>NC_136267.1:173520410-173550410 GCF_964187855.1 Myxine glutinosa
TTGAATAATTCTAGAAGTAGCAGGTGCATGATAGATCCGCTCTGTAAGTTTGTCACATTTTATCTGTCCAGCGAAAGTGTTACCTCCAATCTGCCATAACCAGTCCTTGTTTAACCATCACACAAAGGTGACATGTATATGTGTATGTGTATGTGTGTATATGTGTGTGTGTGTGTGTGTGTATATGTGTGTGTGTGTGTGTGTGTGTGTGTATGTGTATGTGTGTATATGTGTGTGTGTGTGTATGTGTGTATACGTGTGTGTGTGTGTGTGTGTGTGTGTGTGTGTGTGTGTGTGTGTGTGTGTGTGTGTGTGTGTGTGTGTATGTATGTATATATATATATATATATATATATATATATATATATATATATATATATTATAATAGCCGTAGATGATTCTGTCTGTCTGTCTGTCTATCTGTTGGGTGTCTGTCCGGGGTGTGGCTTACTCGGTTTGCAGAGTAGCTCCACCCATAGCTCCACCCATTCTGGGAGTGGCTATAAACAAATATCCACCATTTTATTAACTCGCATAGCTTTGAGTCCTGTTTTGTAGGCCCGTGGTGTCTTGCTCTCCCCCAGTTTTATTTCAAATCAAATTCGATAAATCATTTCATTTTTCACAGTCGCTAACATAGTTTTAGACTCGGTTGAAAAAAAACGGGAAGAAAATCCGATGAAAGTTGCCGTTTATAGAACGAAATGAATTCTCAAAGGCCTGTAACTTCAAGGCCATTGAGTCTCTCTCACGCCTTTATCTCCAATCTAACTCACCATATGATTTCATTTTTATCGATGGTTTTACTTTTAGACTCGGTGTCAGCAATAATTGAGAACAATCCACACACGCGGGAAAATGCAGAGATATATTTTTTAAAATCGCGTCATGGTGTATCATACACCGCCCAACATGACACCGCCGGCAATGTGTCGATATATATTAAAAATTCGCTTTTGCTTTTCCGTTATGATATATTACTATTTCGTTTGATGATAGTCGTCACAAAAACGTCAACAATGATGCCGACATATATTTCTTCGTTTTTATTTCATTCAACATATTAGCCGGAAGTAAAATATGTTTCAGGAAATTACCGAGAGATATTTCTTCGTTTTTTTTATTAGTTATGTGCGCATACACTTTAAATAGGTTTATTTGAAATCTTTAATTTTCCACAATATAATTTACTTGCCATTTATCATTTGATGATTACGAGACAAATTCCTCTTGAGGATCGTGACAATTCATGCGTTGCGTGGAAACTTCCATTTCCAAAATGAATGAGACGATCGATGAAGAACGACTCGGTGTCACCAACGCGGGAAAATGCAGAGATATATTTTTTAAAATACACCATATCACCGCACAACACCGCCCAACAGCGCCCAACAGCTAACAAGTATCATACACCGCCCAACAGCCAACGAGTATCATACACCGCCCAACATGACACAGACAGCAACATGTCGACATTATCGCTTTTTCTTTAAACCGAGTGAACCGAGCCGAACCGAATACACCGCGTGAATTCACCGAGCGAATTTCAGCCAATTCCACCTATTTCTTCGTTTTTATTTTATTCGTTACCAGCAGAAGTACCCAGCGTTGCCGGGCGGGGGAGGGGGGAAGGGCACGTACACTTTAAACATGTATATACATGTGGGATGTGGGATATATACATGTGGGATGTGGGATATATACATGTGGGACATGTGTACGTGTGTGTACGTGTGTACGTGTGTGTATGTGTGTGTGTGCGCGTGAATATGTGTGTGTGTGTATATATGTGTGTGTATGTGTATGTAGGCTAACCCCCGCTCTAGCAGGGAAAATGGCCTTAAAATGCATGTTGTTGTTGTATGTGTATATACATGTCTGTGTGTGTGTGTTTGTGTGTATATGTGTCTGTACGTGTGTGTGTGTGTGTCTGTTTTTGTGTGTGTGTGTGTGTGTGTGTGTGTGTGTGTGTGTGTGTGTGTGTGTGTGTGTGTGTGTGTGTGTGTGGAGATGTATATATGTGTATATATGTGTATATGTGGATACATATGTGTATACATATTTGCATATGTGCATATGTGTATATGTGTCTGTACGTGTGTGTGTGTGTGTGTGTGTGTGTGTGTGCATGTGTGTCGATGTACGTGTGTGTGTATGTGTATATGTGTGTGGGTGTATATGTGTGTGTGTGTGTATATGTAAACATGGGCCGGTGTGTGTGTAAAGTGTGAGGAGGTATTGGAGAGGAAAATGCAGAGATATATTTTTTTAAATCGCGCCATGATGATAAACGAAAATACACCGCCTAAAATAACAGTCGACATATATTTAAAATTCGCCATACACATCCATGCGGGAATCCCACGGGCATGGATGTGTGTGACATTTCGACATATTGAGTTACATGCTGCGCCTGCACATTCAGTTATATAAGATGGTTACTGGCAATTGATCACATCCACAAATGATGTAATCCACACAATTTATGTACTTTACATAACGTTAATAGGAATACATGCCCGTGTAGATGGGAATGACATATAATTCACCGAAAACGTTGAAGCAACCGCATAATATTACGGTGATGTTTAACTCTGAGAATAGTTCTAAATTTAAAAAACTTTCTTCTGATATTTGTGATTTATTTCAAACAAACTGTATTTCCCAGCGACACGGGCATGTATTCCTATTAACGTTATGTAAAGTACATAAATTGTGTGGATTACATCATTTGTGGATGTGATCAATTACCAGTAACCATTTTATATAACTGAATGTGCAGGTGCAGCATCTAACTCAATATGTCGAAATGTCACACACGTCCATGCCCGTGGGATTCCCACGGGTGACCCCGCTAGTATATATATATACAAGCAGAAGTACCCGGCATTTCCAGGCGGGGGAGGAGGAGGGGAGGGGGAAGAGGAGGGGAAGGGAACGGGGGGGAGGGGGGAGGGGGGAGGGGGGAGGGGGAAGGGGGGAGGGGGAAGGGGGAAGGGGGGAGGGGGAAGGGGGGCGAGGAGGAGGGGAGGGGGAAGAGGAGGGGAGGGGAACAGGGGGAGGGGGAGGGGGGATGGGGGAGGGGAAGGGGGGAGGGGGGAGGGGAAGGGGGGGAGGGGAGGGGAGGGTGTGGGGGTGCCCGGGGGAAGAAAGGCCTCTCCCCCCTCCCCCTCCCCTCCCCCCTTCACCTTCCCCTCCCCCCTTTCCCCTCCCCCTCCTCTCCCCCCCATTCACCTCCCCTCCTCTTCCCCCTCCCCTCCTCCTCCCCCTTAACACCAGGGGGGTTGACTCAGCCTGTCATCCTACCGAGGTCGGCAAATTGAGTACCAGTTCACTGGTAATTCCCTGTGTGCCGCAAGAGGCGACTAACAGGGTTGGCGGCACGAACCCGGAAGTCGGAACTCATTGTCGTCAAATAAATGTAGCATGTATGTTTCACTCTCTGTCACATGCCGTTGGTCCCATGTCAATCGGATGAAGTTGAAAAATTTACATTACGAAGTTTCTCTGGGACGTACTGATTCCGAATAATGAAGTTGAAAAATTAACGTTCCGAAATACGCTAATTACGCTAACAGAAGCGCTGGCGCTGCGAAGCGCTAGAGGGAGCGCTGCGCTCCCTCCCTTCGATTCCCTCCCTCTTCTGCTAGCGTTTCTGCGCTAATACGCTAATTTTAAAACCCGAAGTTTTTTAAAATTTAAGGTGTGCTGTAGTTGCTCTGAGACGTACTGATTCCGAATATGCCTTTGGTTTTTCTCTGCGATGAGTAGTTCTCGAGTTATAAGAGGACAAACAAACATACTTTACTGCTTTATATATATAGAAGTTGGTACGATTCGGCCAAGGAATCCCAGAGATAATTGCAATTAAGTGAGCCGTGACGTCACGGAACGCGCCGCCGGTAATATATTATAATTTATGGTAATCTATGCAGCACGACATGGTCATCACGGAAAACAAGGCGCCTTTGCCGGCGCAAAAACGGCTCTCCCAGGGTCAAACTCGGTATCGTTGTGAGCGCACGGTTCAGCCCTTCAAGAAAAAGTTTATTTTGTAAAAATCGAACCACGCGTTAAAAAGATATGACTGGTTTTGTTCGCCGGCACGTCGGCGCTCGAATCGGCTCGCGATAAAATCCAACACGTCCTTTGTCGGGGTCGTCTGAACCAACCACGGGGCCTAGAAGGCTGGGACTGGTCTCAAAAGTTAGGTCTCGATCATATCTCGTAATGCTGGAAGCTGCACGTCTCTGTGATAATCTTGTGGACCATGACAAGAGATCGTGCGAGTCGCTCGTAACGGCTTCAAGCACTTCCGCATTCGACCATTTCATGAACGCCATACGCCCCGCCCATCAAAGCGCGTACGTATTAAAGGAACATACAGTGGCCCATGTGTCGTCATTTGCGCATGCGCCAAAGTCTTTGCAGGAACATGAAGCATCGGAACAGCGCATTTGCGCATGCGCAAGAGTGAGAACCGCCTGTGCACCATTACGCTAACAGAAGCGCTGGCGCTGCGAAGCGCTAGAGGGAGCGCTGCGCTCCCTCCCTTCAATCCCCTCCCTCTTCTGCTTGCACTTCTGCACTAATACGCTAATTTTAAAACCCGAAGTTTTTTTAAAATTTAAGGTGTGCTGTAGTTGCTCTGAGACGGACTGATTCCAAATATGCCTTTGGTTTTTCTCTGCGATGAGTAGTTCTCGAATTATAAGAGGACAAGCAAACAAACATACTTTACTGCTATATATATATATATATATATATATATATATATATATATATATATATATATATATATATATATATAACCATCGGAGTTGATGAGAGGTGCTGAATATAGAAAGAGGATGGCATCACACAATAATATAGAATATTTATGAAATGAGTGTTTTCTTTTGAGCGTTTGTTCTGAGAATGTCTATGACGTCACAGAAAGAGATATAAATAACAAATATTTCAAATGACATGTGCAATCATTTCAATTATTCAGTAAGGTGTTTTTTTAAAATAACTACTGTATGTTAGGAAGCCCAACATTCCAGAAAACACCTAATTAGGAGTCATATTTTTTCAGCTATTGTGAGCATGCACTTTAATGGTCTGAACATGCTTGGCTAATGTTAATATTACTGCAAACTGCGGCAGTAATCCAGAAATCTCACCTTTACACTGGTTGGTGCTTTTATCCAAGATGGCCTTGGTTGACACAATTTTTCCATATCTGAAAACACATAAGGCATCATGGTCAGCTTATGTAAGCATGCATTTTAGATGATGTGTAATAAAGTCTGCACGGTATCCCGCCAACTTCCTCCCGAACACAAACACTGTCAATCCAGGGGTCACGCTCAAAGCCTCTTGTTTTAATGCAGCTGCAAATTCCGTCCAAAGCTTTCATTGTAACTCGGCTTAAAGAAAATATTTTTTAAATTAAAAAATAACAAAACTGTGCGACCTTCTTTTCGACAAGTCTCTAATATTCAACGCTCGCCGAAGCAGTGTGAGCACGTTGGGTAAATTCAGCATCTTTATCCAGTGCTGACTTTAAAAAAAAGAATAATAATAATATATATTGAAGAGTCTCATTGGAAGGATTGATATTTTTAAAAACAAATATCACAATATAACAAATGCCATTTTAAGTGGACAAACCTATTTTAACCAATTAATTTCAAGTCAAGGTAAAGGAAGATGCAATGGGTGAAGTTTATAATTTTTTAACATCAATAAAATTATCCAAATCTGTGGATATATTGAATAAAAATTTGGTAAAACTCAATATTATGGCCAAATCATTAAGTGTTCATATGGCCAAACGAAAATTGCTGCTCAAACTACATTAAGGAATGTAATTGATTATTACCTTCACCACCAAAGGTGGATGGAGATTATGTTTTAACCCCTGTCTGTCTGTCTGTCTGTTTGTTTGTCTGTCCGTTTGTGAACAACATCGCTCAAAAAGTTGTGGACGGATTCGGACGAAATTTGGCAGAGATGTAGCGTATGTGACGAGGAGGAAATGATTAGATTTCGGTGAAGATCCGGATTCGGATCCGGCTACAGGAATTTTTAAGTGATGCTTCACCATTGGGAGATTGGGCCAAAAACGATACATAGCAGGATATCCCAAAAAGTTGTGGACAGATTTGGACAAAAATTGGTGGACAGGTTGGGTGTGTGACAAACACGATTGGATTCAATTTTGGTGAAGATCTGAATATGGATTCGGATATGAGAATTATTATTTTTTTCTAAGTGATTCTTCACCATTGGGAGATTGGGCCAAAACTATACATAGCAGGATATCTCAAAAATTTATGGACGGATTTGGGCGAAACTTGTTGAACAGGTTTTGTGTGTGATAAGGAAGAATCCATTCAATTTTTGTGAAGATCCAGATCCGGATCCAGCTAGTAGAATTCTTAAAGTGATTCTTCACCATTGTGTAATCCGGCCAACAAGGCAGAGGTATGCTTTCTACTGAGTGCCGTTCTAGTATTAAATTTGTTTTGATCAGTGATGCCAAAGTTGTATCTCGGCATTGTGCAGAGAACAACACGACATAAACCAGGATATAATAATGGTGGAAATCAATCATTCCTGAGTTTGCTTCTATATCCGTCTTATCCAACCGCTGTGTCTTCCCCCTACCCCTCAAATTCTTCGTCACATCCAGTATTTCTCCGCCTCCCTCTATTTTATCCCTCATCCCTGTTGTTGGTGTGTTTTCCCCCAACTCTCTCCACTGTTCATTCTTTGCTGTTACGGCCTGATCCATCCGAGCTCCTTCATGAGCCTCGACTTTGTATACAAAGAAAGGCACATGAAGCATACGTTGGATCAAAAGAATTTTTTTTTTTTGCTTATCGGCAAAAGATGTCTGGAAGATGATGATTTTGTAGCATTGAACACACAGCAATCGGATATACCATCTTACCCCGTGCAGTCTTGAGAAAAAAGGACATTGGTGGGGTCTCAGAGGAACACATTTGATTAGTTGTGATGATGTGAAATGTGTAATATCTTGTACTGCTAAACGGAAGGGTTATGAAAGCGTTAAAGAGCCCATTTATGTTCCACCTTGTTCAAGTGTATAACTCAATTCAAATAAAATATAGATTTTAAAGGTCACAGAAAAAAAAATTCTGGTAATTTACCGCCGTTGATGCGGCGTCTCTTACACCATCTTATTTAACACGTCACATTAGTTCGTTAATCGTGCCTGTTGTTTGTGTCTTTTATGATGTCGCTAAAACAGTAAGTTTCCTGTTTGGAATGATTTTTTAATTTTGTTTGACCGCCAGACAGACAGAATAAAAATATTATCTCAAACACTCCTCCCTATGCCTGCGCCATCACGACAAATTCAGAGACAAAGTACTGTTAAACTACAGGTTCGTTTTCCAATTCATGTTCCAAATCATGGTTCAAAATATAACATTAAATTGACATTAAGTTGTTCTTCTATCATAAACTGATGCTTGTACACAGACAGACAGCCAAAGTGACGCAATTGCTTAACCCCACTCTTTGCTTCACCTGCACGGGGTTAAAACAGTCCCTCAGACTTGTGGTGAAGAAAGAAAGCCTCTCATTTCTTAACCTGCACCGGTTAATCAAACCTTTTTGAGCATGCCATCAGCCAAAATTAATAGGTTGGCCCATAGACTAGACGGATTTCTGAGAAATGTGAATGTTCGGTGCATTTTTGGGTAAAAGTTGGGAACCTCACTTTTTAACATAATTAGGGTATGCTGAATTCGATTAGATTAACCCGGTCCCCAAGCCGAATTTTGAGTTTTTGACCTTCTAATTAGCATAAACAAAATGGCCACCAAATTGCAATTTTTGGACAATTTATTTGAACAAGCATTTATATGTCATGTATATACATACTTACCCTGCGCAGTCAACTTGGCACGAGCCAACTCTTCTGTTTTTGACGTTTTTTTCTCTTTGATTTAATATGGCTGCCAGACCTTGTGAGCGATGACATTGTAAATTTATATTCTCTAATATAATTGTTGCATGGATCACGCTCAATAAATTTCAAACTGATCAGACTAAGCATTGTCCCTGTCGAATTATGATGTCATAATTATGGCACCAATGACGTCATCGTAAACAACACCTATTCCCCATACGGAGTTCTTTACAATGAGCCATGTTTCAATTTTTCCAAAGAGAGGTTTTGGAGATATAGAGGTGCAACTTTTTCGGTTTTTCCGAGATGGCGCCTGTACCACAACACCTATGATGTCATGATTAGCATTAAAATATTCTAAAGGAGGAGGCGCTCCTATGGTGAAAATTTCGTGTCAATTGGACCAACAGTTGCTGAGAATTTTTTTTTTCATAATTATTGGATAGTGTTGTATTTTTCGAATTATGACGTCATAACAAAGGCACCGATGACATCATCATTATCATCTTATACCCCATGGGGAGTAGTTGACAATGAGCCAGGTCTCAATTTTTTCTATGGAGTGGTTTCAAAGATATGGAGGTGCAAAGTTTTTCCAAGATGGCGCCTGTATCAAGTGACCTATGGCGTTATATTTATCATTAAAATATTCTACAGCAGGAGTCAGTATGGTGAAAATTTCGTGTCAATCGGACCAAGAATTGCAGAGAAAAAAATTAATACTGATCGAATCAAGCGTTGTACTTGTCGAATTATGACGTCATAATTAAGGTACCGATAACATCATCATTAACATATCTTATTCCCCTAGGGAAGTCCTTGACAATGAGCCATGTTTCAAATTTTTCCATGGAGCGATTTCGGAGATATAGAGGTGCAACTTTTTTCGTTTCTTACAAGAGGGCACCTGTACCACGTGACCTATGCCGTCATAATTATCATTAAAAAATATTCTACAGGAGGAGCCGCTCATATTCTGAAAATTTTGTGTCCATCGGACTAACAGGTGCAGAGGAATTTTAATGGCGTAGCCCAAAGGGCAAAGGCATCTCGAACAGTGTTTGTCCGTCCCTATGTATGTCCCCTCAAACGTATACCAATCAGAGCTGAGGATCTGGTCACATGACAGGGTGATGTGATTCCGTCTAATGTCATTACGGCGGGACGGCAACTGACTCCGCACACCGCCATTTTAATTCAAATTTCGTTCAGGCTGAACATATCGTCAAACCTGTCATATATCACAATCGCCATACTCTACCTTTATGTTTTTCATTCAGTGTGAAACACAAACAAACCGATTGCTAAAATGACCATGAAATATCGAAAGCATCTGTGTTATGGGTCTTCCAACAAAACAGTAGGCTAGGTATAGGCCTTAGGCTTCATGCCTCACCTTCGGACCGCTTCGGACAAATTAAGCCCAGGTTGCTTAACACAGTAGTGTATCGTTTCAGTAGTATCATTTTCGTACTAATGATAATATAGTAAATATAACCATAACGCTTTAATCCCAATGTCGTGATTGGAAAGTTAATTGATTGAAGCGGTGTATGATTCATGATCAATGGTCTAAGCGATGTCGGCACTAATATTAATAACCGAGGAAGTAGGGAATTAGCCTCGGTTTTTTTAAAGTAATATCATTTTCGTAATAATGATAATGTAACGTTAATATTATAATAAATGTAATCGTAACATGTGACTGCAGAGTTACTAGAGGTTAAAATATATCTTCTATAGCGGCAGTTTTGTGTCACGCTACGTCATTACGTCTGTCTTTACCTAAAGTATCAAACAAGCCCGGCTACGCCGCTGTTAGACTTTCGGTCTTGTATTTTTCATGATGATCAGATCAAGCGTTGTACTTGTCGAATTATGACGTCATAATAAAGGCACCGATGACATCATCATTAACATATCTTATTCCCAATGGGGTGTACTTGACAATGAGCCATGTTTCAATTTTTTCCATTGGGCGGTTTGGGAGATATAGAGGTGTAACCTTTTTCCAACATGGCGTCCGTACCACGTGACTCGTGACGTCATAATTATGAATGAAAACATTCTACAGGCGGAGGCGCTCATACGGTGAAATTTAGTGTCATTCGGACCAACGATTGCCGAGAAAATTAAATTAAAAAATGCAGACACGTAAGTACGCACCCGAATGCTTAACCCTCCAAATATTGTGTCCACAAACCCCCTCTCTCTACCTGTACCCATCCAACCCAGTCATACCTTAACAGCTCCTGGACTCAGTCTTTTGCACCTGAGAAGTTGCAGACGTTTCTGACAACCTTCAACTCTGATTCTGCAACTAGACCGGGCGGCATCAGCTCACATGTTGATGAAGCTGAGTCTATGGACCCATCACTTTACCATCACAGCCAAGACTGGTGGTCTCTCTTGTCTTCCACCACATACTTTCTGGCCTTGCACTATCTACTCCTTCCATGCTTTCCTCGGGTTCTGCATGGCCGAATGGCTGCTTCCTGCACCTAATTTCCTTGTTTAACTTCCACATTCTCTTAAATCTCATAAGTACCTCCAGATCTTGAAGACAGCTGTTCATGACTATCTCAGATGATCCCCATCCAAAACCATTATCTTTTCTACCAGCTTTAATCCTCTCCCCGCAAAAAGCCCACCTCTTTCTAAATTTGCAGTTTTTCCTTCCTGGGAGCTTCCATCTTATCTGCTGTTGGTTTCCATCATGCTTCTGCATCCATTTTGTCCACACCATATATCCTCCCTTTCCCCTCATTCTTCCCACATCCTTTGTTTCTCCAAGTCTCCTTCTATTTTGTCCCTCAACCCTGCTGTTGGTGCTTTCTCCCACTCTCTTTCTGCTGATTCTCTTCTTCTGTTGCCTTCTTATTCGTTCAGAAGAGCCTTGACTTTGTATACAAAAAAAGCAATCGCTTTACAAATGTCCGACCCACGAAGTACTCCGAGTGGTCAGACACTCCGCGTTAACAAGGATTTTTTTTTTTTCTAAAACACGCTCAATTTCAAGATTATAATTATCCTAAATATATTCAGCCCTTGGGATTTGCCAATGGACCAAAATGGTTGTAATCGTAGCACAGCAAGATGTGCAATGAGGCGGAAATGCACTCTTAATAAATAATAAATGTGTATTAACACGAGACAACCCTAAATGGATCCAGTGAGACAAAAGACAGACTTTGACTAATAATAAATAAATAATACTTAATAATACAAAAATAGAACTAAAGGCACCAGAAGCATCTTTCACTCACAAACACGAAACCAGACAAGGATTTTATGATAAAGTTCCGGCACGTCGGTGACGCAGGGAGCAATTCATGATCAACACGATCAAAGGCGATATTGATACACATACATACCCAAACAAAATCCCGTTCATATTCTTCAATGTATCCTCTACCCTACCTTTGAACCTCTCGACTGCCTGGCTGCTTCTTCCAGGTGTCTATTTACAACCTGGCTGCTTCTCCCAGGTGTCTTGCATGCACCCTTTTTTCAAAAGCAATGAACGCATTATTGTACCTAATCTTCACTCATCTTACCCCCAGAACCAATCTGTCTCTGGTGAATCGTTAACCCTCTCCTTCACTGAAGATCCTTATACACACCCACACTTTCTCAATAATCTGATGTACCTCTGCACACACCGGTCCCCACAATGTTTCACGACCTCTCCAACACCTTTCCAGAAATAAAGGATACCCTCAACCCTCTGATGGGTCCAAACTCGCTTCCAGACTGACACTTTATCAGAGCCGCATTCATGATCCGTACTCGATTATCAAATCCCTCCAAATTTATTTATCCATTTTATCTGTCCAATTGAGCCCATCTTCCAACCCACCTCTCAGAGGGCCCTTCCGGTATGTCTACAATTTTTCCTACTCACTAAGATGTGATTGGCACATGGTTAATGTCCTGCAGCTGCCAAAACCAGCTCATAAGACCACCTTCTGTGTTGCCAGCTGCAGCAGGAGATTCCCGCGTACCACCAAGTCTTCCCTGAGAGACAATTGCAGCACCAGCACGAATACAAGTTCAAAACACACCTGGGCCACAAGCATGCCTCAAGGACTGGGTCTTCAGTTGGAGGACAGGCCTAGGCAGCCAGTTTGTTAAAGGTTTGATCCAAACTCCCTCTCGGCCAACCACACAAGGTGGTGTGACTAATTGGGGCCGTTAAAACTTGTGATAGTAGTAGGAGTACAACAACTACTAGTACTACTACTACTACATATGCATGTACACACACGCACACACACAAACACTCCCATGCAATGTCCTCTGTTGGCATTACATCTGATTTTGTTACTTTTTCTTCGTTTTCCCAACAGTTTTTCATTGTCCTCGCTCCATCTGGAATGAAATTGACACCGAATGATGATCACACTGTCAACTGAGCTATCACACCACCTATGGAATTAGGGTACAATAAAAACATCAACATGGTTGGAGAATAAAGAAAATGGTTGGAGAAGAAAGAAAAATCTAAAAGGAAAATAATGAATAGAAATAATATCTGTACAAATTTGTAGAAAAATAGAAGAAATGCCAGGACCAGCACAGTTTGTTTTTTTTGTATACAAGATCGAGGCTCGTGAAAGAGCCAACATAAATCACACAAAAAGTCAAACCAACACATAAAACACAAAAAATAAGGGGAGCGGTAGACAAGATGGGGAGAGAGGGGGAAGGACACAAACACAACATTTGAGAGCAGGGACATCGGGAGAAATGTGGGAGGGGGACGGCTTGGGGGGAGATGGGAGAGGTATAAAACATATGAACACTGCAAGGACTTCCAGGAAAGAAGTTGAAATTTCCAAAAAAAAAAGTGTATCTGGGGTGAATTAGCGAGGGTAGAAAGGATCAAGGTTTTGGATGGGGAAGATAAGAGATGGTGGTGAACAGCTGTTTTAAAGACCCGGAGGGAGGAGTGGGATTGAAGGGAATGGGGGAGTTTGTTCCAGAGGCAGGAGAAAAGGGGAATGAAGGAGTGAAGGTGAGCAGAGAGTCTTGATTTCGGCAGTTTAACCATAAGAGGGTTGCTGGCAGATCTTGTGCGACCTGAAGGAATATTTGGGGGACAGAGCCCAGAGAGAGCTGGGGGAGCAAGGCCGGAGAGGAGTCGGTAGAAGACAGAAAGACCACCAACCTGCCTGCGGTGAGTGAGTGAAAGGCCCTCGGAGTTAGCTTCATCGCAGGAGATTCCAATGATTCTGAAAGCTTTGGTTTCAACAGCGTGAAGCCGAGCTAGTTGTGAGGCAGGAGCACCAGCCCAGAGGGGGGAACAGTATTCCATTGAGCTGCGGATGAAAGCCTTGTATGTGGTGAGGAGCTCAGGTGTGCCAAGGAAGGACTTCGCACGACGGAGGATGCCCAGTCAGGGACTGGCTTTGGAGGCCAGCTTGGAAATGTGGTTTTCCCAGGAAAGATCATGGCAGATAGTGAGACCCAAAAGCTTGAGCGACAGAACTTCTTGGAGAGGATTGTTGAGAAAGTAGATGGGAGGGTTTTCCAGTCAGTCTTTTCGGAGAGACATTGTAAGAGTGTGAGTTTTAAGAGTTTTTAAGACAGTTTTTTTTTTAAAGACAGTTTCTTACTCCTCCGGCTTCTATCAGCGTGTTTCTCTACTCTGGAACTCCTTTCAGTGTCCTGCTTTCCCTCATCCTATAACCTTCTGCAATTCAAGTGGCATGTTAAATTTCTTCTGTCCCCTCTCTCTTAAATTCATCAATGTGTGCGCCGTCCATCGCATGGATGTTAAACTGGGTGTCCAGTCTGGCGGCATTAATTGGTGGATGTTAAAGATCCCATGGTATGATTTTTGAAGAGTAGTTGAGCTATCACCAGCACCATGGATAAATTCAAAATTCCTGCTCTGACTTCCTCTGTCGAAGTGGCAACCTGACCGGGATTGTAAATCCCAGACAGGAAACTGCTTCGGCAGGACTAATGCTATGTATAGACTATAGAGCATGGTACATAATCTGATCTCTCTTAAACTTTCCTTGTGCAGGCCCACCTAGAGTGGCAAGATGAGCTCCATTAAATATATATTTTAAAATTAGGAACAATATGCTTGTGTAGAAGAAGGGTTATTGATGCATCAGGAAGACATATACATTTTTCTTTCGTTTCAGGTGTTAAACTAGCTCCTTCGCGAGTCTCGAATCTGTATACAAAAAATACTAGAGCGAAGTCCAGGGTGATCCATCGCTAATACCCAGACTTCCCACCTAAATCAAAGTTGAAAGATGGCAAAAGTTCCACCAGGAATGATGCAACATCAAATTTTGAATTAATTTCTTTTTCAGAAATTAAATTCTGAAGAATTTTTTTTCCCGTTTGACCCCTGTGACCCTAAGTCCCCACCCCTCTGGGCGATGAACTTTGGATCAAATCCAAAAAAGCGTTACATATTTAATGTGTCTCCCAATGTTGATTGCATACACAAAGTTTAATTCAAAAATATTTGAAAATGTGAGCGTGATTGCATTTTTCGGCATTTGACCTTTGGTATTTGACCTTTGACCTTTGACCTTTTGGTATTTGACATGCACCAGTGGGTGGAGCCAAAATGATGCTCTTGCACCTTCTTGTCATGTGGTGATCATAACTACAAAGTTTTGTGAATTTATGCACAACCATTTCGGAGGAGATACCATGACGGACAGACAGATGGACAGACAGACAGACAGACAGACAGACGGACAGAGATGGAGCCGATTACAATATCCAATGTATTCTCTCAAAAAGCATGGGGATGACAACTAGAAGCATCTGAAAATGCATAGCCCATCTGCATCCGCTTTGTATTCAGACTTCTTCTTCTTCCATATCCCAAACATGATGAAAACACCTAAAACAAGCCTGTTATCATGGAAACTGTTGACATGTTTAAACGGGGAAATCGATCGTTCTGATTTTCGGATAAACCAACTCGATGATGCAATATGCAAATTGTGTTCAAATTTCAAGTCAAAATCAGATGAAATTTGATGATTTTATACAACCTTAACCTTTGACCATTTGATCTAAAAAAAAACACCACTCGGCTTCGAGATTTTGATTGGTGAAACAATGCAGTCACCAGATATGCAAACTCTTAAAATTTAAGGTCAATTGTTAGTAAATGGTCAAATGTAAATTGACGATTTTATGTGACGTTGACCTTTGACCTTTTGACCACATTATTAATTTTCCTTCTCCACATTCTCCTAACTAGGGCATGCCCGTACGTGGGTGCCCGTTCCTTGCCAAAAAAAAAAAAAAACGCTACCCGTACGCTCTACCCCGCCCGTACGCCCGTAAACAAAAAAAACAACGCTCTTCGCTTCCGCCCTTCGCTCTGGGAGAAATAATGCGCATAAGAAATCGAGAAATTATTATTTTCTCCGGAAGAAATCGAATTACGAACCGTAATGGCGCACGCGCTCGGCTCGGCTCGCAACAACGCGTTCTGTGATTGGCTGCCGGAAGTGAAGTCTTCACTGTCCGGAAGGTCGCAAATCGCAGTTACGATGAATCGCAAATTAGTTTTATTTAGTTTTAAAACATAGTTTAACGGCAACATAGTTTTCCAACGTGAAATAAATGAATACGCTCTCAAATGTGCCGTCCGAGGCAGAGTCTGTTCGCCACGTTCGGCACACGTGATAGCGCGCTGCTCTCTGATTGGTTGAATCGTTTTTTGGACATAGCTCGGTAACTACTTGTCCGATTAATATGAAACCTTGAAAAGGCACATCCTCGGGTCCCCAGAAATATACCTGGCAAGTTTAAAGTATATCGGACCCGTGGTTGTCGAGAAACAGCGGTCACAGACATACATACATACATACATACATACATACATACACACAGAGATTACTGGAATTATAGATAGATAAAGCTTTGTTGAACATTTTATGACAAAACTCAAATGGTAAACTTAAATTTCAGGTCAATTGGATGAAAATTTGGAATCTCCTGCGATTAAGCTAACTCCGAGGGCCTTTCACTCACTCTAACCTAACAGGCAGGTTGGTTTCACTCACCTAACAGGCAGGTTGGTGGTCTTTCTGTCTTCTACCGACTCCTCTCCGGCCTTGCTTCCCCAGCTCTCTCTGTGCTCTGTCCCCTAAATATACCTACAGGTCGCACAAGATCTGCCTAAAACCCTCTTATGGTTAAACTGCCAAAATCAAGACTTTCTGCTCACCTTCACTCCTTCATTCCCCTTTTCTTCTGCCTCTGGAACAAACTCCCTCACTCCCTTCAATTCCACTCCTCCCTCCAGGTCTTTAAAACAGCTGTTCACCACCATCTCTCATCTTCCCCCATCCTTCCCCCATCCCCCTTTGTGTCCTTCCCCCTATCTCACTATCTTGTCTACCGCTCCCCTTGTTTTGTGTTTTGTGTGTCGGTATGACTTTTTGTGTGATTAATGTTAGCTCTTTCACGAGCCTCGATCTTGTATACAAAAAAAAAATAAAAAAAAATTGATGGTTTTATGTGATGCTGACCTTTGACCTTTTGACCACATAATTAATTTGTCTTCTCCAAATTCTGAAAATAAAGTTTTGCTGAAAATTTTATGACAAAAGCTCAAATGGTAAAAACGTTACGACCCAGACAGACAGACAGATAGACGGACGGACACCAAGAAGTGGTTGAAAAACCCCATCTGACGCTGCGCAGGTGAAGTTTTTTCATAGAAAAACTCACAAATCTAAAGGCGAAGATTTTTGTCAAAGGTTATATTTGGCTTGAATATAATTTTGACAGAATTATGACCTTTGGGCTTTTCATTAGTTTCGACTCATGGCTTTGTGTACAAATGCAGATGAAAGGGACACTTTGGATGAGCAGAGTGAGCACACAAATCCCATTTCAATTCTGCTCCACCTTTTAAGACAGCATTCCCAGGTTAAGGCACTGCGCCGAGGCAGGCTCCAGACGGAATTAG
This sequence comes from Myxine glutinosa, assembly GCF_964187855.1. Classification (NCBI taxonomy): domain Eukaryota; kingdom Metazoa; phylum Chordata; class Myxini; order Myxiniformes; family Myxinidae; genus Myxine; species Myxine glutinosa. The sequence continues at coordinate 173,537,303 of NC_136267.1, forward strand.
TCAATAACAAACATGAATTATTTCGCTATTCTTGCAAATTGACAGGTGTGCCTAATACAAATAGTAAAGCCTGCTTAACGTTCATTACAGTTCATTCTTGGCCATTTTGTGCTGTTATATTTTATTCACCGATTTTACTCTCACTGTGTGTGGCGCCTTGTTTCTATAGTGCATAATGTTCCATCAGAACAGACAGTGAGGCAGTAATTGCAGCAATGAATACAAGAGGAAACCCTCACTGGTGCTTTCCTATGTTTGAACCTGTATCTTAGAAGAGTAATTGCTTCAGTTAAGCCAAACAGCATCTCCAAACAATAACAAAACTCGAGCATGTTGGGACATGTTCACCTGACCAATGCATTTTGTTTAAAAAGAAAGGAGAAAATTAAAAACCAAGTGAATTATAATTGACTTCCCAATACACTTGAACAGTAACTTACAAACACTGCAAATTCTTAACTCCATCAAAAGACAATAAAAACAAACAAAACTTGAATGGCACACAAAAGAGCGCATACCTCCACCAGGCTCAACAGGTTACGTTATGTATCCACTGATAGGCCGCATATGGATTCGGACCTGAACCAAAATCTAATCAGCTTGTTCTTCTCACCAAACCAACTCATTCACCAAGTTTAGTCATAAGTCATCCATAATTTTTTTTAATATCACGTTATATATCACTTGTCACCCGATCCCTCAATGGTAAAGAATCACTTAAAAATTAAATAAATATCGTATCCGATTCCATATTCAGATCTTCACCAAAATCGAACCCATTCTTCCTCGCCACACACACAACCTGGCCACAAAGTTTCGTCCAAATCCGTCCATAACTTTGTTAGATATCGTGCTGTGTATCGGTTTTAGCCTTGTCACTCAAAGGTGAAGAATCACTTAAAAAATTAAATAATTCTCGTATCCGAATCCATATTCAAATCTTCACCAACTTTTTGAGATATCCTGCTATGTATCGTTTTTGTCCCTATCTCCCAATGGTGAAAAATCACTTTAAAAATTCGAGTAGCCAGATCCGAATCCGGATCTTCACGAAAATCTAATCATTTCGTCCTTGTCACATATGCTACATCTCTGCCAAATTTCGTCCGAATCCCTCCACAACTTTTTGAGATATCTTGTTCACAGACAGACAGACAAACAAACAGACAGACAGGGGTGAAAACATAACCTCCATCCACCTTTGGTGGCAGAGGTAAAAAAAAAAAAAATGTCTGATCCAGATGTAGATTCGGATCTTCACCAAAATTGACCCCCAAAAAGTTTTCCATTTATCCAAAAAATTGTCCATTTCATCAAGATTAAAATTTACGATCTTGATCAAAGCTCAGATCAAAACGATGAAAAGTGACAATTTTCAGATGATAATTGATGATTTTAGAAGTTTGACCTTGAGTTGACCTTTGACTTTTTTACTTTAAAATTGTTCGTTTCCCAATTCAGTAATGGACTTTGGAATTGCTGTTTAATTTTCAGGTTAATAAGATGAAAAGTGATGATTTTTCAGATGAAAATTGATGATTTTAGAAGTTTGACCTTCAGTTGACCTTTGACTTTTTGACCTTCAATAGTTTGTTTCCCAATTCAGTAATGGACTTTGTAATTGCTGTTTAATTCCCAGGTTAATAAGATGGAAAGTGATGATTTTTCAGATGAAAATTGATGATTTTAGAAGTTTGACCTTCAGTTGACATTTGACTTTTTTTAGCTAAAAATAGTTAATTTCCCAATTCAGTAATGGAATTTGTAATTGCTGTTTAATTTTCAGGTTAATAAGATGAAAAGTGATGATTTTTCAGATGAAAATTGATGATGTTAGAAATTGACGTTGAGTTGACCTTTGACTTTTTGACGTTAAAATCGTTCGTTTCCCAATTCAGTAATGGACTTTGTAATTGCTGTTTAATTTACAGGTTAATACGATGAAAAGTGATGATTTTTCAGATGAAAATTGATGATGATAGAAGTTTGACGTTGAGTTGACCTTTGACTTTTTGACCTTAAAATAGTTAATTTCCCAATTCAGTAATGGAATTTGTAATTGCTGTTTAATTCCCAGGTTAATAAGATGGAAAGTGATGATTTTTCAGATGAAAATTGATGATTTTAGAAGTTTGACCTTCAGTTGACATTTGACTTTTTTTAGCTAAAAATAGTTAATTTCCCAATTCAGTAATGGAATTTGTAATTGCTGTTTAATTTTCAGGTTAATAAGATGAAAAGTGATGATTTTTCAGATGAAAATTGATGGTTAGAAGTTTGACGTTGAGTTGACCTTTGACTTTTTGACGTTAAAATCGTTCGTTTCCCAATTCAGTAATGGACTTTGTAATTGCTGTTTAATTTACAGGTTAATACGATGAAAAGTGATGATTTTTCAGATGAAAATTGATGATGATAGAAGTTTGACGTTGAGTTGACCTTTGACTTTTTGACCTTAAAATAGTTAATTTCCCAATTCAGTAATGGAATTTGTAATTGCTGTTTAATTTTCAGGTTAATAAGATGAAAAGTGATGATTTTTCAGATGAAAATTGATGATGTTAGAAGTTTGACGTTGAGTTGACCTTTGACTTTTTGACGTTAAAATCGTTCGTTTCCCAATTCAGTAATGGACTTTGTAATTGCTGTTTAATTTTCAGGTTAATAAGATGAAAAGTGATGATTTTTCAGATGAAAATTGATGATGATAGAAGTTTGACGTTGAGTTGACATTTGACTTTTTTTAGCTAAAAATAGTTAATTTCCCAATTCAGTAATGGAATTTGTAATTGCTGTTTAATTTACAGGTTAATACGATGAAAAGTGATGATTTTTCAGATGAAAATTGATGATGATAGAAGTTTGACGTTGAGTTGACCTTTGACCTTTTGACGTTAAAATCGTTCGTTTCCCAATTCAGTAATGGACTTTGTAATTGCAGTTTGACGTTGAGTTGACCTTTGACCTTTTGACCTTAAAATAGTTCGTTTTCCTATTCAGGAATGGACTTTGTAATTGCTGTTTAATTTTCAGGTTAATAAGATGAACAGTGATGATTTTTCAGATGAAAATTGATGATGTTAGAAGTTTGACGTGAGTTGACCTTTGACCTTTTGACGTTAAAATAGTTCGTTTCCCAATTCAGTAATGGACTTTGTAATTGCTGTTTAATTGACAGGTTAATAAGATGAAAAGTGATGATTTTTCAGATGAAAATTGATGATTTTAGTACTTTGACCTTGAGTTGACCTTTGACTTTTTGACCTTAAAATAGTTCATTTCCCAATTCAGTAATGGACTTTGTAATTGCTGTTTAATTTTCAGGTTAATAAGATGAAAAGTGATGATTTTTCAGATGAAAATTTATGATTTTGGAAGTTTGACCTTGAGTTGACCTTTGACTTTTTGACCTTAAAATAGTTCATTTCCCAATTCAGTAATGGACTTTGGAATGGCTGTTTAATTTTCAGGTTCATAAGATCAAAAGTGTTGATTTTTCAGATGATAATTGATGATTTTAGAAGTTTGACGTTGAGTTGACCTTTGACTTTTTGACGTTAAAATAGTTCATTTCGCAATTCAGTAATGGAATTTGTAATTACTGTTTAATTATCAGGTTAATAAGATGAAAAGTGATGATTTTTCAGATGAAAATTGATGATTTTAGAACTTTGACCTTGAGTTGACCGTTGACTTTTTGACCTTAAAATAGTTCATTTCCCAATTAAGTAATGGACTTTGTAATTGCTGTTTAATTTCCAGGTTAATAAGATGAAAAGTGATGATTTTTCAGATGAAAATTGATGATTTTGGAAGTTTGACCTTGAGTTGACCTTTGACTTTTTGACCTTAAAATAGTTCATTTCCCAATTCAGTAATGGACTTTGTAATTGCTGTTTAATTCTCAGGTTAATAAGATGAAAAGTGATGATTTTTCAGATGAAAATTTATGATTTTGGAAGTTTGACCTTGAGTTGACCTTTGACCTTCAGACCTCAAAAATAGTTGGTTCCCCTATTTAGTGACTCAATATACAAATGCTGTTAAATTATCAAGTCAATCGAATGAAAAATGGTGATTTTAGAAAAAATAGACCTCCAGATGACCTTTGACCTCAAAATCAATAGGCTTCTCAATTGTGACGACCTCTACAGTTTGGCGAAGTTTCATGACGATCAGTTTGGAAGTGTGGCCTGTAGGCAAGTGACAAACAAACGGACAGAATAACAAATGCAACCGACCAATATACTTGAAAAATCTTCGATTTTGCAAGTAACGAGACAGACCGCCATGACCAAACAGGGATGAAAATTATAACCTCCATTCACCTTCGGTGGTGGAGGTAATATAGGCATAAAAAATACGTTTTTCACTTTAGGTTGAAACAATGAGCACACCTTTGCGCACTGAACAGCTCAACGATGTGCTCGCGTAAAAAGGAAGGTTATGCAATGGAATGGAAGCAGATAAATCACACTAAAGAAAATCCAAGGCTCAGCTTATATTCTGTAATGAAAAACACCACATCATCCCAAAACAAAAACATCACACCTAAAATACCCCCTCACACTAGAAAACGAAATGCTTCAAATGAGAATACACAAAGTATGTAAAAAGAGACATTCTGTGCACATCTTCTGCTGTTACCAATCCCATCGTTAAAACATCGGTAAAAATGGTGGCCTTTCCATCAATGACCTCTTTTCATTCCTAGGTGTACACTTAACCATTTCCCAGTGGTAGATGTCTTAAATGAGAGCTTACTTCGAGATGCCATTCCAACATGATCCACGTGGATTAATTATAAAAACAGATATCTGACCAAACGAACGATGCCGATAAGTAATGTAGGACAGAAGTCATTGGTCAAGGATTAATCGTAAGGCCTATTTAGGGCACGAGAATCATAATTGTAGAATTGTTTCCATTTGATGGCGAACAGAATTACCCACAGTACCAGCTGACACAGCAATCCCATGTGACCTCGTATCCCCTTGCACATACTGTACAAGCTTCCGATGCAATTTCAGACGAACGCCCTGACATTGGTAACAGCATTGCGTGTTTCCATGCGTTTGTTACGAGCACCTGTTATGAGATTCCTTTTCCCAGGAAACATGATGCCATGGTCGCATCTAGTTTTGTGTGCATCATATCCTGTGTTGAACATCTAAGACTTAAAATTTGATGGTCAACGTCGATTTGTCATACAATGAAAGGTTTTGATGAAATTTGGGATTATTTCAGATGAACATCCATTGTTCTTCATTCTACTGCTACAGTGGCCACAGAAAAAATGCAACTAATACACTTTTGTCAAATTTCTTATCAAGTTTTAACATTTGTCATTCCATATGGTTGTCTATATAAGCTTACAATGAAAGTTATTTTTCCAGCAAATTAAAATATATGTTTTAAGTAGGGCAGGGAAGATAGCATGTGTTCTTGCATGTGAAGATGAAGTTACTGTCGGTGATATAGAGGTACCAGTTCATTTTCACTGTATATCTATGATTAGGTGCCAGCAAACTTTCTTGGGACGTGTTGAAGATATTGTACCGTGCCGCTTGAAAAATGTGAGATAAAGGTAAACTTGTTCAGACTATGCGGATGAAATCACTTTTTGAACAGAATGCAACGAAAAAAATTACGACACTCCCTCCAGGTCTTTAAAACAGCTGTTCACCACCACCTCTTATCTTCCCCCATCCAAAACCTTGATCTTTTCTACCCCCGCTAATTCACCCCAGATCCACTTTTTTGAAATACCAACTTCTTTCCTGGAAGTCCTTGCAGTGTCCTTGTGTTTATACTTCTCCCACCTCCTCCCCACCCCCCCCCCCCACCCCCTCTTCCCACACCTCCTCCCCCCAAGCCCTCTCCCTCCCACAGATCTCCCGATGTCCCTGCTCTCAAATGTTGTGTTTGTGTGCTTCCCCCTCTCCCCCCATCTTGTCTGCCGCTCCCCTTATTATATGTTTTATGTGTCTGCTTGATTTTTTTTTGTGTGTGATTAACGTTAGCTCTTTCACGGGCCTCGATCTTGTCTTCAAAAAAATATTTAAATTTTTTTTTTAAATTATATATTAAAACTAGAGCGACACTGGGTCGAGCGCACACCTCCGCCAGACTGAACAGGTTATGTTTTATATCCCACTGATAGGCCTGACCTGGATTCGGACCTGAACCAAAATCTAATCGACTTGTCCTTGTCACCTAACCAACTCTTCCATCAAATTTAGTCATAACTAGTCCATAACTTTTTAAAATATCATGTTATATATCGCTTTTCACCAGATCTCTCAATGGCGAAGAATCACTTTAAATAATAAAATAATTATCGTATCCGAATCCATATTCAGATCTTCACCAAAATCGAATCGATTAATCCCCATCCAACACCCAACCAGTCCACCAAGCTTCATCCAAATCTGTCAATACATTTTTGAGATATCGTGCTATATGTCAGTTTTATCCCTATCACTCAATGGTGAAGAATCACTTTAAAAATTCTTCTAGCCGGATCCGGATCAGAATCTTCACCAAAATCTAATCATTTCGTCCTTGTCACATACACTACCTCTCCACCTTTGTCCAAATCTGTCCACAACCTTTTGAGATATCCTGCTCACAGACAAATAGACAGACAGACGAAAAATCATCATAGAGCAACACTTGAACAAAGAGAACAAAGTATAATCGGACTCAGTAGAGAATTATTTTAACCTCAAAAATAATTAGTGGTTGAATTCAGTAACCTGATTTGCAAATCGTCTTCAATTTTTAAGTCAATCGGATTAAAATTGAGGATTTTAGAAATTTGAAAAAAAGTGGTCGACCTCAGGCCTATGTTGACTTCTTGGTATATTTTGATCTCAAAAATAGTGGGTGGTTGAATTCAGTCCGCCGATATGAAAATCCTATTCAGATTTCAAGTCAATTGGATGAAAATTGAGGATTTTAGAAATTTGAAAAGGTTGTTGACGTTTTGGCCTATGTTGACCTTTTCGCCAACGTTGATCTCCAAAATAGTTGGTGGTTGTGTTCAGTTTAATGATATGTAAATCCTATTCAAATTTCAAGTCAATCCGATGAAAATTGAGGATTTTAGAAATCTGAAAAAGTGGTTAACCTTTGGCCTATGTTGACCTTTTGACCTTTTAACCTCAAAATATATAGGATTTTGTCGGACCACAAACTCGCCCCATTTGGTGAAGCTTCGTGAAGATTGGTTTGAAATTGTGACCTGTAGGCAAGTATAAGCGAGCGGACAGACAAACACACACAAACCGGAGCGAGCAACATACTCGTCAAGCAGACAGGGGGCGAAAACATAACCCCCATCCACCTTGGGTGGCGGAGGTAACCATAAAATTCCATGACATTTCGCATTAAAAAGAAATTGCCATTAAATGCTTGCCAACTCCGACGCAGAGTTTTCAAAAAGAGTGGCAGGCCACCTGGACGTTGACCGGAGAAGTCTTTCGATCTCCAGATAAGCACATAGGTGTTCCAACTCGACCGGCAACACAAACGCCATTTTTAGAGCCCGCTTGGAAGTTTGAACAAACAGCGTGCCAGGCTCATGTGCACCGCCGACTCGCAGCTTCCAGACCGGTCATACTTTCCAGGGGCCCGACGAGGGGTGCGCCTCCGATCCGCTGCCACATGTCAGTGCGGCCTGAGGAAAACGAGCACCGTTACTCACGCTGAGTGAGGTGGGCGGACGGATCCCACAGACATGGCTGCGATGAATAGTCGCCATTAGAGGTGTCGGACGAAACCGAGAAACAAGCGAATGCCTTGAAGCCCTAACATCCGATTCAGCTGAGATTACAGCTTTGCTGGAAAGCAGGGTTTTCCTTCTGCAAGCCATTTATAATTCATAGTAAAACGACCTGCTCAAACAAATCCTTTGCTTCAAACCCGGTGCTGCAATAAAAATCCTTTGGAATGAAACGTTACATTTATGTGACCATTGTGTGCCATGTATGGGTTAATCGGTCAATTCAGAGCCGAGAATTCCACTTCACCTCTTCATTCTTTACAACATACCTGAGCTCAACATGATCAGAAAGACATGTTCAGATAGTTCCCCTTTTGGCTTTTAACATGTTCATGCGTGCCAAATGTCCATTATAATAATTCAACAAGTCTTCATCAAGTTATTGTCAAACCAGAAAGGCACTCGGAAGAGCGCACACCTCCGCCAGGCCGAACAGTTTATGTATCGTATCCACTGATACGCCGGATCTGGATTCGGACCTGAACCAAAATCGAATCGGCTTCTTCTTGTCACCTAATCAACTCGTCCACCAAGTTTCGTCCAAGTCCATCCATAACTTTTTGAGATATCCTGCTATGTATAGTTTTTGGCCATATCTCTCAATGGTGAAGAATCACTTTGAAAATTAAATAATTCTCGTATCCGAATCCATATTCAGATCTTCACCAAACTCGAATCGATTCTTCCTTGTCACACACACAACCTGTCCACCAAGTTTCGTCCAAGTCCGTCCATAACTTTTTGAGATATCCTGCTATATGTCAGTTTTAGCCCGATCCCTCAATGGTGAAGAATCACTTAAAAATTAAATAACTCTCATATCCGAATCCATATTCAGATCTTCACCAAACTCGAATCGATTCAGACTTGTCACATTCCCAATCCGTCCACCAAGTTTCGTCCAAATCCGTCCATAACTTTTTGAAATATCCTGCAATATATCAGTTTTAGCCTTTCATTCAATGGTGAAGATTCACTTCTTTTTTTTTTTTTTGTATACAAGATCGAGGCTCGTGAAAGAGCTAACATTAATCACACAAAAAGGCAACCGACACATAAAACATAAAAAATAAGGGGAGCAGCAGACAAGATGGGGAGAGAGGGGGAAGGACACAAACACAACATTTGAGAGCAGGGACAGCGAGAAAACTGTGGGAGGGGGAAGGCTTGGGGGGAGGTGGGAGAGGTATAAATCATATGAACACTGCAAGGACTTCCAGGAAAGAAGTTGGAATTTCCCCAAAAAAAGCGTGTATCTGGGGTGAATTAGCGGGGGTAGCAAAGATCAAGGTTTTGGATGGGGGCAGATCAGAGATGGTGGTGAACAGCTGTTTTAAAGACCTGGAGGGAGGGGAGGGATTGAAGGGAGTGAGGGAGTTTATTCCAGAGGCGGGAGAAAAGGGGAATGAAAGAGTGAACGTGAGAGTGAAGATGAGCAGAGAGCAAAGCACGAGAGAGAGAGAGAGAGAGAGCGAGAAAGAGAGAGAGCAGAGCAAGAGCACAGAGAGAGAGAGAGAGAGAGAGAGAGAGAGAGAGCAAAGCACGAGAGAGAGAGAGAGAGAGAGAGAGAGAGCAAAGCACGAGAGAGAGAGAGAGAGAGAGAGAGAGAGAGCAAAGCACGAGAGAGAGAGAGAGAGAGAGAGAGAGCAAAGCACGAGAGAGAGAGAGAGAGAGCAAAGCACGAGAGAGAGAGAGAGAGAGAGAGCAAAGCACGAGAGAGAAAGAGAGAGCAAAGCACGAGAGAGAGAGAGAGAGAGAGAGAGAGAGAGAGCAAAGCACGAGAGAGAGAGAGAGAGAGAGAGAACAAAGCACGAGAGAGAGAGAGAGAGAGAGCGAGAGAGCGAGAGAGAGAGAGAGAGCAAAGCACGAGAGAGAGAGAGCAAAGCACGAGAGAGAGAGAGAGAGAGAGCAAAGCACGAGAGAGAGAGAGAGAGAGAGAGCAAAGCACGAGAGAGAGAGAGCAAAGCACGAGAGAGAGAGAGAGAGAGAGAGAGAGAGCAAAGCACGAGAGAGAGAGAGAGAGAGCAAAGCACGAGAGAGAGAGAGAGAGAGAGAGAGAGCAAAGCACGAGAGAGAGAGAGAGAGAGAGAGCAAAGCACGAGAGAGAGAGAGAGAGAGAGCAAAGCACGGGAGAGAGAGAGAGAGAGAGAGAGCAAAGCACGAGAGAGAGAGAGAGAGAGAGAGAGAGAGAGAGAGAGAGAGCAAAGCACGAGAGAGAGAGAGAGCAAAGCACGAGAGAGAGAGAGAGAGAGAGAGAGAGAGAGAGAGAGAGAGCAAAGCACGAGAGAGAGAGAGAGAGAGAGCAAAGCACGAGAGAGAGAGAGAGAGAGCAAAGCACGAGAGAGAGAGAGGGAGAGAGAGAGAGAGAGAGAGCAAAGCACGAGAGAGAGATAGAGAGAGAGAGAGAGCAAAGCACGAGAGAGAGAGAGAGAGAGAGAGAGAGAGAGAGAGAGAGAGAGAGAGAGAGCAAAGCACGAGAGAGAGAGAGAGAGCAAAGCACGAGAGAGAGAGAGAGAGAGAGCAAAGCACGAGAGAGAGAGAGAGAGAGAGAGAGAGAGAGCAAAGCACGAGAGAGAGAGAGAGAGAGAGAGAGAGAGCAAAGCACGAGAGAGAGAGAGCAAAGCACGAGAGAGAGAGCAAAGCACGAGAGAGAGAGAGAGCAAAGCACGAGAGAGAGAGAGAGAGAGAGAGCAAAGCACGAGAGAGAGAGAGAGAGAGCGAGAGAGAGAGAGAGCGAGAGAGCGAGAGAGAGAGCGAGAGAGCGAGAGAGCGAGAGAGCGAGAGAGAGAGCGAGAGAGCGAGAGAGCGAGAGAGCGAGAGAGAGAGAGAGCAGAGAGCACTTAAAAATTAAATAACTCTCATATCCGAATCCATAGTCAGATCTTCACCAAACTCGAATGGATTCAGACTTGTCATATTCCCAATGCGTCCACCAAGTTGCGTCCAGATCCGTCCATAACTTTTTGAGATATCCTGCTATATGTCAGTTTAAGCCCGATCATTCAATGGTGGAGAATCACTTAAAAATTAAATAACTGTCATATCCGAATCCATATTCAGATCTTCACCAAACTCGAATCGATTAGTCCTTGTCACACACACAACCTACCCACCAACTTTCGTCCAAATCCGTTCATAACTTTTTGAGATATTCTACGATATATCATTTTTGACCCTATCTCCCAATGGTGAAGAATCACTTAAAAAATTGTAATAGCCGGATGCGAATCGGGATCTTCACCAAAATCTAATCATTGCGTCCTTGTCACATACGCTACCTCTCTGTCAAATTTCGTCCGAATCTGTCCACAAATTTTTGAGATATCTTGTTCACCAACGGACAGACAGACAAACAGACAGGGGTGAAAACATAACGTCCATCCACCTTGAGTGGCGGAGGTAAAACGAAAAAAACCACACCTAAGTTGTGGTTCGACTTCCAATACCGTAACATCTCAGCAACAACCCTCTCTGGGATCTCCAAACAATCTGTTGCGATATCCTGGCTGAACACAGCAGTGAAGCCCCATATATGGGCATCCAATGGGATTGCTGTGGACTGTTTCTTTCCAAGACACTTGTGTTTTAGTCATTTGCACATGAATCAAGTGCAAATTACCAAAAAAAAACTTCAACTTTGTGCATGTTCCATCCAAACACCAAAAGGACAAACACCAAGTGCTTGCAAGTGGAACGAATTGCCAATGAAAGACTTCCTTTTCCATTTTACTGCAATAAAAAGTTGCTGATCAAATTGAAAACTTTTAGAAGTTTGCTTCGAAAGAAATAGCAAGATATATTCTCTTTTTACTGCCAGAAAGATAAGATTCCAACTCTTATTTACTTTCTCCCAGCGGTTGTTTATATCCTCCTGGAAATGGCAGCCGGATAAAAAGAACGACGCCTCGTCGTTGTGACCAAGAAGAAATTGAAAGAGACTTGAAGCAAACTTCCTCAATGTAGCATTTGATAAAGCTCCTTAAAATCCAATCCTCGTCTTCAACCTGTGACCCCTGGAAATGCTTCCAGACCGAGAACATGAAGTAAATTTGAATCCGTGAGGAATACTGAATGTGGAAAGCAGGTGAATTCATGGCCAGGAGTTTTTTTTAAAATTCCTTTCAGGATATTCCCGATGACCTTTCACCAGCAATTTCTCAATGTCAAATGTAGCCAAAGAGAGGACATTACCAAGACTTTTTTTTGTATACAAGATCGAGGCTCATGTAAGAGATACATATATATATATATATATATGACTTAATGGGAAGAATCTTAAACTCAAAACTCGAATGAAGAGGAAGAAGTACATTTTGGAGTTTTTTTATATCAACTTAACCTCATATAAATAAATAAATAACTTTTTTCTATACTATAACGATTGTGAAGCACATAATATTTAATAAAACAACTTGACAACACTCAGCAGGCAGATTTTAATTCAATGCAAGAATGTTTAGGTTAATTGATGGAATTGCCGGTGACATCAGGGAAGCGGGTTCACGGGAAGGTAAGACACGATGAATCATGAGATATTCGTTTCAAGCAGAGCAAGACATGCAAAACAATGCAGATTGATAGGGAACAAGCGTTACGCCTAGGTCCCCCGTCGTTGAAGTGATGTGAGCTGACAAAGTGGAAGACGCAAGGCGGCCATCTTGGATTTTGACGTGGCGACCCAATTTTCAATAGCGTTCTCCCTTATGCGTAGATACACCCACACACCAGATTAGAAGTTAGTAGTTCGTTTATTTTTCACGATATTTCGCTCACAAGGTTCAGAAATATATATGGTGGTGGCCATCTTGGATTTTGACGTGGCGACCCAATTTTCAATAGCGTTCTCCCTTATGCGTAGATACACCCACACACCAGATTATAAGTTGGTACTTCGCTTATTTTTCAAGATATTCCGCTCACAAGGTTCAGACATACATGGCGTCAGACAAACATGGCGGCTGCCATCTTGGATTTTGACGTGGGTTGCACCCACACACCAAATTAGAATTCGGCCCTTCGCTTACGCAAACACGCACGCACGCACGTTCGCACGGTCGCACACACGGACGGAGGGGAAAACCATAGTCCCCCCTTTCGCTCCGCGGTGCGACGGGGGGAACAATACGTCATGACCCAAAAAAAACACAGGAACACCTCCAACCGTAGTATTCAAATGAGATTCCATCAATCTCCAACATTTGGTTTGCAGTTGGTAATGTTAAAATGAATTTGGTGATAAAATGAGAGGGGATAAGGGGGGGATGGGGGTGATGGGGGGAAATAATAACAACAGTAACAAAACAATATGGACACACACAGCTG
>NC_136267.1:173552910-173560410 GCF_964187855.1 Myxine glutinosa
CTGAACCATTGTGAATAGTGTAAATAAACCTGTTATTCCTTTTTCCAAGCCGATCGCCTCTGTGATTTCGCCATTGACTGAGCGTGGCACGAATAAGACCGCTAGAACCGGGTTCACTATATAAACGGCACGGATCGCGTGTACGCACCGCTCGGCGTCTCAACACGCGTGGTTCGTGCGGGGCCTATTTCCTCGTTTCAGGGCAGCGCGAATAATTAGGTAATAACGATTCTAGTCCTAATACCATATTTCGTGCTGTCCGGGAAGGACGTCATAAGTCCCGGGTGCCGCCAGGCCAGTCAAAGACAAGGGGACTAATCCCCCCTTGGTAAGGGGAGAAGGCCGACGTCGAGATCCACAACAATATAAAAGTTTAAAAAATCCTCGGATCCAGATCTTCACCAAAATCTAATCAATTCGAACTTGTCACACACCCAAACTGTCCACCAAGTTTCGGCCAAATCCATCCATAACATTTTGAGTGTGACTCGTTATTTAGAAAAACAAATCTGGAAGCTGAGTCATTGCTAATTGCTTTACTAGCATTACCTGCAGGACAGAGAGTTTTGCTGTCTGATGAATTACACGATAATGTCTCAATAGTGAGAATGTCCTGAAGACAAACATATGGCAGGGATATTCCCCAAGAATTTGAATTCAATAAAGATGGCTCACATATTTTCTTTAAGCTCTCAGAGCTCAGTTTCACAGTATCATTATTGTTAGGAGACATATATAGTTTTCCAATTTCTTTCTCTGTGGTGTGAAATGTACATGTGTGTATCTTACACTTCCCTAAATGACCCAAATCGTGAGGCTAAACAGTATACGTTTTGTTTCCCACCGATAGGCCGGATCTGGATTCAGACCTGAACCAAAGTCTGATTGGCTTGGTCTTGTCACCGAACCAACTCATCCACCAAGTTTTGTCATAATCCATCCACAAATTTTGAGATATCGTGCTATATATAGTTTTTGGCCCGATCTCTCAATGGTGAAGAATCACAGAAAAAATTCTCGTATTCAGACCCAGATCCGGATCTTCTCCGAAATCTAACAATTTTGTCCATGTCACACACTCAACCAGTCCACCAAATTTCGTTCGAATCCATCCATAACTTTTTGAGATATCCTGCTCACAGACAAGCAAACAGTCAAGAAAGGACATCAGGCAGTAGGTAGCCTGACAGGTATGACGAAAATTGAGAGGATCAATAAAATGGATTAATTAATTGTGTAATTAAAATCAATAAATAAATAGTAATTGTAAAATAAATAATTTCTTAATCAATTGGCTAATAGAATATCTAAACCACCACTGTTTCATCTGAATCTGTAACTTTTAAAAAATCAAAACATTAATCGATTTATTGATTAATCAATAAATCAAAACTACCCTTTACAGTCAAATCACTTGGTCACTGTCCTGTCAAAATATCAGCTTCCTCGCTCAAAACGTGCCTGAGATATTGCTTAGATGAGAGAGAAAATAAATAAGTACTTAATAAATCAATAATAATGAAATAATTTATCAATTAATTAATCAAAAAATAAAAATACCGTTTTTGCCAAAGCACTTGTTCACAATTGTGCCCAAACTTCAGCTTCCTAGCTCAAATGATGGCCGAGATATCACCCAGACAAATGAAAGAACCTTGACCTTTGACCTATAGAGTTAAAAACATTGACAGCCTCACTTCTGTCCTTCGGAATCCTCTGGTAAGGTTTAACGAAGATAGCTGAAAGTGTTTGTGAGTTATCGCTCTCACAAACAAACAAACAAATTGGACAGACTGACATATGACAAAGATTTTCAATTGGCAAAGCAGTTTCTAAATCTGTGTGACGTCATCAGAAGTTGACAAAAACTCCAGTGCATTAAATTAGTGAAAATATTTCATTGTACTTTTCTTCTTTTCCCCCATTTTCAAAATTACAGTTATTTTGACAAAAATGTTGCTGGTGTGACGTGCACTGCAGTTTTATCCAGGTACTCCATTACTCCGGTGTTGTTCTTTTCATGGCCGATCCACACGCACATCTTCAGCCAATTCGCTGTGTCTTTCCACATAACTTGCATTTAAAATATCAAAATATATGTTATAATTCCAGCAGCCTAGCTTGCTCCATAGACTCAGCATTAACGTGAACACTGATTTGAAGAAACACACCCACCATCCCTCCGCAGCCCTCTCAGGTCTTTGGAACTACTCGTACATTATTGCAAAGCCAATGGTCTGCTCTCTCATGGGCTGTGGTTCCCCACAAGTCTTCCGCCAAGGTTTAGGAAGAAATGAATGCTCTTCTGTGGGATCGTGAGTTACATTCTGCGTTCTCCCTCTACCTACCCTGCAGGTAGGGGGAGAACAATGTCGTGGCTGTTTGCCTCCAGTCCAGGCACTAGTTAAACTGCCAGCAATTTCCTGCACAGGTCAAAAGCCCATAAGTGGAGTAGAGTGGACTGTCGGAATCTATGGTACCAAGCACCCGATGGTGAACTGATTTATAAATGTATGGCAAGTGTGCAAAACATTTCACATGGTATGTACAATTGTACATGAAACTGCCTCGAAAGAGCACAGCATGGCACATTGATCAGGTAACGAACCATTTCAGTTCATACGCTACGACATAGAACGACACTTCAAAATGTGGCAAAATCAGTAACTTTTACATGAATAAAAAAATTAACATCTTGTGATTCAAATTCATGTTGAAATCACACGATAAGCATCATTGAAAAACTCCGAGATTCACTTTCAGGATAGTTCAATAACAGAGAGGCAGAAGTCAGAATGCTATTAATTAAATATCTCTCCTATATAATCAATAAATGCCTTCAATAATATTTTATTTTTTATTTTTTTTGTATACTGAATCGAGGCTCGTGAAAGAGCTAACATTTACTTCACAAACAAATCAACCAGACAAACAAAATATATAAAAAGAGGGAGTGGAAAACAAGATGGGGAGAGAAGGGGAAGCACACAAACACAACATTTGAGAGCAGGGAGATGTGTGGAAGGAAGAGGGCTTGGGGGGAGGAGGCGTGGGAAGGGGGGGGGGGGGGGGAGGGAGAAGTATAAAACACAAGGACACCAAGGACTTCCAGGACAGAAGTTGGTATTTCAAAAAAGTGGAATTGGGGTGAAATTAGCGGGGGTAGAAAAGATCAAGGTTTTGGATGGGGGAAGATAAGAGATGGTGGTGAACAGCTGTTTTAAAGACCTGGAGGGTGGAGTGGGATTGAAGAGTGAGGGAGTTTGTTCCAGAGGCGGGAGAAAAGAGGAATGAAGGAGTGAAGGTGAGCAGAGAGTCTTGATTTTGGCAGTTTGACCATAAGAGGGTTGCAGGCAGATCTTGTGCGACCTTTAGGAATATTTGTGGGGCAGAGCCCAGAGAGAGCTGGGGGGGGATAATAATGATGATCTTACTATAATTCACCAAATGTCCGTCTGTCCGTTCGAAGGTCCCGCCAAAACGGCTCAACCGATCGCAACGATATTTTGGGTGGGTATTCCTGGGACCCCTGGGAGTAAAATAGGCTATATTGTTTTTCCAATTTTCCAAGTTTTCCAATTTTCCAGTTTTTTCAAACACAATGGAATAATATTTACCGATATGAACAGTGATGTGGCTTTTATTGAAATTCTACAAATACTGTTTAGATTTTGATGACAATTATGAACCTGCCGCGAATGCGGGAGTGGACAGATGATGGCAATGCGCGGGTTTGATAATATCCCGATACAACCGTCATTCAATCGTAATGTTAAATCGTTAAACGTTAATCGTGTTAATCGTTTTGTTAAAGTATAAATTGATGATTGGAATTGAGTGAATACAATTACGATTTTGAATTCGTAATTGTATTCAACCACCCGTACGGAACTTCACATCAGGATTTAAATATTTGTTTCTGTCACGAATGTTGTTAAAAGTTTATTTTTTATATTGATGTTATTTCATTTGTGATTGGAGTTATGCTGTTTGGAATGAAAAAAGAGATATCGAGTTCAAGTGAATGACGAAATGCCGTGACGGTTTCTACTTTCTAAACGTGAATTCACGGATCGCCCTATGCAGATTCGCCATTAATTGGGTATGGAACAAACGTAGCTGTTTGTTTGCCAACGGGTACGTTTTTCATGGAAGTCCTTCACGAACTTGCTGTCCATGTCTGACGTGCGACTGAAGGTGCTACAGGAATGTGGAATTTATTGGTTTCATTCTTTGGCATTCCCCGTTTCTGCATTGTTTGTTTAATTCTGGCCTCCCACCTGTGCGTACGGGTACCTCACTAGTGAATAATAATAACTAGAGCAGCACTCAGTGGAGCACATACCTCCACCAGGCTCAACAATTTATGTTTCGTATCCTACTGATAGGCCAGATCCGAATTCCAACCTCAACCAAAATCGAATCGGTTTGTTCTCATCACCGAACCAATTCATCCAACCAGTTTTGTCAATTCCGTCCATAACTTTTTGAGATATCTTGATACATATCCTTTTTGCCCAATCTCTCAACAGTGAATAATCAATTTTAAAAAATTCTCAGATCCAGATCCGCATCTGGATCTTCACCAAACTCTAATCATTTCGTCATTGTCACACACCTAGGCTGCCCACCAAATTTTGTCAGACTCCATCCACAACTTTTAAAGATATCTTGTTCACAAACAAACACAAGAAGTCGTCAGGCGGTATAGTCTGATGGGTATGACAAAAATCGAGAGAATCAATAAAATTGATTCATTGTGTAATTAAAATAAATAAATAATAATCGTAAAATAATTAATTTCTTAATCAACTGGCTAATAAAATACCTAAACCACCAATGTTTCATCCAAACCTGTAACTTTTTGAAAATTAAGTAATTAATCGAATAATTAAATTCATTAATCGATTAATTGATTAATCAATAAATCAAAAATACCCTGTACAACCAAAGCACTTGGTCATTGTCGTGTCCAAATCTCAGCTTCCTCGCTCAAAAGGTGCCTGAGATATTGCCCAGATAAGAAAGAAAATAAATAAGCACTTCATAAATTGATCACAATGAAGGAATGAATAAATTAATTGATTAATCAAAAAAGATTTTAAAAACAATTTTGCCAAAGGATTTGATCACGATTGTGCCCAAATTTCAGCTTCTTAGCTCAAAGTTTGGCTGAGATATTGCCAGGACAAACGAAATAACCTTGACCTTTGACCTTGGCCTTGACCTTTGACCTACATAGTCAAAACATTTACAGCCTCACTTTTGTCCATCGGAATCCTCTGATAAGCTTTGATGAAGATAGATGAAAGCATTCGCGAGTGATCGCTCTCACAGACAAACAAACAAACAAACGAGACAGACCGATAGATGACGAAAATTTTTGTCATAACAAAGAGTGAAAACATAACCACCCTCCACCTTCAATGGCGGAGGTAATAATAATAGTTAATAAAGCTCTTGAGGGATTATACACCTTGATGATATCGTATAATTTTGTAGAATCGTAGAATATTTTGGCCTCGCTGGTAGAAGTATATAGATGCTGCACGAAGAGATTTACAAAATGTGTAAAAAAAAAAACTCACTCTCATCTCTCCCTTCACCTCTCTCCTTTCCCCACCCCGAACCCTAACTCTCCAATGTTTACTTTTCTCTCTCTCCTCCTCGCTCTCCCCTCCCCTCACTCCCCCCACTCTTCACTTCTCTCATTTCCCCACCCCTCACTCCTCTCCTCCCTGTTACCATTCCTTCGCTCCCCCTCTTCTCCACCCTTATCCTTCTCCTACTCTCCCCTCTTCACCTCTTCTTCCCATACCCCACCCTCCCCCTCACCTCCCCTCCTATCTCTTCCCCCCTCTCTTAATATTCCCATCACAAAGTGACTCTGCGTTTCCCGGCAATGCCGGGTACCCTGGCTAGTAATAAATAAAACTTAAAGACCCACACAGCAACCATTATGATAGCCCCATAATTATATACAAGCTAGAGAATGGGAATAAACAATCCCAATGGAATGATTAAATTCCTTTATTCTTTAGGATGATGCAATAAAATAAGATTTCATTCAATTCATATATTTTTGTTATAATCACATCAAAAGGTCCTTACAGATTCCAGGTATAATTCCCTTGAAATAAAATACTCTCTCTATCGAGCTCCAATTTTGTTGTCCATAACAATCACCTCACCTGTATCAGGTTTTTTGCAAAAGACACCGAAGGATAACTTTAACATCTCCCAACTATTGCTCGATTGCTCGTACACGAGACATCAAATATAACATCTGTACAAGGGATGGCGCAGACATTGATATATCTCTCACTGTGCGTGTAAAAAAACCAGGATTCAAACACAGAATACCACCAATGTGCACACAACCTGACCTGGCCTCCTTCATGTTATTATCAATCACTTGTCGAGTCAAATGCTTGGTTGGCAAATCAAATACCAACTCAGCATCAACAAGAAGAAAAAGACAAAAAATGTCATAGCCCTCGTAGATTTAGTGATTTTGCTGTTTTTAAAGGAGGGCAGTCGGCCATATTTGGTCGGATTACAAAACAGAATCTTTTGCATATGTATACTCTTATATATTGTCTTTGTGCCAAGTTTGAACAAAATTGGTCAATGCATGTCTGAGAAATGGTTCGGGACATATTTATGTAACAAAATGGCCGCCAATCGGTTATCTTGATTGTGATCTTGAAAACAAATGGGGTGTGCATGTAACCTATCATACATTTTCTGTGTGCCAAGTTTGAACAAAATCGGTCCATGCATGTCCGAGAAATGGTTGGGGACACATTTATGTAACAAAATGGCCGCCAGTCGGCCATCTTGATTGTGATCTTGAAAACAAATGGCGTGTGCATGTAACCAATCATACATTTTCTGTGCGCCAAGTTGGAACAAAATCGGTCCATACATGTCCGAGAAATGGTTGGGGACACATTTATGTAACAAAATGGCCGCCAGTCAGCCATCTTGATTGTGATCTTGAAAACAAAATGGCGTGTGCATGTAACCAATCATACATTTTCTGTGCGCCAAGTTTGAACAAAATCGGTCCATAAATCTTTGAGAAATGGCTGCAGAAGCACACACACGCACAGAGGGACGGACGGATGAACGAGACCCAATCCCGAAGCACCAATTTTGGACTAAGTCCAAAGGGGACTAATAATGTACCGACAAACACAATGTTTGTATTTATCCAGTACATCGACATTATCTCGTTCCAGGCTAACAATCATCCACACGTATAAATAAATAAATAAAAACTTTTGTAAGGAAGTGAATACAAGTAATTTATCAACCTTCATAAGAAAACACCAAAGCCAAATGTGTTACACAGATGGTGTAAAGTATCGGTTAGGTACATAACAGTTTGGCCAAAGATTTGAGGCAGCATAAGACAGGAAGAGCATCCCAGAGGAGGTTATATATACTGTGTGTGTGTGTGTGTGTGTGTGTGTGTGTGTGTGTGTGTGTGTGTGT
>NC_136267.1:173565410-173590516 GCF_964187855.1 Myxine glutinosa
AAGCAGTGAGGGCGGCAGGGTCGCAAAATAGCGTTGTCACGCACGAGGTGGCCACGGCGTCCACGCCCGCGGCAGCGCCCCTGGTGGATTCGAACCTTTTCCTCCTGCAAATGAGGGCCCTTATGGAACAAATGGTGGGAATGAGGGCTGATAGTGAGCGGTTGGGAAACCAAATGGGGGTAATGAGGGACGAAGCGAGGGGTACTGGTGAGAAGGTAGACAAAAATTTTGAGGGGTTAGACAATGGGATAAAAGAGGTGAGAAATGGGTTAATGGGGGTAGAAAATAGAATGGCTGCCCAGGAGAATCAGATAGAGGGAGTGAAAAATGGGTTAGAGGGGTTAGAAAACAGGATGGAAGGCAAATTGAGGGACATGAGGGACCAAGCGGAAAGGGAAGTTAAACAAATGGAGCAGCAGATAGAGGGGGTCAGAATGGGGGTAGAAACGAAATTAGATGCTCACAGGGAGGAAATGGAGCAGATGAGGGTGGCATCTGGGCAGGAGATGCAAGTGATGGGAGAGGGGATCAGAAGAGGAGTGAGTGAGGAAGTCGGAGGAGTGCGCGAGGAGGTGAGGCACTGTAAGGAGCACATGGAGAAGGAGGTGAGAAAGGGGTGTGTAAAGTTACAAGGGGGCATAGAGGACCTGACGCAGGAGGTGGAGCAGCTGACGGTGGGACAAACGGAGTTAGTGGAGCAGGTTCAAAGGAACACTGCGGTATTAGGAGGTTTAAAAGCGACACAAAACGACATAAAAAACGACTTGATAGCGACAAAGAGGGAATGTCAGATGGTACGTGAGGGACTGACAACGAGGTTGGACGAGGTGGTAGAGGTAATGGAGACGAAGGACCGGCAGGTGAGGACGTACCTGGAAACGGTCAAGGTAGCCTTAGAGGATGAGCTTGAGGAGACGTACCGGGGAATGAAAGAGGTGAAGCAGAAACTAGAAGAAGTGGAGGAAGGGATGAGCGAAATTAAGAAGCGACGGAGAGGGGATAAGAAAGAAATAAAAAAGGAGATAAAAGAATTGGTCCAAAGTCTGTGTTTGGATCGTGATGATGTGCTCATTAACCGGATGAGGGATTCGCAGGTGATGGAGGAGAAGCGAAGAGGAAGAGGACCCGGTGTAAGTGGTGACCAATATGGTCGTGCGTATGATGCGCCAGGGGATTTAAGAAGCTTGGGGGTCGAGATAGACCCGGGTGTTCGTGAGAGGCCGTTGGTGAAGTGTGCGACAGGTCTGGTGTGCGAAAAAGGAGGTGTGCGAGAAAGTCCGACTCTGGGGTGTGTGAGGAAAAAGTGCACGCCGAGGAGTGAGGGTGCTGGCGAGAGTGAGTCGGTCGTAGCGCGTGTGCGAGGGAGCACGTGGAAGCGCGGTGTGGTGAGTGTTACAGAGGGTGTAATGGGAGAGTGTGCGCGAGAAAGGTGTGTGACGGACAGGTGCATGAGGAAAGAGTGCGCTGTCAGAAGTAAGGAAGAGTGTCCACCTGTGGTGAGTGTTACAGAGGGTGTAACGGGAGAGTGTGCGCGAGAAAGGTGTGTGACGGACAGGTGCATGGGGAAAGAGTGCGCTGTCAAGAGTAAGGGTGAGTGCGCTGTCAGGAATGGAGGTGAAAGTAGTGAGAGTGACATGGAGCGTGAGTTAGTTGTGACAGGTGAGCGAGGATGTACACCTGGGATGGAAGGATGCACACCTGGAATGGTAGAGCGTGAGTGGGAATGCACGCTGGAGTTGGTGGTGAGGCACGTGGTTGGGTGTGCGAATGAGGGCACACCTGTGATTGTCACAGAGGAGGTGACCGAGGAGGGGGCGCGAAGCGGTGTAGTGGTGAGGTGTGCGAGCAACGAATGTGTGCCACAGTGTTCGGTGGTCAGGTGTGTGACCAAGGCTGTGAGTGGAATGGGTGTACCTGGGTGTGTGAGGAAAGGTACGAGGAGCATGGGCACGGCTGGATGTGTGAGCAAGGAACGGGCTGCGGGGTGTAAGCATGCAGGTGAAGCATCGACATTAAACGGGTTAGAGGTTAGGTCGACTTTTAGCCGAATCGGGCCCTCGGTGAGTGCTGGGCCTCGCTTTGAACGGCCGCGTCCGTGCTCCACTAGGCGGAGCTGGCAGCCCGATAGAAAGGGTCGTCATGGCGACCACTTTTTGGTGAGACGTGCCGGCAGGTCGAGAGCGGGACATTGGATGGCTCCGTGCCGAGATGGTGCGTGGGATCTCGGCACGGGTAAGCCCCCGTCCCTGCCCCGAATGCCGGACGCATCCAGCCGCCGGCACAAAACAACCAGCATCCATTGCTTGGCTTTACGAAGCCGGGCTTTGGACAGGAATTGGCGCACCGAGAGGCATTAGTGAGTAGACTGGGTGATGAGGTTAGTGTTTTGGCCCCAAAATTAGAGAAAAACAAAATTTGATGATTGGCAAAGGATTGGCAGAGTGATGATTGGTAATAGTACAGTGATTGGCAGATGATTGGCAAATTTTTAATTTGTTGAAATTTGATGTGCAAAATTGGTAGTGAGAGACCCCCGATGTGGTGGGATGGCATCCCTGCCACCCTTCCCATGGTGTGGGGCAAATGCGCTATAGCTTATGGGGTTGATGGCAGTGAAAACTAGCCCGGGTGGGTTAGGATATTGGTAGGGATCTAGCGAAGATGACATTAGGTAACGTTAAGTTTAGTTAGTGACTGATACCTGTAGTGGGGACGCAGGTAGATTAGTATGTATGATAATGACGAGGGAGCGCAATAGTTTAAAGGGACGACTGGGAAGCGCAAGTTTCAGAAGGGAGTAGTTAGCTGAGATGATGCCGTGTGTGTGAGAATTGAACAGGTGTGATTGCACAGGTGTGCAACTGGACAGGTGTGTGGAGCAGTGTATGAGTAGTAAGTGTTGTGGATCAGCGCGAATGCGCTTGGGGAGAGAAGGGTGCAGGTGGCACCAGGTGTGAGAGCACAGGTGTGCAGGTACAGGTGTGTGGAGAGAGTTGGAGTAAGTGGTACGGAGTGGTGTGCATGGTGCGAAGGTGTGGATGGGGGAAGAGTGGACCCCTTTCACGAGTACCCGGGGCGGGTAGTGTAAGTGTTAGGTAGAGGGTACAGGTAAATTGTGGTTGGATATTGGCATTTGTGGTGCGGTTGCAGAATGGTGTTGTGAATGGGTGCATTAGTGTTGTGGAAATGGCGGGGCGTGTAGCCTGTTAGTGTGTGTAGTTGGTTGGGCACTCCACCACTGTGAGGATGTCGGCCAGGTGAGGCCGCAGGTGGGCTCTGGGAGCCGGTAGAGTTGTGGATGGGGCCCGAGGATCCGGAGGATGGACCCGGGTAGCCCAGTGCCAGAGAGGGCACCGAGTGGGGAGAGTGCCAGAGGGCCTTCCCCTGGTAGTTAGGTTAGGGTAAGGAGCAGGTAAGCTCGGAGGCAACTGCAGTGGTGGAGGTGTGCAGGTGGGTAGACCCGCTGGGAGAGGTACACGCCACAGCCCAGAAATTGTGCGAGGGCACCGGGAGATGAATCGGGGGAGTGAGACCCCAAATTGAAGAGCACCACAGTTTGGCCAATGGGAATTGGTTTTTAGAACCCATAGTGTAAGAGGGCCAATGGTTTGGCCGGAGAAAGACCCCGGGTAGTGTAAAGTTGTTAAAGTCATTTAGGAGATAGTTAGGATTGATGAACCTGTCGCACCATACGCAGCCACTTACCTGTGGTGATGATGATGACTCCACACCTGTGTTTTCTTTGTTTGTTGCAGGAAATGAGATTGCTGTGTGGATTTGTGAGACGCATCACGACGTGGATGAGACATTGGGGTGATTCCATCTCTCCCTCCCTAGGAGGGACTGATGATGAATTGGTAATGGCAAATTTTGATGTGCAGTTGGAGATGGCAAATTTTGATGAGAGTTGAAAATGGCAAATTTGATTGGTTAGGAGGGAGAGAAGACGAATTTGGTTTATGGGAGGAACGGGGAAGACAGTAGGGATGTTTGTTGATTTGTAAAGTAGATGTTTATGAGTAGTGTTGTGTTGTGTGGATACAGTAAGGGGTAAGGGAGGGGCCATGTAGGTTACCTGGTGGGGGGGGGGGGGCGTACGATAGGAACGTACCTGTCTCACCTGGTTCCCATGTGCCCCCAGTGTGCATTACCTTATATTGCGTGCACTTTTGCGCCCTTACCACCTTACTCACTTGTTTCTTCTTTTGTCTCCCACCTCCGAGGATCTGGCTTTGGGGTAGAGAGAGAGGAGAGAGAGGTGCTGGCTGCGCAGTTGTGAGCCTGCACTTTCGCTGTTTGCTGCCGGGATCGATACACCATATGGACCGCAATGTTTGTGGCCACCCACAATGGACCGCAGTTCGTTTGCGGCCAAGCACCACCCGGGGATGGACCTATGGGTCAACGTGGCACCTATGCCATACAGGTGAACCACTTTTAGTTAACACCAAGTGCACCACAAGAAGAGCAAGAGACACCTGCAGGGTTAGGGGTTGTCGAATTTATTTTTATTCCAATGAACAATGGTGACTGCACCGATTGGTGGTGGGGTGGTGCTTTTGATGCTCGGGAAGGGTGCTCTGCACGTTATTAAAGGCCGTCGGCCACAGAGCACTCGTGGGTTGGTGTATCGATGCTGGCAAGCGCGCTCTCTCTATGCATAACATCTGCATGTGTTCCTCCAAAAACAGGTCCTGGATCGTAGTGTAAATAGCAGCGTAGTCGTGTAAATAATGCTCCCTACCGGCTGTATGTTTAGTTTGCGAATTCTTTCCGGATTCGGTTATCCTGTGGGTGTGTTTCTGAGAGGAGAAGGGTGCAACGTCGCAGGGGGACATATTTACTCATTTGTGAATATCTATAAAACTGTCGCACTCAGGGTAGAGTTAATAGTAGAGGGAACTACATTGCGTGCCACACTAAAGTAGGTAAAAATTTATCGGGTCGGGACGCCCTGAGGGTAGAGAAGGGTGCAATGTTGCGAATATGGAATTTGGCCTCCATATCCGCTTGTAAATATTCCCCTATTTTCTCCAATACTCCCCAACTATCCCCAATCCCCCATTCCCTAGTCCCATTGTCTGTAAACAACAATCAGTAGAGCCGACCTTCCCCTTATTCCCCCATTAAATGTCGTGCCCAGGTCCACCGCACCACACGTAGACAACTTTCGGACATCTTGCTAGTTATTCTTAATCTATGTCAGTTAAGGACTCGTTTCCATTAATTCTGACTCTTCGTTGCACCAGAATGTGATTATATGGCATCAGTAGTGAGTTTAGGACCTTTCCCATACCTCCTTCCATCTTCTTCCCCAACAATTACAACAACAACAGAGGAGATGGCGGCGGCGCGGGGGAGGATGCGTCCTCACACCGGCTCGATTAGCGCCATTGACCACGCGCTCCACGGGGTTACCACGGAGGGGCTGGCTGTCAGCTCCTCCTCAAGGGCGGAGCCTGGTAACCCCCCGCACCCAATCAGAAGGGCGGACCGATTCCATCTGGGGCGGCGCTAGCGAGCCGAGGGCGTGTGACTCCCCGCCGGATATACGTGGCCACGCGCCGGATGTGACGTCAGATGCGCCCCCAGCTTGAGCAGACAAGACGCCATCCGAGCGCTGCGACCTCCCCGCATCTCTAGACCGGACCGGGTCGACCCTGTCCTTGAGCCAAGAGTGCACCTTGAGCCATCGATACCCGCTTTCCTAGCCATCAAACCCCGTGTGAGTCAGCTTTGTCCCGTTTATCTGTCGTCTGTTGGGAATAATATAAGATTGTGTCTAAGTGCTTGTCTTTCTATGTTGTACCTCTCGTCCCTGTAATCTAACCTTTTCCGTACGAATATAATTGAGAATCGAAACATTGGTGTCTGTCATTATAATTCAGCCGTGTGTCTTCTTTTTCCTTATTGAGCCAGCGTGGCGCGGCTTCGTCAACGTTCGAGTACAATCGGGTAATTTGTGCGGACACGACGGCCATTCCGCTCGGCCCACCTTAACATCAAAGTCGTGTCGGTAACAATATTTTGAATAGGAAATGACGAGCTTTTCCCAACCCCATCCTTCGACATAAATGTTGCTGCCTCCAGAATAATGCAACTTCTTTGACCTGTGCTGCAGTCTTGTGATGAGATAGGTTTTCCATGCTCCACTCATTTCACGAGAAGGTTGATGCATCTTACACTTCCTTCCAACCTATGAAATATTCATGGGGAAAATGCTTCGCATCATTTGATTAAGTCACCATATCTACTGCAATGAGTAAACTTCACGTAAAAGGCCTCTATACTGCAGAACAAAGTACTAGGTTGAGGATGACAAAATCATTTTTGACCCTCAATAATTTCGACTTTGTAACCATTAATTTGGGGGTGGGGGGGGGGGGGGGGGACGGGGACGTTTTCGTTCACATCACATCTCTGTATTTTTACACTCCCCAACGTTCATAGATGAGCTGCCACACAAATCACGCACAAGGACATGCATACAGAGACAATACCTGACTTGAGGTCAGACAAACACAGCCAGTGACCTTGGGGGAAGTGACGTAACCTTCCGGAGGGGGGGGGGGGGGGGCTGTGCCTGTCTTGACAAAGTTCAAATGTTCAATTGGATTTAAGTCTGGCGAGATGGCGGACCAGGGTGTCATGACATTAACATTGACAATGACCAGAACATTCCTTGTTTGAATGTCCCTTTGAGCCAAAGTATTATCCTGCATAGTGATGATTCCGGGACCTTGTTGCTGGAGGGTACGCAACGCATGTTACTGCAATATCTCATTGATGTATCGATCTGCCATCAGATTGCCATGGATATGGATCGAGTTGGTGTGAAAGGTTTCAGCAACACCACCCCACATCATGGCATACCACATTCAAAATTTCCACTTCCTGGACACAGACTGGGGCGTATCACTCATCATGTTTTTCAAGGAGAAATCGGGATTCGTCACCGAACCTATCCCTTGCCCATCGGACGTGCTGGTTTGACCATGCTGCACTCGTGCTTGGATGCGTTGTGGTGCAAGTCTTAGATTCTGAACAGGATGATGAGCAAGGAATCTTATATCATAGAGAAGCCTCAAGATTGTGTTGACACTTATCCTGTGAGGTCCAGGTCGTGTGTTTGCAGTTCTCTGTGTAGTTGAAAACCGATTGTTTAGACGAGTTGTGCAAAGGCACCAGACTCGAGCAGGAGTCTTTATCCTGGGACATCCAATTCTTGTCATATGTCTTGTTGATCCAATGCCTTGATAACATCTTCTGAGGTTATAAACAGTTCTTCTCCTCACGTTAAAGACCCTTGCAACACAAGTAATGGAAGACCCTGCTTGAAAGTTTGTGCTGATTTGATTCCTCTCGTTTTTTTGACAGATGTGGTATTGTATTGGATTCTTAAATAATGCAATCATTGTGATTTTTTTTTTGGGATTATACACATGCTGGTGTCTTGGAAAGTGTTTCAATTTTGCTCAGAATGCCTTGTGTCAAGTCTAAAAACCTAACCGTACATGTGTTGCGTGTGCTGAACGATTATTGCATGAAACAATTACATTATGTGAAAACATGCAATCAGGTGTTCTCCACATCCCTCGTGTCTTAGATGCCAATGAAATGAATGCTGGAACAATTATAAATTCCATTATCAATTCTAAATGTTGGTATTTTTATGGCAGAAAGTACTGTTATGTCGGGGGGTAAAGGAATATCTAGAGCCAGGTAGATCTGTATAGGTAACATGCTTTGACTGCCACGATAGGGAATCTACCCTGTAATAAGTACTATTTGTAGTCCGGTTTGTCGGGATAAGCTGTATTGATGTCCCCGCTACGAGGGAGCAGGGCATGCTAAATAGTGCAGGGATTATGGATAAGATTCACTTGTTCGTCGTCGTCCCTGTCGCCAAACCTTTGTCCCTTATGGCAACGCATACTCATGTAAACACTTAGACAGGACCTTTAGTGCAACATTAAATAATTCCCCTTCCCTTACAATGACCTTGGAAGAAGACCGGCAGGAAGCCAGATCGGGGCACCGCCGGATGGTCGCCGCCAGCCGCACCACCAGCTGGCCTAGCAACATCGCATGAGACGAGCTGTAACCACGCCACAGGGAACGTGTGATTGGTTGGCGCGGAAGGCGCGAACCTCCAGCCAATCAGTGCTGAAGGCACAAAACCACAACTGAGAAGGAGGTTGTTCATTGGAGGGAAGGCGCCAGAAGGTTCAGTGGACGGCGGGAAGCTATGAGGCTCTGGTTGGTAGTGCGCCAGGACTGACGTCACAGGCCAGGTTACAAAAGGACGCACTACACGACACTTTGTCTCTTGGTTTCTTCTGGTCTCTGCGCTTCTCTTCTTCGTGCTGGAAGCTTCGCTCTTGGTGTTGAGTCGTGCTGGTCCTTCGCTTGTCATTGTTTGGCCTTGGCTCTTGGCTCTTCGTCTCGAGAGGTCCGGGTGGTCGTTGGTTCGCCATCTGCGTGGTGCTTGGAGCGGTCCTTCTCGGTGCTTTCAGAGCTTGGAGTGGTGCTGGGGCCTCGTGTGCGATCGACTCGGAGCTTGGAGCAGTGCGGGCCGCAAAGTGTGCGAGCGAGGCGGACGGAGGGTTACCTCGCGCCGGAGCTTGGAGCCGGATGGGGCTGCGTTGGACGATGGACAGATAAGCTCACACCACTTTACACAAACCCATGACGAACGTTTTCTTTTGTTAATTCATTTTCCCCTGTCTCGTATTTGGAAGTCGGTGTGTGGGATCCCAATTTAGGATCATTATTTATTTACCGTCGCGTTCCTTGTTCTCGGGTTCCGAAATAAACGTGTTTCCTTTTGTACATTTTACCCCGGATTTCCGTTTTGAGTTAATTCCCCTCCAGGATCAGAGCTGCGGTTGGATCGCTATCGGTAAGCGCATCCGCCTCTTCCTCTTCACTTCTTCCTCCCGCGGTTGATAGCAAAATCCATATTTGGTCGTCGCCTCCATTAAAGCCGTTCGGTCTTCCGCGGTCCCTGGTGTCAACCTTGAGGGATTCGCACGACAGTACATTTAGGCTGGAGCTGATTATGATAAGCTTTTGTATGGATCATGCATGACTTGAGGAGGGCATATGGTCCCATCGCCTGGATTCAGTGAGCAATGTGTATACATGCGGAACAAATAAATACGCTTCCTCTATCTTTGCTCACACTATGAAACTCTCAAATCGACTGCCTCTTCCTGGTGTTGGCTTAACGGTCCCGAGTTTGATCCCGGTCGATCATTGAATTAACGCGGGGGGGGGGGGGGGGGGAGGGGTGGGAGGTTGACTCAGTCTGTCATCCTTTCGAGGTTGGCAGATTGAGTACCAGCTCACTGGTAATTGGGGCACTGCATCAGCGGCACTAACGCGCTTCCAGAAAAATTATGCAACCAGCAGCCACAGGCTACATACAAAACAACAACAACCCCCTCTTCCTACGTTCGCAACTAACAACAACCTTCAGCAGTTTCTTTTTTTGGGGGGAGTAGGTGCACATGCTTAAACCGTGAATTACTAATAGCCGATGATTTGCACAGACACTAGATCACCAAAAAGTACAGAACACACTGAATGGTGGAGGGAAGCAAAATATCCATACACATTAAGAGCGACCGAAAGAACAGGAAATAGACTATGATTACCAAAAGTAATGAGATAGGCAAGAAATTGGTAGTGTTATACATTAATTCATAAAGTCTGCTTCTTCAATTTATTATGGGGCATCAATGTCATTCACACTTTGCATATAATTTTAGTATTATGCCAAGTGTGATACTGTGCCATTTCTTATTCAGAACAAGTGCAAGTTCAGTGGTGGATTGCGATCAATTGACTCTTTCCCTTAGGTGGTGTTCAAACACATCCCAAAGCAGCGAGTGCAGATTTTCAGAATTGTTCTTAACAGATATAGTAGGACATGACAAGGTGGTGTAGTCATGCTTGTCGATGTGATGTGATGGCCCTCATCTTACTATAATTCACCAAATGTACGTCCGTCTGTCTGTCTGTCTGTCTGTCTGTCCGTCCGTCCGTCCGTCCGTTCGAAGGTACCGCAAAAACGGCTGAACCGATCGCAACGATATTTTGGGTGGGTAAACCTGGGATCTCCTGGAGTAAAATAGGCTATATTGTTTTTCCAATTTCAGCTTTGGCCTCCAGCATTTTCAGGTTTGGACTCCCGCATAACGTTATTTTCCCGGGTGCCGCACAAACGGCTGCACCGATTGCTGCACGGCTGCACCGATCGGACTTAGTGACCTCGGACAAAGACCTTTTATAAGGTCAAACTTCTAATATCATCACTTTTAATCCAACTGACCGAGGCCGTAACACCTATCAGCTCAAAATCCTTTTAACTGTTGACTTGGTAGTTTTTACAATGAAGGAAACATTAACAATGTTGTTAAAAGTTTATTTTGTGATTAATTTGTGATTGGAGTTATGTTGTTTGGAATGAAGAAAGAGATATCGAGTTCAAGTAAATGACGACATGCCGTGATGGTTTCTACATTCTAAACGTGAACTTCACGGATCGCCATATGCAGATTTGCCACAGACCCACGATCGATGTTTCTATATGTGAACGTAGCCGTTTGTTTGCGAACGGGTATGTTTTTCATGGAAGTCCTTCACGGAGAGCACGTACACATTGAGGCATGCTGTTCACGAGATTTGCCAAGGTTTGGACAGGAATCGCTTGCCATGCAGTGACAATAGCCTGCTGCAATTCATGCACAGAGGTCGGCTGCTGGTCCAAGTGGTCGATTTGACGCGTTAATTCTGCCCACAAGTTCTCTATCGGATTCATATCCGGGGACATGGCAGGCCACTCCATATGCTCTCCACCACGGTCAACAAGAAAGTGTTGGATCATGCGAGCACGATGAGGCCGTGCATTGTCATCTTGGAAGACAAAGTTTCCTCGAAAGGCTGCACGAGCAAATGGAAGCAATGTTTCTTCCAGAATGGCCCTGTACTTGAACTGGTTCAGGTTTCCATTCAGAACAACCAGGTCAGTTTTGCCCCCTGCATGAAAAGCAGCCCAAACGGTCACCCCACCACCTCCAGCTTGGATTATTGGCACTATACAATCTTTGTTGTGGGCTTCATGCACTTGTCTGCACACTCAGACGCGGCCATCTTGACGATAGACCAGAAATCTAGACTCGTCACTGAAGATCACGTGATTCCAGTGTCCTGGATGCCATTGACGGTGCTCTCTGGCCCACTGCAATCGGCGCTGGCGGTGTTGTCTGGTCAGGCATGGCTTTCTCAGGGGACGCCTGGCACGATAGCCTGCTTGAACCAGTCGTTGGTTGACTAGCCTTCTGGATACAGGCACATTTGTCAGTTGCTACCACTCAGCCCTAAGCCGATTAGCTGATTTGGTTCGGCCATTGCGGACTAACCGGTGCAGCTGGCGATCATTCCTCCTTGTGGTTCTGCGGGGACATCCTGGCCTCGGTATTGGAGTAGGGGCGCCCCTCTGAGCATTTCGTTTCAGGATCTTTGACACCTGACCTTGAGTGATGCCATACTACCGAGCAATAGCACGCTGTTTCATGCCGTAATTTCGTAAAGCCACCACTCCATGACAAACAGCATTGTCGAGTTGACGGACCATCTCCAGAGGAAGCGGCAATAACTTTTGAAGACGTGCAGCAGTTGTTTTCCACTAATACAGAACGCAACAACCCTTGTATACCCAACTGTGAAGCCAATCATCAAATGCACCTGTCCGTACATTTTGCCACGCCACCTGTGATATAATCCTGTTGTTGACTTCTTGCTGCGACAGACAATCAGTGACATGGTTCTTTTAACGAATAAATCACCAAAGTGTAAAAGAAACTCCCCAGATTGATATACTGAGTTAAGAAAGTAAACCCAAGTCAAGAAAAAAAAAAAATTCCATATTAAATGCCAAGTCTGTATATATATACACACACACATACATACATATATATATGTATATATATACATATATATATATATATATATATATATATATATATATATATATATATACATGCATGCATATATACATACATATATACATACTGTCTAGTCCGTAGCCGATGAAGACCAGCCTTGGACAAATAGCCGAACATTGCTTTAACTCCGAGGCATTTAACCGAACTTGGCGGGAATATCTTTTCGCGCGCGCGGTAAAGGCCCGAAACCTTATTGGATCGGACGGCCGCCACAGGCTTTTTATTCCTCAAACCCACAAACAAATAAACACACACGACAAGGAACATTCACAATACAAAAATGAAATGCCAAAATAAAGATTTAATGAAAATAAATGTGGTGCGATTAAAACTGTAAGGTGAGGTAAAAATGTAAAATGACTAATTTCAATATTGACATGTCTCAAGTCAGACTCATATACAAGCAAGGGGAAAACGAAAGTCAGAAATAAATAATGTTTCTGCCAGCCGGCCATTAGCTCTGGTCTCAATGAGGGGCTTGGCGTTCATCGCCTCCAAACCACCGAGCGGGAAGCGCATAAACTGGCACGGAGTCGCGCTCCTCGACCTCCCAACGTGAGGTACTTCTCACGGTCGGTTCTCCTGCAAGTCCCTCTGCCGTCCCAGGGAAGCACAACGCGGACCCAGTCCACCACCCACACCGATTCTCTTCCTTGCGATGCTGACTGCCCCAAACCACTCTTGCTCAGTCTTTTTCCACAAGCACACACGAGCCAAAAATGCGACCGCCAGAGAGAGCCAAAAATGCGACTGCCCGCCACGCAGCCCAGGACAAAGAGAGCTAAAAATACTGTGACTGCTCGATTCACTGCCAGTACCAGAGAGAGCAAGGGAGAGGGAGGAGAGACTCACCCTCCCTAGTCCCTCGCTAACGTCACTCCCCAACCAATCCTGACATCCCATTACATCGTCCCATGGCTATTTAACCACTTACGAAGCTCGGGACGTGGTTGCTCCGTTATGAGTCATCAAGGCGGAGTCCAGCCGCTGTTTGGGAATGTTCGGTGTTCGGCTGGGCAGGGTTTACCTGCTGATTGGCAAATGTTCGTTATGTCCGGGTATTGTCGGCAATGTCGGTGCGATGGCCGTTGTAATTGTTGTTGTAATGGCGGCCCTTTTGATGAAATAAAACACAAGATCACAAATGAAACACAATCACAGGGGCAATTACACACTGGGGATTTTCTTAAGCCCTACCTAATTAGCATAGCTCCACCCCTCGAATGGAGACACACAGACGATCTTATTCTATACAGATTCCCAACTTAGCTACCTCGAGGTTCTTCTTCTTTGCGTCACATGGTCCATGGTAACTTACACAATCCTGCCTTTCCTATGAGATTCATCTCTACCCCTACAAATGTAACAATACATATATACATACATATATACATACATAATATATACATATATACATACACATATATAAAAATATATATATGTATACAGACTTGGCATTTAATATGGAATATTTTTTTGTGGGGGTGAATTTACTTTTCAGGATGACTTAGAACCAAAAGTTCATTGGAATTATGTTGAAATTATTCTAGATTTTGTTAATGTGACCTTTAAAAGAAACAAAAACCACATTTGACATTTCAAAGCAAATAAATTGATCCTTGAAAGTGATGTAAACTGATATCGAACTCAAATCACGGACAGTACTGTGTTAAACTTCTGTACGTTTTCCAGAAGTATCTCTTTATTTTGCACATTAGCCAAATTTTTTTTCAACAAAAACAAAAGCTAAATTATGACTGGGATTACGGACAGTAAAATTACAGTTCAGTACTTCGTGCAACCCCCACGAGCATTCAGGAGAGCACGTACACGTCGAGGCATGCTGTTCACGAGATTTGCCAAGGTTTGGACAGGAATCGCTTGCCATGCAGTGACAATAGTCTGCTGCAATTCACGCACAGAGGTCGGCTGCTGGTCCAAGTTGTCGATTTGACGCGTTAATTCTGCCCACAAGTTCTCGATCGGATTTATATCCGGGGACATGGCAGGCCACTCCATATGCTCTACACCACGGTCAGCAAAAAAGTGTTGGATCATGCGAGCACGATGAGGCCGTGCATTGTCATCTTGGAAGACAAAGTTTCCATGAAAGGCTGCACGAGCAAATGGAAGCAATGTTTCTTCCAGAATGACCCTGTACTTGAACTGGTTCAGGTTTCCATTCAGAACAACCAGGTCAGTTTTGCCCCCTGCATGAAAAGCAGCCCAAACAGTCACCCCACCACCTCCAGCTTGGACTCTTGGCACTATAAAATCTTCCTTGTGGGCTTCATGCACTTGTGTGTGCACTCGGACGTGGCCATCTTGACGATAGACCAGAAATCTAGACTCGTCAATGAAGGTCACGTGATTCCAGTGTCCTGGCTGCCATTGTCGGTGCTCTCTGGCCCACTGCAATCGGCGCTGGCTGTGTTGTCTGGTCAGGCGTGGCTTTCTCAGGGGATGCCTGGCACAATAGCCTGCTTGAACCAGTCGTTCGTTGACAAGCCTTCTGGATACAGGCACATTTGTCAGTTGCTGCCACTCAGCCCTAAGCCGATTAGCTGACTTGGTACGCCCATTGCAGACTAACTGGTGCAGCTGGCGATCATCTCTCCTTGTGGTTCTGCGTGGACGTGCTGGCCTCGGTATTGGAGTAGGGACACCCCTCTGAGCATTTCGTTTCAGGATCTTTGACACCTGACCTTGAGTGATGCCATACTGCCGAGCAATAGCACGCTGTTTCATGCCAGAATTTCGTAAATCCACCACTCCATGACAAACAGCATTGTCAAGTTGACGGACCATCTCCAGAGGAAGCGGCAATAACTTTTGTAGACGTGCAGCAGTTGTTTTCCACTAATACAGAACGCAACAACCCTTATATACCCGATTGTGAAGCCAATCGTAAAATGTACCTGTCCTTACATTTTGTCACGCCACCTGTGATATAATCCTGTTATTGACTTCTTGCTGCGAAAGACAATCAGTGACATGGTTCTTTCAACAAAGACATCACCGAAGGGTAAAAGAAACTCAAGATTGATATACTGAGTTCAGAAATAAACCCAAGTCAAGAAAAAATAAAATATTCCATATTAAATGCCAAATCTGTATATATATATATATATATATATATATATATATATATATATATATATATGCAAAGATTTGCTGTTGGGAGTAAATCCAAATGACTCCATGGTAAGATCTCCAACCTTTAATTGAACAAACAATGACGTTTAGATTAACAACATGTGAAGCCACACGCCTCCGTTAATCTTCCTCAAGAGTGATAAAATCATCTCAACATCCCCTTATGTGCAAAGTGGGCGGGGTATATGCAAAGTGGGGTGGGCAAAGCTGGACAGCCAATTAAACCGTATCACACCGCTCTCGTGAACGGAGACGTTATTGACCAAATTCAAAAATCAACTGCATATTAACGACTTAAAATAATCCTGTAAGCAATGCTGGATTATAACTCGTGTTTAGAAAATCAGGAACAATCATTACATTTAATGAAAAGTTAAACTTGTAAACAATTAAATTGTAAATTAAATTAAAACTGTAAATATATTAAGGCAAAAAATTTTTTAAAATAAAATAAAATTGCCATAATATCAAGATCATCACATGTGGCCCTATTTCCTAAAGGGGAATGCCTGAAGGAGGGGGGGGGGGGGGGGATTATGAAAATTCCTGATTTTTCGCATTCGCATTTTAAAAAAGTCGACCCAGGACCCCATGGAGGAGGTGGGAGTAATAATGGAGGAGGAGAGCAATGAGGATGTGGTCGCGGAGGTTTCAGGCACACAAGATGGCGGCGCCTCGCATGAGGTGGGAGGCGCACAAAATGGCGGCTCGCACATGGCTGTGGCAGCCGCGCCCGCTGCACAAATAGGGGGAATTGATGTGCGGGATCTCATGGCGCAGATTAATGCAGCCATACTAATGGGGAATATAGGATTGGAAAGCAGAATGGGGGAGCGATTGGGAAATCAAATTGGGAGGCTAGAAGCCAAATTTGAGGGTTTAGACAATAAATTTGAGGGGTTAGACAACAGGTTGAAAGGGCTAGAAGGTAAATTGGGGGGCCCAACTGGAGGACGTGGGTAACCAAATCGGGGAAATGAAGGAGGGGTTAACGGGGTTGGAAAACAGAATGGCTGCCCAGGAGAACCAGATGGAAGGGGTGAAGAATGGGTTAGGGGGGTTAGAAAACACCATGGAAGGCAAATTGAGGGAAATAGGGGAGCAATCCGCCCGGGAAATTAAACAAATGGGAGATCAGATAGAGGAGCTGAAAATCGGGTTGGAAACTAAAATGGATGCCCAGAGGAATGATTTGGAACAGATGAGGGCAGCATCTACCAAGGAGATGGGAGAAATGGGGGAGATCAGACGAGGTGTGGGCGAAGAGGTCGCGGGAGTACGCGAGGAGGTAAAGCGGGGTGAGGAGCGTATGGAGAAAGAGGTGAGAAATAGTACGGCTATGTTACAGGGGGGCATAGAAGATCTGACGAGGGGAGTAGAGCAGCTGACGGTGGGACAAAAGGAATTAGGGGAGCAAGTGGAGAAGAACACTGCGGTAATCGTGGGGTTGAAGGCGACACAGAAAGAGATTAAAAAAAGAACTCATAGCGACGAAGAGGGAATGTCAGATGGTACATAAGGGGTTGACCAAGAGGTTGGACGAGGTAACAGAGGCAATGGAGACAAAAGAACGGGAAGTAAGGACGCACATAGAGACGACCAAGGTGGCCTTAAAGGAAGAAATTGAGGGGGCGCACCGGGAAATAAAAGAGGTGAAGCAAAAATTAGAGGATGTGGAAGAGGGGGGTGAGTGAAATTAAGAAGAGACGGAGGGAAACTCAGAGGGAGATAAAGGAGGAAGTGATGGAATATGTACAAGGTCTGTGCTCAAATTGTGATGATGTGCTTACTAACCAAATAAAGAGTTTGCAGGTGGCGGAGGAGGAGCGAAGACGAGGTGCCGAGGTGAGTGGCGATATACTCGGAAATGTATATGGTGTGAGGGGAGATTCAGTCAGCTTGGGTGTTGGTTTAGACCCGGGTGTTCGTGAGAGGCCGCTGGTGAGGTGTGCGACAGGTACAGAGTGTGAAGGAGGAGGTGTGCGAGGATGTCCGACCATGGAGCAGTGTATGAGGAACAATTGTGGTTGTGCATTGTATGGAATGATTGAAGAAGCCTGGGAGGAAGGAGGGTGCAGGAAGCACCAGGTGTGATTGCACAGGTGTGCAAGTGAACAGGTGTATGGAGCAGTGTATGACTGAGTAATGGTGATTGTGTGTTGTGTTGAGCAAATGGGCCTGGGAGGAAGGAGGTGCAGGAAGCACCAGGTGTGATGGCACAGGTGTGCAAATACAGGTGTATGGAGAATGGTTGTGTGGAATACATGGAGTATGGAATATATGGAGTATGGAATGGATGGTGTGGAGTGAGTATGGTGGAAACTGTGGAGTGGAGTGGATGGTGTGAATGGGGGAAAAGTGGACCCCTATCACGAATACCCGGGGAGGGGAGTTTAAGAGTTAGGTAGAGGGAGTAGGTAAATTGTGGTTGGATATTGGCATCTGTGGTGCATGTGGAAGAATGGTGTTTGGATGGGTGCATTAGTGACGTGGAAATGGCTGGGCGTGTGGCCTGTTAGTGTGTGTAGTTAAATGGGCACTCCGCCACTGTTAGGATGTCGGCCAGGTGAGGCCGCAGGTGGGCTCTGGGAGCCGTTAGAGTTGTGGATGGGGCCCGAGGATCCGGAGGACGGGCCCGGGTAGCCCAGTGCCAGAGAGGGCACCGAGAGGGTAGAGCGCCAGAGGGCCTTCCCCAGTTAGATAGGTTAGGTAAGGAGCAGGTAAGCTCGGAGGCAACTGCAGTGGTGGAGGTGTGCAGGTGGGTAGACCTGCTGGGAGAGCCACACGACCCAGTCCTGAAAATGTGCGAAGGCACAGGGAGTTGAACCGGGGGAGTGAGACCCCATATTGATGAGCACCACAGTTTGGTCAATGGGAGTTTGGTTCTTAAAACCGCATAGAGTAAGACGGCCAATGGTTTGGCCGGGAAAGACCCCGGGTAGTGTAAAGTGTGTTAATGTCATTTAGGAAGTAGTTAGGATTGAAATCTCCTCGCACCATCTACATCCACTCACCTGAGGTGACAGGACTCCACACCGTGCCATGGTTTGTTGTTTTATTTTTGTGCAGATGTTTTGGAAATGTGAGATGCATCATGACATAGGTGTGACATTGTGCTGATGTTCCATCTCTTCCTCCTTAAGAGGAATTGATGAGAAATTTGAATTTATGGCAAATTTGGTAAGAGGGATTGATGACGAATTGGTGACGGCAAATTTGGTTAGAGGGATTGGTACGAATTTGAATTAGGGGAGATATGGGGAAGACGTGACGCTAGAGACGAATTGTAAATTGTTGTAAATATTGGTAAGGGCAAGGGTGGAGTAGGTGACGGGGGGGTGACGTACGGTAGGGACGAGCTTTCTCACTTCGCTCTCCGTGCGCACCTCGTTCTGCATTACCTGCATTGATGTGTACCCTTGCGCCCTTGCCCTCGCTAACTCTGCGGCTTTGTCTTCCTTCCCCGACCCATGGATCGTGCGTGCTCTCTGGGCACTGAGGGGGAGCGTGCGGGAGGCCGCGTCTGTGTGCCCGAATCCCCACAACCAGCTGCTTGCATCGATGCACCACTTTATGGACCACGTGTTGTGGCCGAGCACCTCCATATGGACCACAGTACTGTGGCCGAGCACCACTGATGGACCCCACATGTTGGGGCCTAGCCCCTCTGCTGGGACCGGCCACGATGGCCCAAGGGAGATCTTGCTTGCGGACCTCGGTGAAGTGGCACCAAGCCCACAGATGAACCACCCATAGTTGGCCCCTGCTGGCCATAATTAAGAGAAAGGCGGACGCGTTGTGTGCCCTTTTTATTTTTCAAATAGGCCGCAAGCAAAGAACATCAATAACATCGGCCCAGCAGCCAGGAACAGTGGCCCAGCTGAGAAGACGTCATCGTTTATTAATAACCAATGTGATGACTATGCACCGGATGGTGCTTTATGGTGCTTTGGTGTTTATTGGTGCTGGTGCGTCGTTGCAGTGAATGCTGTCTCCTCCCTCCCACAGGATATTCTTTTTGTGTCTCCTGAAAGAGAAAATGACAGGTCCTGGGTTGCGTTTTGTAAATAATGAAATCGTGTAACTTGTAAATAATACTCCCCACCGTTCATGTTTAGTTTGAAAACCATTCCACAATTCGGTTATTCTGTGGGTGTGAATCTGTTAGGCAGGGTGCAGCGCAACAGCGGGACATATTTATTTGTGTTTTAAAATTGTCGCACTCATGGTCAGCTTAATTGTAGAGGGAATTACACCTGAGTGTCACACTAGGTTAAAGTTTTGTCGGCCCGAGGAGTGCCGTGAGGAATGAGGGTGCTGTGTTACGGATTTTAGAACCTTCACTTTATCAAATTTAGTATTAAAATCCCTAATAACCCCCCTTTGTACATTTCCCCCTTAATTGGCTGTTAATTGGAATGAGTGCACCTTAGCTAGTCCATCGCACACACGTAGGCCACCATAGAACCTCTCTATAGTTATTTCTTTATTATGTGTATCAGTTAAGGCTCTGTTTTCCACTAGTTGACCTTGCGCTGCACCAAATCAAATAAGATAGATCCCCTTTCAATTGCCCAAAACCTCCATTGCCAACTGTATTGCCAACTGCATTCGCCCTCCATTACGCACGCGGTCAACTCGGGGAAGAAGGGTGTGGCCCCACCTCGTCATCAGGAGGAGGAGTGAGCCAGCCCCGATCAACCAACCAAGAATGAGGGGTTTGGCCTGAGAGGGCGGAGAGAGAACGATCGAGGAGGTTCGTGAAAGTTCCATGGGCGTGGATATATAACGCGTTGCGCAAAGCCCCCACCTCGGTTGAGTTGAGCTGGAGGTTTGAAGGTTTGAGGAGTGGAGGAGTTCTGTGGAGAGGTGAGCTGAGTTCTAAGGGAGGTGCGCTGAACCAAGTCAGGCTTGCGGTTCTGCCGAGAGAGACGATGCTGTTCAACCAGCCCCTGCGCGCACGCAGCTTTGACGCGCTGCTACGCGTGAACCAGATTGCGGTGGAGTCGGTGGCCGCTCACTTCCAGCCCCGACGTCCCGTGCGGGATCAAGCTCCAGCCCTGCGTCCAGCTGAACCTTCCTCTCCTTCCAACCATTCGTTCCTGCCTTCAAGTTCCCCATTCGTGTGAGTCTGCTCGTCGTCTGTCCTCCGTGTTGTCTGGGGTATAAGTTAAGCTTGTTTTAAGGATTTGCTCTGTGTCCTGCTCCTTCCATTTCTTGTATAAATGCCCTTCTTTCATTTCCTCTTATAGATAGCAATAAACCTGTGTTCTTTCCTTACTTTGGTTTTTTCTTTCTCATCCGATCGTCTTTGTGATTTCCCCCATTGAGTACCTGTGGCACGATTTCGGCCAACGCTTATGAATCGGGCTAGTTCTCTGTTAATGGCTTGAACTTCGGACTGCTAACCCACTAGGCAAATACCATCTTGTCCGTGGTTTCGAGCGGAGTTACCCACCTGCCTTGTGGAGGGATTGGCGGAGGTGTACGGGAATCCCTTGACCAATCACTTTGGCCAATCCCACCCCACGGGGGAGCGGGGTAGCTTCAGGATCGGAGACGGCCAGTGCAAATAGAAGGGGGATTAACCCCCCCCCACCCCCCCTTGCTAAGGGGAGCGCCGTCCCCGTTTCCGTAACAATATATATATATTGTTACGGAACCCAACGTCGGCCTATGGTTCCCCTTTGAGGGGGGATTAGTCCCCTCGTTTGTGACTGACCGACGTGGTCCCTGAAGCTGCACCGCGACCTCCGGAAAGGCCGGTGCACAGCCCCGTTCGTACCGCGGACAGATGTTACTTGATTGCCGAGCGGTGTTCAGCAACCGCAGCATGAACTGTTACCAAGACTAACCCGATCCTGAAACGTTGGACAAAATCGTGCCACAGGTGTCCAATGAGGGAAAAGACAACAACGACGGATGTAGAGGAAAGAAAGGCAAAGGGTAAGAAATACAAATATGATTTATTTACTATTTACACAATTGAAAGCAACCAAGGAGGAGGAAGAATAATAAAATAAAAACAGAAGAAGAAGAAGCGGACACAGTGCACCTTAGCTTACCTATGCAGTCTTACTTAACCCAGGACAGAACAAACAAAAACCAGACTCACACGAATGGGGAATGAAGGCAGGAACGATTGGCTGGAAGGAGGGGATGGTCCAACTGGAACCGGAGCACGGTCGGGCTGGGAGTGAGCAGCCGCCGCCCCCTTCTCGATCGGCACGTTCAGCAGCCGCCGTTCCTTCGCGGCCACGGTCGAAAACTGCCGTCGAAGCTCAAAGCTATGGTGGTTTAAAGCTCATGGGACATCCCTCTCTCCTCTCCTGGATCACGCAGCTCGTCTCAGGTGCGTCGCGTGCTTTTTAAGCGCTCATCCTCTGTGCTCATCTCCGTAGCTCATCCTCTGTGCTCATCTCCGTAGCTCATCTGGACTCATATCCGTAGCTCATCTGGACTCATCTCCGTAGCTCATCTGGACTCATCTCCGTAGCTCATCTGGACTCATCTCTTTCGCGTCTCTTGGTAGGGGCGTCGTGGTGCGGGTTATATAGGCCACGCCCTTCAACCTTCGCGAACCTACTCGACGATTCTCCCCACGCCCTCTCAAAGCCAAACCCCTCGTTCTGGGTTGGTCGGCAAGGGCTGGCTCACTCCTCCCCTCTATGACGAGGTGGAGACACGCCTTTCTTCTCCGACCCGACCGCGTGCTCAATGGAGGCAAATGCAGTTGGTAATAAAGGCTTTAGGAATGGGAATTGAAAGGGAATCTACTCTATTTGAATTCGGTGCAATGGAGTATTAATTAATGGAAGACAAAGCCTTAACCTAATACACAGAATAAGGAAATAACTACCAACAAGGAGGAAATCTATGATTGGCTAACATGATTGTATATGACCTAACTAAGGGACGCCCTTTGACCTTTATACACAACTGGAGGAAGGAGGGTGATATTTTTACAACAATAAAAAACACAATTCTCATTTCCACAACAATATATATATATATATATATATGTATGTACGTACCGGTATATGTATTCGGATATACCGTACTCTGTTAGAGTGTCAGTGCTGCCAAAGCAATTTCTTGGCCAGGATTGTACTACATGGTTTTCTGTTGCCTTCGCAGCTGTAGTTAAGGCAGGAATTTGTAACTTGGACAGGGTGCCGGCGATAGCTCGCTAACACTTTGTGGCCGTAGGATTTTAAACATCCACCAACTAAATCTGGCAGATGGGATGTCCAGTTTAATGTCCAACCGAGGGACGGCACACACATTGATGAATCACCTGCCTGTGAAACACCAGGATGGGGGTTTATAGCTGGGTCGGGATTCAAACCCAGGCTGGAGAGCTGAGAGGAGAGTGTGTGTACCTCTAGGCCACAGTGCCAGAATATATACATATATACATGAGCTTAATCTTCAATCATAATGTGGTTGAGCATAGCTCAGTTCTGGATCTGTACAATGTCATCGTGAAGGAGCTCAGTCAGTGCTTTCACACAACACTGCCTTGTTAAGGGGAACCAAGCTTCTTCATTTCCAGTTGACAAAACCTACCCTGATGGCAATAAGGCTGTCATACAAATGGATTTTGCTGAAAATTATCCATGTCAATGCCAGAATGAGTCCCAGACTACAAATTAGCAACAAACTCAAGTCACTGTGTTTAATCTAGCCATTTGGAATACACCAGAAAAACCAACATCATCATATATATGTCTGTCATATGATCTGCACCATGACAAAAACAGTGCAGCTGTGTTTGTAGACATGGTCCTCTGTGACCAATAAGCTGAGTGTCCAGAAGTGGAAGTAGGGGCGTTTTGGGAAGGTGGCCAGCCAGTTATTTTCAGCCTGCAAACTTTTCAGGTGCAGACCTAAACAAAGGTCGACACCTGCAAATATTGCGAGCCTGAAATAGATGAAATAACAATGCTGAATAATGACAAAAAGATACTGATAATTCTTAAAGAACCAGATGGAAACTCCGCTCTGGGAAGTTTCCAAGTTATGTCGTTTATGAAGTTGAACAAAAGTTCATGAGTCTTGTTCTGTGAACTACGTCATTCATGAGTGATTGTGATTGCATGACGACTTGGCTGATTGCATGGCACATCACATGTGATGGCATCACATGTACATCAGAATTCATTTTGAGCGTACAAGCCACAATCATACCGGACTAAATAAGCACCATCTGCACCCCACCTTTTACTGCATCCTTCACCAACTCCATGTCAGCTATAAAATACTCTTGATGATAAAGCTCAGAGTGATGTTGCAATGAAGAAAAAGAACTGAAATGTCAACTATTTTTAACCGCACAGTCAAATGTAGAATTTGGTTTTCCGAGAGTGTGACGTCCATGACGGAAGGTGTGACGTCTGTGATGGCATTTTTCTAAAACTAACTCCGAGATCTATCTACAAATAAATATTGTTCATGTTGTACAACTTACAAGTGGAATAATTGTATGCAGTTACCATTTCGTTTTCCCTTCATAATCCAAAAGAGTTTTCTGAAAACGTCATGTTTGCACAAATGCTTGTAGTAATATCCGTGACCAAATTTTGATGTCATTGCTTAAAAATTCGAACTGAAACATGTGACCTTGTCTGTCGTGTATTATTGACAACGAGTCATAGTATCATGTGGTAGCAATCATCCTTGCAAACTGCTTGTGTGTAAATATACAACACAAAAGAAGAATGTGCGTATTGAATATCCGTGAGTATTGAATGGACCACAGAGTAAAAAAAAAAATTGTATCTTTACAAGATCCATGTTGAGGTACCTACAGAGAGAAAAACAATAGGATGACAAAGAAAAGGAATTCAGTGGGACAAAAAAACAAGACTGAAAGTCTAACAGCGGCGTAGCCAGGCTTGTTTGATACTTTAGTTGAAGAGGATAGTTTGACCTGGGTGGAGATACCAGTTATCAAATATTGTAAGTATTAAATTATTTTGAAGTACTCCAAGTATCTAAGCTGTCTTGGTCACCATGGAAGTGAAGAGATTGCATTGAGACTCTAGTTTATTCTATATGTTGGTCAGTCAGTCAACACTATCAAAGTGACCTCAGCACCATCACGACACACACCACTGTGTGTGTTGCGGAATGAGGTGTTTTACGATGGCCGGAGTGCACATCCTGCCACCAACCTCCGTGAGAGAGGACCCAGTGAGTTGGTACTC
This sequence comes from Myxine glutinosa, assembly GCF_964187855.1. Taxonomy (NCBI): domain Eukaryota; kingdom Metazoa; phylum Chordata; class Myxini; order Myxiniformes; family Myxinidae; genus Myxine; species Myxine glutinosa. The sequence continues at coordinate 173,589,787 of NC_136267.1, forward strand.
ATTTTGCTGACCTCGGAAGGATGACAGACTGAGTCAACCCCACCTGGTGTTAATTCAACAGCTGACCGGGATTCAAACTCAGGACCCTAGGATCCCAAGCCCTCCACCCTAACCGTTAAGCCAATCAAAGTTTTAATTATATATGATCTGTGGTGAATGCACCCCTCCACCCCTCCCCCCGAGGGGAGGGGAGGTGAGGGGAACGGGGGGGAGGGGAGGGGAACGGGGGGGAGGGGAGAAGAGTGGGAGGGGGAGGGGGGAGGGGGAGAGGGGAGAAGAGGGGGGGATGGGGAGGGTGAGGGATGGGGAGGGGGGAGGGGAAGGGGGGAGAGGGAGGGGGGAGGGGAGAGGGAAGAGGGGGGAAGGGGGATGCGGAGGGTGAGGGATGGGAGGGTGAGGGATGGGAGGGGGGAGGGGGGAGGGGGAGGGGATGGGAGGGGAGATGGGGAGGGGGTGGGAGGGGGGAGGGGGAGTGGGGAGGGGGTGGGAGGGGGGAAGGGGGGAGGGGGAGGTGGAAGGGGAGGGGAGGGGGGGACCCGACAGAAGTACCCGGCATTGCTGGGCGGGGGAGGGGAGGGGAGGGGAACGGGGGAGCGGGAGGGGAGAAGAGGGGGGGAGGGGAGAAGGGTGGGGGAGGGGAGAAGGGTGGGGGAGGGGAGGGGGAAAAGGGAGGGGGAGGGGAGAAGGGGAGGGAGTAGGGTGGGGGGTAGGGTGGAGGGGGAAGGGAGGG
>NC_136267.1:173590716-173620716 GCF_964187855.1 Myxine glutinosa
TCTTACGACGAGGTGGAGACACGCCTTTCTTCCCCAACCTTACCTCGTGGCCAATGGTGGTTTGAAGAAAACCAGCCAAAATGCGGAAGGCAATTGGAAGGGAGGTTTTGGGGAAATTGGAAGGGCCTACGCTTATTTTGTTTGATACAATGCAAAGTCAATCTAGTGGAAAACACATACTTAGCCTACATGGAATAAGGAAATACACTATTTAAAAGATATATCGTGACCTGCGTGTATGTTCTATGAAATTAATTAGGAGGACGGCTGCGACCATTATTTACATTACCAGGATGTTACCATACCAAAACCATACTCTTCACATCCGTTACCCTTCCTCCAAAATTGTTACACTCCTCAAAACCCGTTACACTTCTCAAAACCCGTTACACTTCTCAAAACCCGTTACACTTCTCAAAATCGTTACACTGCACCCTCCTTTCTTCAGGCACGTCCTCGGGCCTACTAGACTTAACTGAGTGTGACATGTAGGTGTAATTCCCTCTACAATTAACCTGACCCTGAGTGTGACAATTTTAAAACACAAATAAGTATGTCCCCCTATTGCATTGCATCCTGTCTAACAGACTCAAGCCCACAGCTAACCGAATTACGGAATTATTCTGAAACTATACATTTACGGTGGGGAGCATTATTTACAATGACGTGATTTCTTATTTACAACGCAACCCAGGACCTGTGTTTTTCTCTTTTTTTTTTTTTTTCTTTTTAGGGAACAAGAAAAAGAAATTCCTGTTGGGAGGGAGGAGACAGCACGCATTGCATCGATGCACCAGTACCAATACCACCAAAGCACCCAAAAGCACCCAAACACCACAAAGCACCCAAAAACACCATCCGGTGCGGTTACCATGGTTCATAATAAACACAACAAAACAACTGGTGGTGGTCTTCTCTTTCTCTGCTGGGCCGATGTTCTTCCCGACGTCTTCAGGCTTCATGCGGCCTATTTGGACATAATAAAAAGCACAACTTGTGTCCATTTTTATTTAGGGCCTCAGGGGCCAACTAAGGGTGGTCCACCTCTTTGGCATAGGTGCCACCTTACCGAGGTCCGCAAGCAAGATTCCCTGGCCACTATGGCCGGTTTCCAACAGAGGTGCCCTGCCCCAGAACCTGGGGTCCATCAAGTGGTACTTGGCCGCAGAACAGCGGTCCATAAAGTGGTACATCAACGCAATGCATGCTGGTTCTGGGAATCTCGGGCGCACAATGGCCACCTCACGCACGCTCCCATCGGCACCCAATGGCGCACAGGTCATGTGGGAGACAAAAGAAAGACAATTGAGCGAGGGGTAAGGTCACAAGGGTACACGTCAATAAGGCAATGCAAGGTGAAATGCGTACGGAGGCCGAAGTGAGAAAGCTCGTCCCTACCGTACGTCACCCCCCTGTCACCTACCCTACCCTTGTTCCCACCCCATATGTACAAAAATCTACACATTTACAAATTCGTCACTACTGTCACGTCTTCCCCATATTTCCCCTATACCAAATTCGTCTCCACAATCCCGTTACTTCAAAATTTGCCATCACCAATTCATCATCAATCCTCATAAGGAGGGAGAGATGGAATTACGCACAATGTCACACCCACGTCATGATGCGTCTCACAATCCAAACATTTGCATCATAAAAAATAATCAAAACATGGCATGGTGTGGAGTACCTGTCACCTCAGGTGAGTGGATGCAGATGGTGTGAGGAGATCCTTCATCCTAACTATCCTCTAAATGATTTTAACACACTTTACACTACCCGGGGTCTTTCCCTGCCAATTCATTGGCCAACTTACACTATGGGTTCTAATAACCAATCCCCATTGGCCAAACTGTGGTGCTCCTCAATTTTGGGGTCTCACTCCCCCGATTCATCTCCCGGTGCTCTAGCACAATTTCTGGGCTGCGACGTGTACCTCTCCCAACAGGTCTACCCACCTGCACACCTCCACCACTGTAGTTGCCACCCGAGCTTACCTAGCTCCTCACCCTAACCTATCTAACTGGGGACAGCCCCTCTCCTGGCTCTGTCACCCCTTGGTGCCCTCTGGCACTGGGCTACCCGGGTCCGTCCTCCGGATCCTCGGGCCCCATCCACACAACTACTACCGGCTCCCAGAGCCCACCTGCGGCCTCACCTGGCCGACATCCTTACAGTGGTGGAGTGCCCCAAACCAACTACACACACTAACAGGCTACACGCCCAGCCATTTCCACAACACCAACGCACCCATCCACATACCATTCTGTCACCCGCACCACAGATGCCAATATCCAACTACAATTTACCTATACCCTCTACCTAACACTTACACTACCCGCCCCGGGTATCCGTGATGGGGGTCCACTCTTCCCCCATTCACACCTTCGCACCATCCACTCCACTCCACAATTTCCACCATACTCACTCCACGACCATCCATTCCAATACTCCATACCATTTATTCCATACACCTGCCCTCCATTCACCTGTCGTTGCACACCTGTGCAATCTCACCTGGTGCCACCTGCACCCTCCTTTCTTCCTGGACCACTTGGTCATCACAATACACAATCACCATCACTCACTCATACACTGCTCCATCCACCTGTTCAGTTGCACACCTGTGCAATCACACCTGTTCAATCACTCCCACACACGGCATCATCTCAGCTAACTACTCCCCTCTGAAACTTGCGCTTCCCAGTCGTCCCTTTAAACTATTGCGCTCCCACGTCATTATAATCCACACTAATCTACCTGCGTCCCCACTACAGGTATCAGTCACTAACTAATCTTATCGTTACCTAAGGTCATCTTCGCTAGATCCCTATCATTATCCAAGCCCTCCCTGGCTCGTTTTCACTGCCATAAACCCCATAATCTATAGCGCATTTGCCCCCACCTGTGAGGGATGGTGGATTTGCCATCCCACCACATCGGGGGTCTCTCACTACCAATTTCGCTCGTCCAAATCCAACAATTCAAAAATTTTCCATTTACTGCCAATTCTATTCACTTTTCTAAATTTCGTTTTAAATCACTATCACTATCACCATCACCCGTCTACTTATTACATCCTCTCGGTGCGCCAATTCACATCACCCGTCTACTTATTACATCCTCTCGGTGCGCCAATTCACATCTACAGCCCGGCTTCGTACAGCCGAGCAATGAACGCGGGTCGTTTTTTTTCCAGCGGCTGGATACGTCCCGCATTCGGGGCAGGGACGGAGGCTTACCCGGGCCGAGATCCCATGCATCACCTCGGCGTGGAGCCATCCAATGTCCCGATCTCGACCTGCCGGCACGTCTCAACAAAACGTGGTCGCCATAGCGACCCTTCCTATCCAGCCGCCCGCTCCGCCTAGTGGAGCCCGGCCGCGGCCGTTCAAAGCGAGGCCCAGCGTGGATCGCGCACGGCGGTTCTTTCGAAACCGCCGTGGTTCGGATCCCCGCTGGTTCTCGCGGCACGCGAAGCCCGGCACGCACCGAGGGCCCGAGTCGGCTATAAGTCGTTCTAACCTTTAACCCAGTTATCGTCGACGCTTCACCTGGATTCCTACAAGCATACGCTACCCCTTTCTTGCTCATACATGCAGCTGTTCCCATTCTCCTCGTACCTTTTCTTTCACACCTCGGTACACTCACTCCGCTCACCGACTTGGTCACACACCTGACCACCGAACACTTTGGCACACATTCGTTGCTCGCACACCTCACCAATACACCGCTTCGCGCCCCTTTCTCGGTCACCTCCTTTGTGACGATCACAGGTGTGCTCTCACCCGCACACCCAACCACGTGTCTCACTACCAATTCCAGCGTGCATTCCCACTCACGCTCTACCATTCCAGGTGTGCATCCTTCCATCCCAGGTGTACATCCTCGCTCACCTATCACAACCAGCTCACGCTCCGTTTCACTCTCACTACTCTCACCTCCACTCTCAGTCGCGCACTCACCCTTACTCTTGACAGCATGCGCTTTCCCCATGCACCCGTCCGTTACACACCTTTCTCGCGCATCCTCCCGCGCACACTTCTTCGTTACTTCCTCCGTAACACTCACCACAGGCATGCATTCTCCCTTACTCTTGACAGCATGCGCTTTCCCCATGCACCCGTCCGTTACACACCTTTCTCGCGCATCCTCCCGCGCACACTTCTTCGTTACTTCCTCCGTAACACTCACCACACCGCGCTTCCCTGTGCTCCCTCGCACACGCGCTTCGACCAACTCACTCTTGACGGTACACTCACTCCTCGGCGTGCACTTTTTCCTCACACACCCCATGGTCGGACATTCTCGCACACCTCTTTTTTTGCACACCGGTCCTGTCACACACCTCACCAACGGCCTTTCACGAACACCCGGATCCAAACCAATCCCCAAGCCGACTGAATCTCCCCTCACATCATGTACATTGCCACTCACCTCCGTACCTCGTCGCACCTTCTCTGCCACCTGCAAACTTTTTATTTGGTTAGTGAGCACCGCATCATGATTTGAACACAGACCTTGTACACATTCCATCACCTCCTCCCGGATTTCTCTCTTAGTTTCTGTCCGTCCCTTCTTAATTTCACTCACCTCTTCTCCCACTTCCTCTAATTTTTGTTTAACCTCTTTTATTTCCCGGTGCGTCTCCTCAAGTTCGTCCTCTAAGGCTACCGTGACCGTTTCTACGTGCGTCCTTACCTGCCGGTCCTTTGTCTCCATTATCTCTGTCACCTCCTCCACCCTCATTGTCAGTTCCTCTCGTACCATCTGACATTGCCTCTGCGTCGCTATTAATTCGTTTTTAATTTCTTTTTGTGTCGCCTTTAACCCTCCTAGTACCGCAGTGTTCTTTTGAACCTGCTCCACTAACTTAGTTTGTCCCTCTGTCAGCTGCTCCACCTCCTCCGTCAGATCTTCTATTCCCCCCTGTAACTTTACCGTATTATTTCTCACCTCTTTCTCGATACGCTTTTCGCCTCGCTTTACCTCCTCGCGTAGCCCCGAGACCTCCTCACTCACCCCTCGTCGTATTTCCTCCATCTGGTTCCCCATCTGTTCGATTTCCCGGGCGGATTGTTCCCCTATTTCCCGCAATTTGTCCTCCATCCTATTTTCTAACCCCATTAACCCATTTTTCACCCCCTCTAACTGATTCTCTTGAGCGGCCATTCTGTTTTCTACCCCCATTAACCCATTTTTCACCCCTTCTATCCCATTGTCTAATCCCTCAAATTTCTTGTCTAACTCCTTAAAATTATTGTCTAACCCCTCAAATTTCTTGTCTAACTCCTTACCGGTACCCCTCGCTTCGTCCCTCATTACCCCCATTTGGTTTCCCATTACCCCCAATTGCTCACTATTCTGGGCCATAAGGGCCTTCATTTGTATAAAAAAAAGGTTCAAATCCATTGGCATCTCCGGTTCGACTACCGCGACCATGGGCGTGGCTAAATGTGGCGCCGCTGTAATCACGTGCGCTAGAGCGCCATTTTGTGCACCTGAAATTCCCGCAACCACATTGCCATTTTCCTCCTCCCTTTCTTCCACATACATTTCCCCTGGTTCCTGGGTTACCCCTAACCCGTCTATCTCCCCCACCGACATCCGATCGCCTTGATTGTCCATGGCGCGATCTAAAAATTCGGGTTTTATAAAACAACACAATTTCGTCCGCTTTATAATTTTGAGCGCGTGCAGCGCGCTCCGGGTCGATCTCACTCCCCGACACCAATTGTTACTCTAATAGTACAATTGGTGTTCCAAAATTTGGGCCTAACAAATTTAGTCCCAGGTTCGAATCCAACTCCTCGACACCAATTGTTACGGACACGGCTTTTAGATGTTATATGGACCGAGCGGTGGTGTATTTAACCGCGTCCGAACAGTTACTCCCCGATTAAAACCCGATTTCACCCGACGTTGACCAGATCGCCCCACGGATATTCAATCGGGAAATCTCTAAAGCGATCGCAAGAGAATGAAAAAGAAGAAGAAGAATACGGAGGAAGAACAGATTTATTATACACACACAAGCAATATTTTAGAGCGACCAATATTATTTACAGCAATAGATGGAAAAGAGCAGTCACACAGTGCATTGTTAACTTATTCTATTTCATTTACTTAATCCCCAAGACAAACGAGTAGGACAGGACGTTCACACTCACACGGTGGATATTGCAGGCAGGTAATCGCTCGAGGTTGATGGCTTGAGAGGAAGGCAAAATCGGAGGCCGCAGCACCCCTCGCGGTTTTGGCGGGAAAACCTCCGTCGCGTATCCGCGGCCGTCACGCGCTGGCTCGGCACACCTGCTCCTCTTCCTGGGGTGGAGCCGTCTCCCTCCGTTCAGCGCGTCTCTCCAACGACAGGGGGGTATTGCAGGCAGGCAGGTAGGTAGGTAGGTAGGTAGGTAGGTAGGGCTTGCGGTGGATTGCGCTCCTCTTCCAGGTCATCCCCCAGCGTATCTCTCAAGGCCTCTCTTTGGTGCAGCCTCGTTGCTCCTCTCCAGTCATCTCTCATCTGGACTCAACTGGTAAAGCAGTCCCCTGCAGTCGCTTTTATCACCTCCAGCGAAATCAAGCCGCCGACTCCGAGGGCCCGCCTACCGGGTCACTCACCGCGGTGTTGATTGGCTGTTAGGGCTGGTTCACTCCTTCCCTCTTACGACGAGGTGGAGACACGCCTTTCTTCCCCAACCTTACCTCGTGGCCAATGGTGGTTTGAAGAAAACCAGCCAAAATGCGGAAGGCAATTGGAAGGGAGGTTTTGGGGAAATTGGAAGGGCCTACGCTTATTTTGTTTGATACAATGCAAAGTCAATCTAGTGGAAAACACATACTTAGCCTACATGGAATAAGGAAATACACTATTTAAAAGATATATCGTGACCTGCGTGTATGTTCTATGAAATTAATTAGGAGGACGGCTGCGACCATTATTTACATTACCAGGATGTTACCATACCAAAACCATACTCTTCACATCCGTTACCCTTCCTCCAAAATTGTTACACTCCTCAAAACCCGTTACACTTCTCAAAACCCGTTACACTTCTCAAAACCCGTTACACTTCTCAAAATCGTTACAATATTATATTATATATATATATATATTGTTATGCATTTGGGGTAAAGGGGAATATCTAGATCGAGGTAGATCTGTGTAGGTATCATGCTTCGTCTGTCATGGGTAGCTAGAACCATTTTCGATGTTCAGTAAGTCAGGGACCTGTAGGCCGGTTGTCGGATAAGTTGGATATTTGTCCCTGTTACGAGGGGGTGGGGCATGCTAATTAGTTCAGGGATTATGGGTAAAATTCCCTTGCGTGTCATTCCCTCTGTAAACATCCCAGTGTCCCTTATGGCAATACATCCCATAGACAGTAGATAGGCCCTTAGTGCCTACACTAATTAAATTCCCCCCCCCCCCCCCTTAAAATGACTGACCGGAAAAACCAACAGGCAGCGGCCGCGGAGTGGCGACAAACATCGTGCCAGGCAGACTGGGAGCCACGCCCAGGAGAATGTGTGATTGGTCAGGGAAGGGACAAAAAGCTTCCCCGTGATTGGGGGTAAGGAAGGTAAAGGGGGTAAGGAAGGTAAAGGAGCGACACACTGATTGGCCACCAACCGATGACACCTCGGCCAATCAGTGCAGAAGGCGCGAACACACGGCCAATCAGTGTGGAAGGCGCGAACGAATGATCAACAAATGAGGCACTGGTTGGTGGAGGGTGGGGGCTGACGTCAGAAGATCGCAAGTAAAACCGCTCGCTCACCGGCATTTTGCCCCTTCTCTTCTTCCCTTGGCCTTCTCGCTTTGGCTTCTGCCTTCCCAGACCTTCCTTCCGCCCTCGCCCTGCTCATTTGGTCCCTTCATCTGCGATTCGCTCGCCACGATCGTTGGGTGCATCGGTGGGCCGTGCCGAACCCGAGGAGGACATTGCACGACTGCTGAGGCGGGTTGCATGCCTGCTCGCTCGCTTTGTGCGGGGACGTGATGCACCGGCGGACGTGGGCCTAGCAGCGAGCGAACGGGGGCGCATCGAGGCCTTTCTTCGCGCCAACCGGAGCCGCGTTGGACGACGGACGTTACAAATGCAGAGACAGATAAGCTCGCATCCACAAACGCAAAAACGTTTCTTTAATTTACTGATTTCCCTTGTCTTGTATGTGAAGTGAGGTGTGCGGGATCCCGATTTAGGAATCATAGTTATTTACCATCACGTTTCCTTGTTCTTCGGTCCGTAATAAATATTTATTTGTTGTACATTTCACATTTGTTTCGGTTTGAGTTAATTTCAACAGGGAGAAGACATCGTCGGGGCCGGAAAGGTAAGCTGCGGTATTTCCCCTGGCCCGTGTATCGAACCACTCGCTAACCTAAACATACCAGTAAATCCACCAAGGAATGGCTGAAAATAAAGAAATGGAGGGTTCTGGAATGGCCAAGTCAAAGCCCGGCTCTAAATCCCATCAAGATGTTGTGGGGGGATTTGAAACGAGCTGTGCATGCAAGAAACCCCTCAAACATCGCATAGCTGATAGAATTCTGCATGGAGTGGACAAAAATTTCTCCAAGTCGATGTCAGAGACTGGCAGACAGTTATAAGAAACGCCTACTTGAGGTTGTTTCTGCCAAGGGGGGCAATACCACCTATTAGAGCCAAGGGTGTAATTACTTTTTCCACATGCGAAATTTGCATTTATGTTTATTTAAATTATACAATGGACTACAAAATGTAAATGTTTCATGATATTTGTTATATTTTATCACCTTTATCTCTCAATATTGTTGAAATGAAGATCAAATAGCTCTGTATGTTGAAATATGTTGAAAAAGTCAAAACTTTACATGGGGTGTACTTACTCTTTCACATGACAGTATATATATATATAATATATACATATATATAATATATATATATATATATATATATATATATATATATATATATATATATATATATATATATATATATATATACATACATATGTTAGTGATATTTTGCGAAGCAATAGACAAATATATACACAATTAGTCCACAAACAACAACAACCACGGCCACAATAACAATCGAGTGTTATAAAGATCCTTATCTTCACATGTTTTACTTCATGTGTTTCACATGTTTTACTTCATGTGTTTCACATGTTTGTGTTTCACACTGAATGGAATTTGTAGAGGTAGAGCATGCAGATTGTGATATATGACAGGTTCAACGATATGTTCGGTCTGAACGGCATAGGAATCAAAATGGCGGTGTGTGGAGTCAGCCGTCGTACCGCCGCAATGACATCGCATCATCACTGTCATGTGACGAGGTTCTCAGCTCTGATTGATGTATGTTTGAGGGGACATACATACATGCATACATAACTAACATATATACACACTACATACGGACAAACAAACACTGTTCTAGACGGAACACTGTTCTAAACAAACACTTTGCCCTATGGGCTACGCCGTAAAAAAAAAACGAAAAGGATTAACAATGGAGAAAAGAAATGAGAAGAAAGTCAGGAAAGTTTGTTTACGTACCAGATCAGAGGATTGTTTAACGGAAACATTGAGAAGAGTTGGGAACAAATATATATTTAAAAATTCCGGACGTTTAGCACCATCGATGCAGTCTTATACACCACCTTATTTTCACGGTGGTCCACGTTCAAGTCTTGCTAAACGAAGGGTTTATAAAGTGGTAAAAAGTCAATTTGTGCTTTCAAGTATATACTTCAATATAAATAAAATAAAGATTGTAAAAGTCGGATAAATAAATTAATCCCAGAATTTGCCGCCGTTAACGCAGTCTATTACACCGCCTTATTTAACATGTCCAAGTCCTGCTAAACAGAAGGGTTAAAGTGGCAACAAAGCAATTTGTGTTCTGCAATTTTCAAGTATATAATTCAATTTAAATAAAATAACGATTTTAAAGATCGTGGGAAAAAAAATCCAGAAGGTCACCACTGTAGATGCCGTGCTTTATACACCACCTTATTTAGCGTTATAGTCAGGTTCACTATGTTTTTTCGTTCAAAATCATGGTAGATTAGCAAACCTATACATTTTTGGAAACGTTATTACATGGAAAATCTGAAAATCAATGTTTACATTTGCCAATTCCGACCAATTCGACCAATCGACCAATTCCATTCGACCAATTCCATTCGACCAATTCGACCATTCGACCAATCACTTCGATCGACCATTCGACCATTCGACCAATTCGATCGATTCGATTCGCCAATCAATTTGACCGACCTTTGCTTGTGTGGAACGGACTGTGAAAACGATGCGGACTATATTGTCGGATACGACACACAGGACAGTGATGACGAACTCTAAATGGCATATTCTGTAATCGTGTATGTTTGATGCCATTGACTGCCTGTGTATATTTTGTCATTGACTGCCTGTGTAGATGTGAAGTTATACTGCTGCATGTGTATATATGATTTTGCTGACTGCCTGTGTATGTTTGGTGATATGAATTATTGTGACACATTTTGATGTTATTAACTGCCTGTACAAAATGATAACATGTATTTGATTATGCAACTTATCGCGAATATAAAGACAGTATTTTGCAATTCAAAACCTTTGATTCGTGTCTTACCATTCCCCATAGCACTAATTTGATACTTTCATTGGATTCATTGTCCCTGAAAATATAGGTTTAGTATATTTTAAAAACTTTTTATGGTAATTAGAGGCAGAAATAGAACAAAATATGTATTTTACAGTGGCCATTTTGAAAATCCAAAATGGCCGCCATACAGGTATCTCTCCAAATGTAAACATTGATTTTTAGTTTCTTTATGCTATAACCTTTCCAAAAATGTATAGGTTTGCTAATGTACCATGATTTTGAACGAAATATAATTTATTGACATAGTGAACCTGACTATTACATTCGCTCTTTGTGCCTGTTGTTTGTGACCATTATGACGTCCTTAAAAATATTAAGTTTCCTTTTTGGAATGATTTTCAATTTTGTTTGATCGCCAGACAGGCAGACAGCGTAGTTATTTTGCTCCTCTTTGTGCATGTATGATCGGAACGAATTCAGAGGCAAAGTACAGCAAAACTACAAGTTCGTTTTCAAAATATGAGATTCAATTGAAATGAAGATGTTCCGCGATCATAAACTGATGTTTGTAGACAGAAGGACAGACATAATGAAACCAATCGATGAACCCTGCTTTTTGCTTCACGTGCGTGGGGTAAAAATGGCCTAAAAACAATTCCCAATAGGACATAATAAGGCTCTCGTTTTAGGGTTTGATGAAGTTTTACTCTAAATACTCCAAAGATGGTAAATAAAAAGCTGCAGGAGCTCCAATACAGCTTGGAGAAACAAACTCTAATGAGGTCCAAACAAATATCTTGCGATAAGTATTAAATTGAGATTAAAAAGGAGGAATCCTATTACACAAATACCGCGCTAGGGAGAATCCATTATTAAGGATGCCATTATAACTTCAGCATTGCCATGTCCTAGTACAAATAATAGCCATCCCACAGTGAGCGACGCTATGCCCTATATATTTACATCTATCTATAATTCCAGTAATCTCTGTACGTTTGTACGTTTGTACGTTTGTCTGTCTGTGACCGCTGTTTCTCGACAACCACGGGTCCGATATACTTTTAACTTGCCAGGTATATTGCTGGGGACCCGAGGATGTGCCTTTTCAAGGTTTCATATTAATCGGACAATTACTTACCGAGCTATGTCCAAAAAACGATTCAACCAATCAGAGAGCAGCGAACGATCGCGTGTGCCGAACGTGGCGGGCACACTCTGCCTCGGATGGCACATTTGAGAGCGTATTCATTTATTTCACGTTTGCAAACTATGTTGGCGTTAAACTATGTTTTACAACTAATAAAAACGAATTTGCGATTCATTCGCTTTCCTGCGCGTTTGTGCACGCGATGGCGATTTCTTTACCAAACTCCGGAAGCCGTTCGCTTTGGACCAAACCATTTCATGTAAATAGAGGGGGGGGATTGTCACCACTCGCAAGCCGTTCGCTTTGGACCAAACCATTTCATGTAAATAGAGGGGGGGGGGATATAATTTTAGATATAGATATAGTACGGGCATGCCCTAGTAATAGTATAATTTGAGAAGGGTCTGTTTCTCTGTTTGACTTATGTGCGCTCCTGAACTGCTGAACACAATGAGACGAAATATGGTCGTTGCAAGGGGGGAGGAGAGGGTGCACCAGGTAGGTGGAGAGGTTCATGGGAAGGCTTTCTGTATTTAAAATAATTAATAGTCCCATGGATTGAGGGGGATAGGGGATGTACGCAAATTATCTTTATATCATCTTTACATTATAAAAAAAGAATATATATATATATATGTATAGGAACGGATTTTACAAGTCATACTACAATAACCCAATTCTGGAGAGGATTTATCCCATATGTAAAGATGAGTTATTCGCGAGTAGGGTGAATTGCTGTACTCTCCCTACCCTATGAGAGAAAACCTCTGGAACTATGAATATTTCAACTGTCTAAAACCCCCCCATGAACACCCAGAGTACAACCACAAGTTTTAAACTCATTCCATCCAGTGGTTTCAGAGTGCAAAAAACTTAAACAAACAAAATACACACACTTCACATTATGGTATTACGAGGAAGAGTACCCGTCCCAAGTGACAGGAAAAGTTAGCAGAAGTATTCCCCTCCTCTCTCTCTCTCTCTCCCTCCACTTCTCCCCCTTCCCTTCCCCACTCTCACTCCCATGTCCCTCCCCTCTCTCCCACACTCCTCTCTCACCACCCCCCCCCCCACCCATTCCTCTATCCCATCCCCACTCCCTTCCTTCTCCACCACTCCCCTCTCTCCCCCCACTCCCCTTTCCCTCCATTCACATCCCACTCCTTCCCCCACTTCCCTTTCTTCTCCACATGTCTGTGTTCTATCCTTTTTAAGAGACTTTGATTTCCTTTTCAGTTTTTTTTTTGCTTTCATTATTCAGTTGCTATCTGATGTACCATACTCATTATGGAGTGAATGTGCCACCAAAACAGCTTCCTCAGCAAGGGTTATACTGGGTGGTTTGCCATTGCCTTCCAAGCAGTGGTTCGGGCAGGAATTCGTAATTTGTTCACGGTGCCAGGGATAGCTCACCCATTCTTCGTGAAGGATACCGTGGGAATCTTTAACATCCATCAATGATTGTGTAAGACGGGATCCATCGGAGGCACAGCACATACATTGATGATTCACCCAATCCTTCTGTGAAACTTCAGGATGATAGTTTATTTGGGATTCAAAACCTGCCTAGACAGCTTAGAGGAGAGTGTGCGTACCTTGAGGTCATGCTGTCAGCGGAGGACCTATCTGAACGCACTGGTAATAATCAAACTGCGATTCCATGTTGTACCGGTATGTATTGTATCGCTCCCCGTTAAAAATCTATCATAAAAGTAGAATCTGAATCCAAAAAGATCATGACCAATGTCGTTGGACAGTGAAAAAATAAATTAGACATACAATAATTACCTTCAAAAGAATGAAAGAAAAAAAAGAATTTTGGAGCCATTTTACCTCAAGTCTCACGGAGCCTATTATTTAATTTTAAAAATCGCTTTTTCCTAATTTTGTTTCAATTTTGCTCGAGATTTCAACATAATAATTTAGGCCATGAGTTCTGATCGTCAAATAGGAAATCAGATTTTGAATAACAGCTTTTAATAAGCCTATACCATACATTATTCAATCTTGCCAGGAGCCAATCACATTGCACCTGGCCTCACACTAGCCAATCAGCGTAACCACAAACGGACACACAGACAGCCATCTCTGATATATATATATATATATATATATATATATATATATATATATATATATATATATATATATATATATATATATATATATATATATATATATTTATTTATATATATATATATATATATATATATATATATATATATATATATATATATATATATATATATATATATATATATATATATATATATATATATATATATAATCGGGAGATTAAATTAGACGCGGACGTAGCTTCAGGACTTCGATCTTTAATTTGACAAGCTTTCGACCAACAAAGGTCTTCTTCTGAGTCGGCCCCAAGTTCAACGGAAGTCCCGGCATTGTATATATATGTAAGTATATATATATATATATATGTACTAGCAGAAGTACCCGGCATTGCCGGGGGAGGGGAATGGGGGAAGGGTTGGGGGGAGGGGGGAGGGGGGAAGGGAGGAGAGGGGTGGAAAGGGAGGGGGAGGGGAGTGGGGGAAGTGGAAGGGAGGGGGGAAGGGGGGGAAGGGAGGGGGGAAGGGAGGGGGGGAAGGGGGAAGGGAGGGGGGAACGGGAGGAGAGGGGGGAATGGGGGAAAGGGAGGAGGAAGGGGGGAGGGGGGAATGGGGAGAGGTGGGGAAGGGCGCGAGGAGGGAAGTGGAGGGAGAGGCGGGGAGGGGAGGGGGAGGAGGGGAGGCAGGAGAGGAAGGGGAGTGGCTCACGTTTCTGAGTGAATGTGGGTATCCTAGGATGAAATAGCTTTGATTTGGAGGCAGTGTAGAAATGTCAAATTTGGTCCCCAGTGGTGGGAGCTGGGGGTGAGGGGTGGGAGGTGGGGGTGGGGGGCGGTGGAATTTTTTGGTTCATAAGTGATTCTGTGGTGCATATGGACCCCCGTGCCAAATTTGGTGAAGATCCGTTGAGAAATGGCAAATTTGGTCCCCGGGGGGTTGGGGGTGGTGGAATTTTTTGGTTCAACAGTGATTCTGTGGTGCATAGGGACCCCCATGCCAAATTTAGTGAAGATCCGTTGAGAAATGGCGACTCTGTTTCAGAACAAACAAACAAAGACAACCTTTCACATTTATAATATAAGCGTATATATATATATATATAGCCAGTTTTTAAACATGAACAGCCCAATAATGGTGAGAGCACATAAAAAAGGAAATATTTCCTTTCAGCTTCAATCACACCGCAGATAGAAAGAACAGGGATTTCCGGTTAATCAACAATAAGTGGAGACAACTTCCCATTTGTATAATCGAATATAATACACCACAAAACATATTCAAGATAGAGGAATCTCTATATGTTTTGAAAATGCATAATTATATGGGGTTTTTGTGTCGTGACGAGAGTCGTGGAGAAGCCAGAATACAGAATGCATCAGGATGTAAAACAACGAAAAGAACAGGAGAAAAAGAGGGGAAAACACTCCAACAGCAAGGTTGAGGGACAAAATAGAGGAAGACTTGGACAAGTAAGGGTTGTGGGGAAGAATGAGATCAAGGAAAGGACACGGAGTGAAAAACATGGATTAACTCTCAATCACAGAAGTTGAAGGAAAAAATGGAAACTCGGAAAGAGTTGGGCTCGGAGAGCATTAAATGGGGTAAAAAATATCATGGTGGTGGATGGATGACGTTAGATAAACAACTGTCTTGAAGTTCTGCAGGGAAGAATGAGATTGAAGAGATTGGGGACGTTGGTTCTACAGGTGGGGAAAAAAGAGTCATGAAAGTGTGGAGGTCGTGCGAAGTCCTTCCTCGGCACACCTGAGCTCCTCACCACATACAAGGCTTTCATCCGCAGCTCAATGGAATACTGTTCTCCCCTATGGGCCGGTGCTCCTGCCTCACACCTAGCTCGGCTTCACGCTGTCGAAACCAAAGCTTTCAGAATTATTGGAATCTCCCGCGATGAAGCTATCTCTGAGGGCCTTTCACTCACTCACCGCAGGCAGGTAGGTGGTCTTTCTATCTTCTACCGACTACTCTCCGGCCTTGCTCCCCCAGCTCTCTCTGTGCTCTGTCCCCCAAATATTCCTACAGGTCGCACAAGATCTGCCAGCAACCCTCTGATGGTTAAACTGCCGAAATCTCGGCTCTCTGCTCACCTTCACTCTTTCATTCCTCTTTTCTCCCGCCTCTGGAACAAACTCCCACACTCCCTTCAATCCCACTCGTCCCTCCAGGTCTTTAAAACAGCTGTTCACCACCATCTCTTATCTTCCCCCATCCAAAACCTTGATCTTTTCTACCCCCGCTAATTCACCCCAGATCCACCTTGTTTGAAATTCCAACTTCTTTCCTGGAAGTCCTGGCAGTGTCCATATGTTTTTATACCTCTCCCACCCACCCCCCTTTCCCATGCCCCCCCCCCCCCAATGCCCTCTCCCTCTCAGATCTCTCGATGTCTCCATGTCTCTCGGTCCCTGCTCTCAAAATAATGTTGTGTTTGTGTCCTTCCCCCTCTCTCCCCATCTTGACTACCGCTCCCGATGTTATATGTTTTATGTGTCGGTTTGTCTTTCTGTGTGATTAATGTTCGCTCTTTCACGAGCCTCGATCTGGTATACAAAAAAAAAAAAAAAAAAAAAAGGTGAGGAGTGAGTACGATTTTAGGAGTTTCACCAGAAATGAATTACTGGCAGATTTTAACCAGAAAGGAACAAAAAAAAAAATCAAAAGTGTAACCCAGAGAAAGAGTCAATGCTGATTTTAGAAACTTTTTTCAGAGATGTGGATGAATACCAGCTTTCAGTGATGACACATTGCTAAACTCGGAGAGAGAAAATTTCAGACAACCAGCAGACATTATGAGGACAACAAATAACATTAACAATGGATAATTGGAAAGAAGAAGAATGTCATCCGGAGTCAAAAGCATAAATATTAGTGGACAACACCTTTATCTCAAGCCTAATGATCTAATACATTTTGTGCTATATTATCTATCTATAATTCCAGTAATCTCTGTGTGTTTGTTTGTTTGTACGTTTGTACGTTTGTTTGTCTGTGACCGCTGTTTCTCGACAACCACGGGTCCGATATACTTGAAACTTGCCAGGTATATTGCTGGGGACCCGAGGATGTGCCTTTTCAAGGTTTCATATTAATCGGACAATTACTTATCGAGCTATGTCCAAAAAACGATTCAACCAATCAGAGAGCAGCGAGCTATCGCGTGTGCCGACCGTGGCGGACACACTCTGCCTCGGATGGCACATTTGAGAGCGTATTCATTTATTTCACGTTTGCAAACTATGTTGGCGCTATACTATGTTTTAAAACTAATAAAAACCCCGGGGGGATTGTCACTGTACTCGCAAGCCGTTCGCCGTTCGCTTTGGCGTTGCGAATGGACCAAAACATTTCATGCACCAAACCATTTCATGTAAAGCGTTCGCCGTTCGCTTTGGCGTTGCGAATTGACCAAAACATTTCATGGACCAAACCATTTCATGTAAATAGAGGGGGGGATATAATTTTAGATATAGATATAGTACGGGCATGCCCTAGTAGATAACAATAATGGAAAAGTAAGTGTCAAAGAGAATGTTTGCAGCCTCATGTTTACCCTTGGGCAGTTAAAAAATGACAAAATGGTGGGACCATGGAACAAAAGAAAAAAGAAAAGCATGGGGTAATTTACTTAGTTTAAATTTTAAAGAATGTTTTTTCATTGTTTAAGTTGAATTTTTTTTTTTTTTTGGTGTATTAAGTTTAATTTTTGTTTAATTTTTAAGAGTCTACCGACTCCTCTCCGGCCTTGCTCTCCCAGCTCTGTCTGTGCTCCGTCCCCCTAATATTCCTGCAGGTCGCACAAGATCTGCCTGCAACCCTCTTATGGTTAAACTGCCAAAATCAAGACTCTCTGCTAACCTTCACTCCTTCATTCCTCTTTTCTTCCACCTCTGGAACAAACTCACTCACTCTCTTCAATCCCACTCCTCCCTCCAGATCTTTAAAACAGCTGTTCACCTCCATCGCTTATCTTCCCCCATCCAAAACTTTGATCTTTTCTACCACCGTTAATTCACCCCAGATCCACTTTTTTTAATACCAACTTCTTTCCTGGAAGTCCTCGCACTCCTCGCAGTGTCCATGCGTTTTATACTTCTCCAACTCCCCCCCCCCCCCCACCCCACCTTCCCATGCCTCTGACCCCCCAAGCCCTCTCCCTCCCACAGATCTCCCGATGCCCCTGCGCTCAAATGTTGTTTGTGTGCTTCCCCCTCTCTCTCCATCTTGTCTACCATGTTTTATGTGTCCATTTGTTTTTTTTGTGTGTGATTAATGTTAGTTCTTTCACGAGCCTCGATCTTGCATACAAAAAAAGAAAAAGGAAAAAAAAAAGAGAATATTTAAGTTACATTTTTATCGGAATGCCAATTGTTGAAATGAAAGATGTTCGTTTGCAGCTTATTTTCTGTCACTTTACTTGTACTTTCAGAAAGTCACGCTTCCATTATCTTAATGATGATTGGGCAATTTGGATCTCAGGATTTAGTCAAGCTAGAAGCACAAGCTGGGACCATGCTTCTTTCTCCTTTTTTACAACCAACCCATCATGGAGTGCTAAGGGAACACAAACGGTAAGAAGAGCGATAAGCATGTTTGTTTCTCGAATCAATTGCATTACGTTTTCATATTAGTTTTCTGAAGTCAGGAAGCATTTAAATTTTGTCATACATTTTCAAGTCTCTTGTGTTTCACTTTGGTCACAAGTTTCCTGAATGAATAGTATTTCATTTCAAGTTAGTTGCTCATATTTCATTTTCAAAATGATTGGATTTCATCTTGAACAAGCTGTTTGCGTTCTATATTCATCTTTACCATTCCCACTATTCATCCATCATTGATTGAAGCATTCAATTGTTTGATGTATTCATTCCTTTCTTTCATTGAATGACCTATGAACATCTGAATGTATGAAAATGGCACTTTGGTACATTAAAAACTGCTTCGGATTCATTCTCACTTTTATACTATCTGCCTTACATACACATTATATACATATACATATACATATGCCTTACATACACATTCGATTGTTTTCTTCATTGATAAATTACCGGTAGTAGACAACGTATCCAGTAATCTTAAGCAAAAGACCATGCTTGTATTGGTGTACAGGTCTTCATAAAGAGATTTTACAAGTGAGCAGGAAAGCACAGTTTCCATATATCTATGGTAGAGTTTGAAAGTTTAAATATTTAATTACTGACAGGGTGTGGTAGACCCATAATTTACCCCAAAATAAAAATCTCAAACAATACTAAGAAAAAACAGACTTGAACTCGGGTGACATCTATATTATAATAGGCTACGGTGATTCTGTCTGTCTGTTGGACGTCTGTCCGGGGGTGTGGCTTACTCGGTTTGCAGAGTAGCTCCACCCACTCCTCCTTCTCGAATGGCTTTGAGGCCTGTTTAGTTAGGCCCGTGCTGTCTTTCTCTCTCACACAGGTTTATTTCAATTCTAATTCGATATATCATTTCATTTTTCGCAGTCGCTAACATAGTTTTAGACTCGGCTGAAAAAAAACGGGAAGAAAATCCGATCCGATCCTTCGGATCTTGAGTCTCTCTCACGCCTTTATCTCCAATCTAACTCACCATCTGATTTCATTTTTATTGATGGTTTTAGACTCGGTGTCAGCAACGCGGGAAAACGCAGATATATATATTTTTTTAAATACACCATATCACCGCCCAACCGCCAACATGTATCATACACCGCTCAACATGACACAGACGGCAACATGTCGACATTATCGCTTTTTCTTTCAACGGAGTGAACCGAGCCGAACCGAGTGAACCGAGCCGAACCGAGCCGAACCGAGTGAACCGAGCCGAACCGAATAAACCGAGTGAATTCACCGAGCGAATTTCATCCAATTCCACCGAGTTTCATGAAATTACCGAGAGATATTTCTTCGTTTTTATTTTATTAGTTACCAGCAGAAGTACCCAGCGTTGCCGGGCGGGGGAGGGGGGAAGGGCACGTACACTTTAAACATGTATATACATGTGGGATGTGGGATATATATACATGTGGGACATGTGTACGCGTGTGTGTGTGTGTGTGCACGTGCATATATGTGTGTGTGTGTGTGTGTGTGTGTGTGTGCGTGCATATATGTGTGTGTATGTGTATGTAGGCTAACCCCCGCTCTAGCAGGGAAAATGGCCTTAAAATGCATGTTCTTGTTGTTGTATGTGTATGTGTATATATATATATATGTCTGTGTGTGTGTGTGTGTACGTGTATATATATATGTCTGTGTGTGTGCGCACGTGTATATATATGTGTGTGTGTGTGTGTGTGTGTGTATATGTGTCTGTGTCTATGTCTGTGTCTGTGTCTGTGTCTGTGTCTGTGTCTGTGTGTGTGTGTGTGTGTGTGTGTGTGTGTGTGTGTGTGTGTGTGTGTGGAGATGTGTATAATGTGCATATATGTGTATATGTGGATACATATGTGTATATGTGTAATATGTATATGTGTCTGTACGTGTGTGTGTGTGCATGTCTGTCGATGTACGTGTGTGTGTGTGTGTGTGTGTGTGTGTGTGTGTATGTGTATATGTGTGTGGGTGTATATGTATGTGTGTGTGTGCATGTCTGTCGATGTACGCGTGTGTGTGTGTGTGTGTGTGTGTGTGTGTGTGTGTATATATGTAAACATGGGCCGGTGTGTGTGTAAAGTGTGAGGAGGTATTGGAGAGGAAAATGCAGAGATATATATTTTAAAATCGCGCCATGATGATAAACGAAAATACACCGCCTAAAATAAGTCGACATATATTTAAAATTCGTCACACACATCCATGCCCGTGGGATTCCCACGGGTGATCCCGCTAGTTTCATTATATTGGTCTACACACTTCAGGAAGTTCATTGACGACGAAGGAAACATCGCCCGAGACCGTCTGCTCTTTCCTCGTCATGTTAAATTGGTGGAGTACAACTTTTCACTAATTATTATTGGTTGGGTTTACCTTTTTTACAAAATAGTAATTTTTTTTTTGTTGTCGATATATAATATATCTATAAAATAACCAATCATGTTTCACACCCATAATTGGAGGGAACAACAAATTAGCTTCACCTAATCAATTATCCCCAAGTGGCTCGGGTCATTATAATTAATCCCCCTGCTCCTCTAGCCAAAAGAAAGCTCCCAAAAGCAACCAAAGAAAACTACACAAGGTAACCCCTTTGCCGTTTCAAACCTTACCTGGGTTCCCCTACAGCTGCAGACATTCAGAAATAGCACATGCGCAAGAATCCAAACACGACATTCCTCAAACATCCACCCAGACCAGTTTCATCACTTGGTGTCGAGTCGTCAGCGAGTAGACAGAAGCGAATAAATACCGATGCCCCAAGTCATGTATCTTACCCACAATTGGAGGCATTGCACATGGTACACACTGGGCAGCCTTGGCGGTACGCGTTTATATACACGCTGCCACTGACGATTCACCACGAAGCGTGAAAACTGGTCCGTGGCTGATATAGGCGTCATTGGGGTTCTCAGGCATGTGCTACTTTTGAATGTCTGCAGCTGTAGAGGAACCTATGTAGGGTCTGAAACAGCAACGGGCTGTTTGAAGGTTTATTTGGGAGGTTTATGCAGCGGCTGTGCCTGGATTGCTTTGATGGTTGAAGAGTTGCAGCTAAAACCCGAATATTATCAGGGTTCCTACTGATGAGTCCATCTTTGCCTATTTTTCTACCTCCTGATACTCCAATGCTGTATTTGGTCAGTTATTTGATTATACGAGCTCATTTTTATGTCTCGAGGTAAGTCCCCTTTCCCTGTCCCATTTCATTCTGTATTCAACTGCTTCTTGATATTATTGCGTGGTAATTTTGGTTCACAGGTTCATCCTCCCACGTATTTTAAATTGAGTAAGATGGCCGCTCGAACAGCACGAGTGCAACCAAATGATGTTTCAGGTGATAAAAAAAATTCACAGCTTCCTTGGTTCAGGGTGGGGGATGGAAATTTTACCTGTAAATGTGTATCATACGCTCAGGTGTGAGGGGGTATTCCAAGTCATAATAAAATACAATTTTCTGTATTAAAATAATAGACATCATATATGTGGAGGAATTATCATACTGTTTAGTGAGTTTGTTTGACCTTTATGTATTTCTGAACTGATTGATGGAATGAGTTAAAAACGGCTGCTTGTACTTGGGGTGCACAAGGGAAGGTTTTAGGTGGTGAAAAAAAATCATAATGGGAGTGGGAGCACAACGACGACTGAACCCCAGGATGGAATGAGGTGAAATCTGGTGGTTGTACTCATGGGGTTCACAGGAATGTTTTAGAGGATTTAAAAAAATCATAGTCCTGGGGATCAGGGTGGGGGGAGGACACCAATTTTCTGTACATGGTGTCACAATAAAATATATACAGACTTTGCATATCAAAAACTACACTATCTTGTCATTCTGCACTGCCTAAATTGATAACAGCTGACTGATCAGGGGTGGATCCAGGGGGGGTGTAGGGGGTGCACCCCCCCCCCCCTTCGTTCCAGGATGAGGGTGCAGGCGGTGCGAATCTGCTGAACTGTCGGACCAGGGATGAACACAAGGAACTGCAAAAACTTCCAAGAACGCACGAAATGCCGTTTCTGACGATCAATTTTTATAAATTTCCTGGGGGAGGACCCCCAGACCCCTCCTTTACCCCCTCCCCCAGCGCTCTAGTTTCATGCACCCCGCCCCCCCCCCCCCGTCTTGAAATTCCTGCATCCGCCCCTGCTGATGACGCGATCATTCCATCATTTCAGCTAACACCATCTGTTAGGCATTAGCAACATTCAACATGACTCATTCCTCTCTTTGCTTTTTTTTTGTTTATTTCTGAAATATTAAAGTCTGTATACATGTTATTGAGACACCATGCATGTAACCCCATGCATGCATGCATGCACCATGCACCATGCATGCATGTAATGTTTAGTTTAGACACCATGCATGTAAATGTGCATTGTGTAACGGTATCTAGTGGAATCCACCATAGAAATCCAATGGAAACAAACAAATGTGGGCAGATCTTCTAGACGTTTACCCCATTACAAATTCATCTATTAGTCCACCATCCACACCTTTCAGATGTTTACCTCCGCCACCAAAGGTGGATGGAGGTTATGTTTTCACCCCTGTCTGTTTGTCTGTCTGTCCGTTTGTCTGTGAACAAAATATCTCAAAAAGTTGAGGACGGATTCGGACGAAATTTGGCAGAGATGTCGCGTATGTGACACCGACGAAATGATTAGATTTTGGTGAAGATCCGGATTCGGATCCGGCTACAGGAATTTTTAAGTGATTCTTCACCATTAGGAGATAGGGACAAAAACGATACAAAGCAGGATATCTCAAAACGTTGTAACGGATTTGGACGAAACTTGGTGGACCGGTTGGGTGTCTCACAAGAAAGATTTGGTTAGATTTTGGTGAACATCTGAATATGGATTCGGATATGAGAATTTTTTTTTTTAAGTGATTCTTCACCAGTGGGAGATATGGCCAAAAACGATACATAGCAGGATATCTCAAAAAGTTGTGGATGGATTTGGACCAAACTTGGTGGACAGGTTGTGTGTGTGACAAGGAAGAATCGATTCGATTTTGGTGAAGATCCGGATCTGGATCCAGCTCGTAGAACTTTTAAAGTAATTCTTCACCATTGAGTGATACGGCCAACCAGGCGGAGGTTTGCTCTCTACTGAGTGCGGTTCGTTTAACATGTTATAAACTTTGTGGTGTGATTTTTGTTTAAGAGTAGAAGGAAAAGTTCACCACCAGATCCCTCACGAAGTAGCAGTTAAAACAAATACAAGTGGAAGTCATTTGTTTGCAAAAGAAAAGAGACATGTCAAAATAAAAAACATGTAACAAAGTTGAATATTTTTTGAATATAAAAGTGTTTTTGTTGATTCTGTCCTTTGACAACAATAGATGCCCTCAGTTTGGGCGTTTTATGTAAATACAATGGCTTAAAGTAACATTTAATAAATAAAATATTGTATGATTTGCTGTTTTGTTCATTCATTTGTATAAAGTTTGAGCTTGCATAACACCTTCAAATGAAAGAAGCAATATAAAAAACATTGCAAGCTGTATCGTTGTAGAATATTACTTGTTGCTTACAATTTCAAAGGAAAATTATTCACTGCACATCAAAAGCACAGGCACTGAGATGTGGCATCCAGATCCTGGTGATTTCGAAATTGCCCTGTTTTTCTAAAGATTTATAAATCTGTCCATTAAAAATGTCATCTCGTGTGAATTGCATATACAGTATAAATGTGAATATATGTATATATATACTAGCTTGGCTCGGCTCGCTGCGCTCGCATCACCAAGCGTCGTTACTGAGGAACGGGCTTATTTTAGCTGAGGCTAATGACTGCACCTGAGTTGCTGTGTTGTCATGATTTACACCAATCATAATACAAACAATAATTATTTTGCACAAATGTATTTGTTGGTTTGTGATATTACATTTTTATAGGCTATTTAGGTTGAAGATTTAGGTTGAATGTTTTTTTTCAAGAAAGAACCCCTCAGCACATACATAGGGGAGGGGTAGGTGCAGACTGGAAGTTTGGGACGATTACACCCCACCACCACGTAATTCAAAACACCTTACCACCAAGTAATTCAAAACACCTCACCACCACGTAATTCAAAACACCTCACCACCAAGTAATTAAAAACACCTCACAGCCATAAAACACGTAATAAAAACACCTCACCACCACAAAATTAAAAACACCTCACCACCACGAAATTGAAAACACCTCACAGCCATAAAACACGTAATAAAAACACCTCACAGCCATAAAACACGTAATAAAAACACCTCACAGCCATAAAACACGTAATAAAAACACCTCACAGCCAAAAAACACGTAATAAAAACACCTCACCACCACAAAATTAAAAACACCTCAGCTATAAAACATGTAAAAAACACCTCACAGCCACGAAATTAAAAACACCTCACCACCACGCCATTTAAAAACACCTCACCACCAAGTAATTAAAAACACCTCACCACCAAGTAATTAAAAACACCTCACCACCCCGTAATTCAAAACACGTCATCACCAATTAATTCAAAACACCTCACCACCACATAATTAAAAACACCTCACCACCACGTAATTATAAATACCTCACCACCACGTGAATCAAAACACCTCACCACCATGTGATTTAAAAACATCTCACCACCACGTCGTTTAAAAACACCTCACCACCACATAATTCAAAATACCTCACCACCACGTGATTCAAAACCACACAAAACCACAATCATAACTCAAACAATTATTTTGCACAAATGTATTTGTAATATACGTGATATCACATTTTATAAACAATTGAAGTTGAAAAAAAAAAATGTCCCCAAAAAATTCCCCAAAAAAAACATTGGAAGATTTTTCAAAAAAATACCCCTAGGACATACCGACGGGAGAGATATGTGCATACCAGAAGTTTGGTACGATTTCACAAAAGTTTGCGAAAGTAGTTCAGTGACAACACCACACAACACAAGACAACACAACACAACACAACACAGGACAGACGCTGCACAGATATATATTGTTGCGGATCTGCCGCCGGCCTTCTCCCCTTACCAAGGGGGGATTAGTCCTCTTGTCTTTGACTGGCCTGGCGGGACCCAGGACCTATGACGTCCCTTCCGGACAGCGCTAAATAGGGTATTAGGACTAAAATTCGCTATTACCTAATTACTCGCGCTGTCCTGAAATGAGGAAATAAGCCTCGCACGAACCACGTGTGCTGAGACGCCGAGCGGTGCGTACACGCGATCCGTGCCGTTTAGATGGTGAACCCGGTTCTAGCGGTCTTATTCGTGCCACGCTTAGTCAATGGCGAAATCACAAAGGCGATCGAATTGGAAACAGGAAGAACAAGATTTATTTACACTATTCACAAGGATTCCAGAAAAAGGGGACACAGAGCAGCCTTATAGTCTTACTTAATACCCAGGACAAACGGGCCCGTCTCACACACACACACTCACATAGGGCTTGCAGCTGCAGGATAATGGTCCGCGCGTCCAGCGATGGCTCTCATGCAGCTCCCTCCGGTCTCCAGCTCGTCCCGTGCAGATGGATCCAGGGGAAGGCAGGAGCTCGTAGCGCGCCGTTTGGACGCACAGGGTTATTACGGGGCGAACGGTAGGGGGTGGGCTCTGGTGCGGTTGGCGGTTAATCACTGGCGGCTATGTCCACGTTTACTCGCGTGGCTGGAATATTCGCTATTCGCCACCGGCGCGTTTGGCTATGGCTGCGTACTCGTACCGCCAACGCCTCTTCTTCTTCCCCTCTGGCACGTACGTAATATGGCGAGTTACAGTTCAAAGCCTCGAAGCGCTATCGCAATGAAGTTCTCCCAAGTCCTTCTCCCTCAAAGTCCTCTCGATATGCGCTCGCTGTAAAAGTCCTTCTTGCATCAAGTCCTCTCCCTCAAGTCCCTATCGTGCTACTGGTGCAAGTCAAGTCCTGTCGAGGGCTTTGTGCACCGCGTTATATAGGCATGCCCTGCGAACCTTCTCGAACTCACCAGACGCGCCTCTCCACGCCCTCTCACGCCATGCCGCTAGAGCTCTGATTGGCTGGTGGCTCCCACCGTCATCCCCTCTGACGCTCCGATCTCAACGCCACCCCCAACCCGATCCTGCGCTCCTCCTTCTCAGGCCTACCTCGTGTTACTCAACTGGTGGACAGCCAATGCTTAACAAACTGGATCGAGCAGCCAATGCTTAACAAACTGGATCGAGCAGCCAATGCTTAACAAACTGAGCGGGCAGCCGAATGCGTAACAAACTGAGTGGGCAGCCAAATGGGGCGCGGGATGGATTCCGCCCATCGAGGTGGAATTGGAGGGTGGATGCAAAATGAACGGGACCTAATCTCATGTCTTTACACAACGCAGATATTAATAGGGGAAATGGCCTATACTTACACATACTATGACATAACTAATACTACAAGTGGGCCTGCGTGTTGCTCGTGGAACTAACTATGAGGGGCAACCCTTTAGCATTTATTGAAGTCATATGTACAATCTCAAAACCACAGCAATGTATATAGATGACTGTACCCGAGTTGCCGTTTTGTCATGGTTTAAACCAATCATAATTCAAACAATTATTTTGCACAAATGTATTCGTAATATACGTGATATCACATTTTATAAACAATTGATGTTGAAAAAAAAAAATTCCTAAAAAAATTCCAGGGAAAAAAAAAATTGGACATTTTTCAAAAAAAATACCCTTAGGATATACCGACGGGAGAGATATGTGCATACCAGAAGTTTGGTACGATTTCACAAAAGTTTGAGAAAGTAGCTCAGTGACAACACAAGACAAGACAGACACTGCACAGATATATATATATCTATATATATATATACTAGGGCATGCCCGTACTATATATATATCTAAAATTATATCCCCCCCCCTCTATTTACATGAAATGGTTTGGTCCATTCGCAAAGCCAAAGCGAACGGCTTGCGAGTACGGTGACAATCCCCCCCCCTCTATTTACATGAAATGGTTTGGTCCAAAGCGAACGGCTTGCGAGTACGGTGACAATCCCCCCCCTCTATTTACATGAAATGGTTTGGTCCAAAGCGAACGGCTTGCGAGTACGGTGACAATCCCCCCCCCCCCTCTATTTACATGAAATGGTTTGGTCCAAAGCGAACGGCTTGCGGAGTTTGGTAAAGAAATCGCCATAGCTCGGTAACTACTTGTCCGATTAATATGAAACCTTGAAAAGGCACATCCTCGGGTCCCCAGCAATATACCTGGCAAGTTTCAAGTATATCGGACCGGTAGTTGTCGAGAAACAGCGGTCGCATACACACAGACATACACACAGACACACAGACACACAGAGATTACTGGAATTATAGATAGATATATATATCTATATTATAATAGCCGTAGATGATTCTGTCTGTCTGTCTGTCTGTCTGTTGGGTGTCTGTCCGGGGTGTGGCTTACTCGGTTTGCAGAGTAGCTCCACCCATTCTGGGAGTGGCTTCATATAATTATAAACAAATATCCACCATTTTATTAACTCGCATAGCTTTGAGGCCTGTTTTGTAGGCCCGTGGTGTCTTGCTCTCTCTCCCAGTTTTATTTCAAATCAAATTCGATATATCATTTCATTTTTCACAGTCGCTAACATAGTTTTAGACTCGGTTGAAAAAAAACGGGAAGAAAATCCAATGAAAGTTGCCCTTTATAGAACGAAATTAATTCTCAAACGTCTGTAACTTCAAGGCCATTGAGTCTCTCTCACGCCTTTATCTCCAATCTAACTCATCATATGATTTCATTTTTATCGATGGTTTCAGACTCGGTGTCAGCAATAATTGAGAACATTCCACACACGCGGGAAAATGCAGAGATATATTTTTAAAAATCGCGTCATGAAGTATACACCGCCCAACATGACACCGACGGCAACGTGTCAATATATATTAAAAATTCGCTTTTGCTTTTCCGTTAAGATATATTACTTTTTCGTTTGATGACAGTCGTCACAAAAACGTCAACAATGATGCCGACATATATTTCTTCGTGTTTATTTCATTCAACATTATTATCCGGAAGTAAAATATGTTTCAGGAAATTACCGAGAGATATTTCTTCGTTTTTTTTATTAGTTATGTGCGCATACACTTTAAATAGGTTTATTTGAAATCTTTAATTTTCCACAATATAATTTACTTGCCATTTATCATTTGATGATTACGAGACACTTCCTCTTGAGGATCGCGACAATTCATGCGCTGCGTGGAAACTTCTATTTCCAAAATGAATGAGACGATCGATGAAGAACGCAGACTTGAACAGGATGCAGCAAGAAAGCGAATGAGACGGGCGAACGAGTCCATCGACGAACGTCAATGCAAACTTGCGGGGTCACCCATGGGAATCCCACGGGCATGGATGTGTGTGACATTTCGACATATTGAGTTAGATGCTGCACATTCATTTTTACAAAATGGTTACTGGCAAGTCATCAGATCCAGAAATGGTGTAATGAACACAATTTATTTACGCGCAAGCAAGAAAGCAAGACGGGCCGATTTCCGATTCCGACGGGGCGACGGGCCAATTTGGAGCAAGAAAAAGAATGAGACAGGAGAAAAACGAGAGAAACGAGACGGGGAAAGCCGATTGGAGAGGCGAGTGAGGAGCGGGTGAGGAGCGATTGGAGAGGCGAGTGAGGAGCGATTGGAGAGGCGAGTGAGGAGCGATTGGAGAGGCGAGTGAGGAGCGATTGGAGAGGCGAGTGAGGAGCGATTGGAGAGGCGAGTGAGGAGCGATTGGAGAGGCGAGTGAGGAGCGATTGGAGAGGAGAGTGAGGGATTGGAGAGGAGAGGGGTTTGAGGGATTGGAGAGGAGAGGAATGTGAGGGATTGGAGAGGAGAGGAGTGCTAGGTGGAGAGAGGAGAGTGTCAGGTGGAGAAAGGAGAGTGTCAGGTGGAGAGGAGTGAGGGGTCACATATTATGTGAAATAAATAAATTGTGTTCATTACACCATTTCTGGATCTGATGACTTGCCAGTCACCATTTTGTAAAAATGAATGTGCAGCATCTAACGCAATATGTCGAAATGTCACACAGATCCATGCCCGTGGGATTCCCACGGGTGACCCCACTATATTTCTTCGTTTTTATTTCATTCAACATTATTATCCGGAAGTAAAGGTTCACATGTTCATTTCACGTGTGCAAAAACAAACTCCATTTCACGTGTGCATGGACATGAAACACAGACGTGAAATTGCTTAGAGATATTTCGTTCGAAGCAATTATACACCGCCCAAATAAAATATTTCACCGATACACTGAGCGAATTTCAGCGAATTTCACCGAGTTTCAGGAAATTACCCAGAGATATTTCTTCGTTTTTATTTCATTAGTTACTAGAAGAAGTACTCAGCGTTGCCGGGCGGGGGAGAGGGGAAGGGCACGTACACTTTAAACATGTATATACATGTGGGATGTGGGATATATACATGTGGGACGTGTGTGTGTGTGTGTGTGCGTGTGCGCACGCGTGCATATATGTGTGTGTGTGTGTGTGTGTGTGTGTGTGTGTGTGTGCG
>NC_136267.1:173623216-173680716 GCF_964187855.1 Myxine glutinosa
TGTTCCATTGTTACTCGGTTTGGATGAAAACAAAGGCACCGGTGTTTCATGATCGGTGCATTGTTCGAAGAACAATACAGTACAAAGCACGACATGGTCAGGTGTACATGACGGATCGGCTTTTGTGCTCATCATCATAAAAACCAAATGGATCATTCATTGGAAACAATTTTATAAATACATTGGTGATCTAATTCCTGGAAATATTCAGTTATAGCAGTATAACGCATTGTATTGTAAGTATCGCTCGTGATCAAAATTATCCTTATTTCTGATAAAATTGGGAGAATTTGAATAACAATTCGTTTTTTGAAATGTTCCGTATATGTGTTTTGTAATCTGTCTTGGTGCATCGGAATAAGCTGCCACTTTGTGATGGGGAGCAGTACTAGTTCTATTTGAAGGGAAGCTGGTGCATGTTATCGTATATCATTACTGGGTGGGGGAAGGGCTCGGCAGTATCACACGGCTCGTAATTTACAGTGCAGCTCCAGGGGCGATGGAACGCCACGAATGCTTTCCAATAGTGTTTCGTTACACGGCGCTTTCGCTTTGACATTGTCCTGTACAATTCCAGAGTTTATGGATGAACGCTCCACCATTAACCCAGGGAGGAATTCAGGAAGCAGACATTTATCATTGTGGCCTTTTTATGTGTTGACACAAAAATCATCTTGGTCATTGAACAAGCACAGCAAGCTGGAACATCTCATGAGGGCAGCACTGTTAATTCTCTTCCCCCCAACCCCCTATTTTAGATATGACTAGACTTGCACATCCACTGTTCTGCATCAATGGTGGACACACCCCAGGATCCCCAACTTCAAAATACGACCAACAGCTGGCGCAATAGAGCCCATCTGCTCTTCGACGCTCTGCCGGCCGCCGAGGCCATCAGATGCCCTCTTGGCTTTCTCACCCACCTCTGATACAGACAGGACCGTAGTGCAGCGAAGCCATGAACCCAACGTCCTGACTCGTCAGCAAACACACTCCGAGTCAATATGTACTGTTGATCCAATTGCGCTAATCATGCTTTCTTCATGTCTCCCAAAGCCGGACGTCTGTTCGCCAACCTACGCTTGGCGGGCTACCAATCCAAGGCAGGAATAATTTTAGAAGTTCGAATTAATACCTCAATGTTGAAGATGTAAGGAATGAACTCGGAGTAGTTTCCTTCTCCCTGTAATATGTTTATAATTTTGACATAATGCATTGTGCGTTCCCGCAGTAACTCATTTGAATATCGCGTGTGCCTACATCATTATTTACTTCCAAAATGAAGGAGATTCGACACCTGATCTGCAAATAATCGACAATATACAAGAGAGGAGGAGGGAGAGGGGGAGTGCAATGCTCATTAACTATCCTACTGTTCTCTCCAAGAGCGAGGAGGTTTGAACGTACATTTCTACATGCGCATACACATCCATTCCTACAGCATATATATACATCTGAATGTTTACCTATTTGTCTACTTAGTGAATACGCAGCACCATTCCTTCATTTTTAAGATCTCAACCTCGTAAGTGAGTGAAAGACACACACTCACACAGAAAGGAAAAAATGCAACAGACACAAATGTAAACTGGCAGATGCAAGCAAGGAATTAAGCATTGGAAGTGAAGTTAACAGTACAGTTGTCACCTACCTGTTTAGAAGAAGAATTCCTCATTGGACCATGAGGCAAGATCATTGCTTAAACCTGGACCGGTTGAGTGAGAGGCCAAGCCGGCAAGGTATACGGGGCTCCAACACCTCCCTCTGTGGCAACGTTAGCAGGGAGTGAAGTGGACAGAGTTGAGTCACCTTGGCAGCCACGTTCTCTTCCCCGCCTCCTCAGTCAGGCGGCACCTTTCGCCCGAATCCAGGCACAACTTTAATTACCCTGGCCCAGACTTCATCTGCTGTGGCAGGCGATTCGTTCGCTCCAACACTCTCCGGGGGGCGGTACCAAGTGAGTGGGCGGCGAAGGGGGTCTGATGAAAGAGGCAACCACAAAGGTTTGCTCTCCAGGGAGAATCGACAGGCCATGTGCTTATATCATATCATGTCTGCACAAAAACGCTATAGAAAAGTGATGCTGTTGTCCTTCAACATAAAGACTTCTTTTCCAGTGGCTGCATTATTTAGCACAAGCTTCCACTGTGAAGCAGTCTGTTGGTAGAGCCCAGCTGCATAACTGAAATTCCATGAGCCACGTGATCTCTGACCGGCTCATTAAAGCTTCAAGAGGGAGAGATAGACGGTTGAGAGGAGAGAAACATAAATACAAAGATGCCATTTTTACCTTGCCTTCCTTCATTACCAGCACTATCTTTTCACTTGGCTGGAACAATCAGCCACCCGCCAAGAGTAAGTTTTGTACAATAAGGAGCTTTCGTACAGTCGCGGCTTCGGACTATGAAAAGGCCAACAAAATTAGTTGCCTTGTGTCACAGGGGAAACCAGGTATTAGAGTCATTGTGAGTTAGTTGCCTGGGCTAGCCAAGTACTAATTCTATTGAGTGGCGACTTTTGAAGCGAAGACGGCGCTCGAGGTACATTTTCACTTCAAAAGAGCCTAAAAGGAAGTCTGGTTCCCAAGTTGTCCTCGTCACTGCAGCCAGACGCATACCTTTGGGTTAGAGTCATATCCTTCCTGCCTCTCTGATCTGCTGCACACAGGCCCCTTCACTTCCAGTGAGAAACTCAATGAAAACTTGTATCAGGAGCACAGCATCAAACAAAAAGCCTGGCTTACACATATTTGCAGATTCCTTCTGGATCTCTCTCTCCCTCTCTAGAAACTGTCACTGCACAGATGTCATCAAACCAATGAGGATACACTAAGTTTTGTATGAAAATCATCAGCGCGGAGAGAAAATGTGTGGCACTACATAAAGAGGCCCTTATGCACAGTTTGAGAAATGAAGCTCCATTACAGCAGCTATATTCTTCCTGATCAATGCACGACAAAGGCTGAAATATAATTGAAGGTTAATTGTATTGTTTCTCATTAGAAACCATAGATACCGCATTTTCCAAGGCAAATTGAACTCGAGTTTCAGGAGCAGTTAAGTCATTTGACCACTATTCCTCTACTTAAAAAACATGTTAACACGCAAGCAATACAACAAGGTATCATTTTACAAAACAAGCCTTGCCCATTATTACCTCTGCTACCCAAGATGGAAAGGAGGTCGTGTATTCAACCCTGCTTGCTTGTTACCTGTGCCACAGAAGGTGGATGGAGGTTATGTTTTCACCCCTGTCTGTTTGTCTGTCTGTCTGTCTGTGAACAGGATATCTCAAAAAGGTGTGGGCGGATTCGGACGAAATTTGGTGGACAGATTGGGTATGTGACAAGGACGAAAATTAATAGATTTTGGTGAAGGGCCGGATCCGGATTTGGATCCAATAATTTTTTAAGTGATTTTTCATCATTGAGAGATACAATGCCTTCAGAAGTATTCACACCTTGACTTTTTTCAGATTTTGTTGCCTGAATTTAAAATGGATTAAATTGAGATTTTTGACATTGATCTACACATTATACCCAATAATGTCAAAGTGGATTTTTTTTGGAAGAAAGTTTTACAAATTTATTGAGCATGAAATACAGAAATATCTAATTTTCATAAGTATTCAACCCCCTGAGTCAATGCTTCATAGAAGCGCCTTTGGCAGTGATTACAGATTTGAGTCTCCTTGGGTATTAGCGGGGCAGCTAAGTGCCAAATATCAGTACAATTGTTCAGATTGTGGTAAAAGCACCAAATTTCGTACAGTTCATCTTGAATACATAATAATCGATTTCAGATATAGTGCCAAGAAAAAAATCCCCCTGGTGGGCATATTTGGCCAAAATCCAAGATGGCCACCAGCCGAGCCGTGAATTTCTATTAAACCCGATATTTTCTTTAATATTCAAGCTACAGACATGAATAAAACATCATTTTGTATGTTTTCAGACACAAGGAACCCAATTACAGCATTAATTCTTTCATAAAATGCATATATTTCAGCATAAAGGGCATGTTTATGTCGAAATTGTCAACAATCGACGAACAATTGACCGGATTACAATTTGGAATATTCACGATGACAACAGTCGGAAAGGTGAATGCTTACTTTCTAATATGACTATCAACTGTACTCAGAAACAATTCTTTTCTCTTTTCTGTCAGGTCTACAATCTACATGTATGGCGCCAATGATGCAATCCAGGTGTTAAGTCTGAACCTTCGGAGCTCCCACAATGTCGACACGGAAAAAGTGTAAGCTCATTGAACATGAGAAGCTGTCCTCACCTCGAAACACACCAGGACCTATTGATTGGACAATATGTGTGCTATGTCAAGAACGTTCGACTGCACCACTTCAGTGTCCTGCACTATCAAAACGAACAGATGTGGGAGCTGGTTATGACACATTGGCTGACAATTTGAAATGTTTTCATGACTTGGGCAAGCTAGCGGTGGCTATAGATATATCACAGCTTGACGAGGGCGATGGCATTGCAAATACGTTGTCCAAACATAGTGCCAAATGGCATCACTCCTGTCGCTTGAAGTACTCTGCTAGTAGGCTGACAAGACTACAACCGGTGGAACCATGCACCAGTCAGAAAGGAGATGGTCCTTATATGCGTCGACAAGCTAGTGAAGATCAAAGTAGTGATACATGCTTCTTCTGTGACATAATGGGAACAGAAAGTAGTCCGCTGCACGAAGCAATGACGTCAAAACTTACACAACGTGTCAATCACTGTGCTTTCAAGCTACAGGATCAAAAGCTAATTGCCAAACTTAGTGCGGGTGACCTAGTGGCACAGGAAGCGAAATACCATTCAGCATGTCTGGTGAAACTGTACAATGCTAGCAACAGGAAAGTAGAGGAAGAACAAAACCAGAGCCCAGATGGACAGGCTCACGGTATAGCTTTGGTCGAGGTAATTGGCTATATCGAAGATATACGTTTAGCTGACAAGACCGTGGCTGCAATATTCAAATTGAGTAATCTCCTGCAGCTGTATACGGATCGCTTACGAGAGCTAGGGGTGGACATATCCGGCCGCATAAACTCTACACGTCTGAAAGAGAGACTCCTTGCCCATGTATCAGGTCTTCACGCGTACAGGCAAGGTCGCGACATCCTTCTGACATTCGAAGAGGATGTAGGACTTGCTCTGAAAGATGCATGTTTGGATGACTTCGATGATGAAGCTATTTGCATCGCAAAGGCAGCACAGATTATTCGCCGAGACATGCTGAAGAAGCACACATCACACTTTGATGGCTACTTTGAAAAAGGATGCCAGGAAGATGCTGTACCAAAGTCGTTGGTAGCACTACTTGGTATGCTAATGGATGAACCCAATATAAAGAACAAGGCATCAGACACAGTGAGACAAGCAACTCTGAGTCTCGCTCAGCTGTTGCCATACAACATTCATGTGAGAAGGCGCCAGGAGTCCACCAATTCGCATCACTGTAAGGACAGAGAGACCCCACTGCCTGTTTATATTGGCCTGATGATCCATGGACATACGCGTAAACGTGAACTGGTGGATATACTTTTTCATCTCGGCTTGTCAGTTTCATATGACAGGGTTCTTGGCATATCGACAGAACTTGCCATCTCAGCGTCTGAGCAATATCAAACTGATGGGGTTGTGTGTCCACTTGTCCTGCGTAAAAATCTATTTACAACTGCTGCAGTGGACAATATCGACCACAACCCCAGCTCAACTACAGCATGCGAGGCCTTTCATGGTACAGGAATATCCCTGTTTCAAAACCGAGCAACAGCTTCTGATGGTATTGTACGTGAACCCGCCATTCTGCAACCAACGTCTTCAAAAACACAGCTACCGCCACTTCCGGACTCGT
The DNA here is from genome assembly GCF_964187855.1 of Myxine glutinosa. NCBI lineage: Eukaryota > Metazoa > Chordata > Myxini > Myxiniformes > Myxinidae > Myxine > Myxine glutinosa. The sequence goes on from NC_136267.1 coordinate 173,629,090, forward strand.
ACACAACTTTGACACCAGTTACACTGATCAAGAAGGATCCCATTGTTCCATTGCAGAATGGTCCACTAACATGTGACAAAGAACTTGTGAAATCTGCTATTGACTGTGAAACTAAATGGCTGAACAATACCCAAGACCTTATCACCAAAGAGCTTCAGAGCACAGATGAGCCAATATCGTGGGGTGCGTTCCATGCAAACACACTGGAAAGTCCAAGAAACTTTGATGTCACAATTACATCACTGTTACCGTTGTTCTCAGACGATTCCAAGTCTGTCGCCATGATCCGTCATGCAATGGATGTTGTAAAATCTGCGGTTGAACTTCTGAATTCTGGTCAGGTACCAGTGTTAACAGTGGACCAGCCTCTGTTTGCAATTGCAAAGCTGATCCAGTGCAACTGGCCAGATGTGTATGGAGAAGAAAAGTTTGTTATTCTGCTTGGTGGACTCCACACAGAGATGGACATCTTGAGAGTCCTTGGAAAGTTGCTGGACGGAAGTGGCTGGACACATGCGCTAACCCAAGCAAACGTTGCCACAGCAGGGACGGCTGACTCATTTTTAAAGGCGTCACATGTTACAAGAATGAGGCATGCCCATCAAGTCACTTCTAGTGCATTGTCAATCCTCATGCGTAAAGCTTACGACACCTACACGTGTGAGGAAATAGAACCATTGGCCTTTGACAAGTGGTGCCTTAAACAAGCTGAGATGTCTCCACAGTTCCAGTACTGGCTGATCATTATACGATTAGAGCTCCTCGTTTTGGTGTATGTGAGGTCTATTCGTGAAGGGAACTTCGCACTCTACGTCGCAGCCCTAGAAGCAATGGCTCCCTGGTTCTTTGCCCTTGATCAAACACACTATTCCAGATGGATTCCCGTTCATATTCGGGACATGGTTACACTGCAGGACAGACTTCCTGATGTAGCGAGGCAGTTTGAACAAGGTGACTTTGTGGTGCACAAAACAAATCGTCCATTCTCAGCTCTTGCCATAGATCATGCACACAAACAAAATAATGCGGTTGTAAAGGGTGATGGTGGGGCGGTTGGTCTTCTGCAAAATCCACGAGCACTCCTGCGGTGGATGGTAGCAGGTCCTGAACTGGCTAGGGTTGTACATGGCTTTGAAACAGTTGCCCTCGAGAGCAGTACTTCGAAGAACAATCTTAAGCATCATGAGCATACGCTGTCCGCACAAGTCTCCTTTGCAAAAGAGGTCACGACGCTCGTTCAAGTAATTGATGACATGGGAAATCCATTCACAGACGAAAGCGGGGACTTGCTGGTCTTGGATAGCCGAGATATTGTTGATTCAGAAATAGCGGATAACGTGCGCTCCATAGAGAATTTGGGCCAGCAGCAGTATGAGCAATATGTCAAAGAGCGTATGTTGCAGAGAACAACCCCTATAATGGATCCCATCAAGAGAAACAACATACCTTTGTTCAGCCGACCACCACCAAAGGTCTCATCTAAAAACACACCTACCATCACTTAAAAGTGACTGTGCACTGTTTTCGAGACTCGACATAGCTTCTCAAATGCGCGAAGGGGACCTGGAAAATTTCTTCAGGCACGAGAACCACGTGTATCCTCCTTCTCCGTCACAGCTTGGGAAACTCCGGTTTGGGACAAAAGCTGACCTCACGGAATGTTTAGAAAAGCTATGCAAACCCAGTGGAGAAGCCCCTGTAGCTGATGTTATCATATTGGATGGAGCAGCAATCGTGTTGTACCAGTAGGGACCAAAACCTTCCAGGAATACGCTACCCTAGTGTTTCTGCCGTACATCAAAGCACAGCTACGAAACGTCTCGAGAGTCGATATCGTTTGGGACATGTACATCCAAGGGAGCCTTAAATCCACAGCTAGAGAGAAACGAGGCAAAGGTATTCAGAGACGTGTAACAGCAGCAAACACTATTCCAGGAAACTGGCAGGAGTTCCTGCGTTTGGACAACAACAAGACTGAGCTCTTCAAATTCTTGGCACATCAGGTATTACCGTCACCAATCACCATGCTTAATATAATTCTTAATATATGCAAATAATTGTACATAACATTTAATATACAATGTAGTTTCATTAACCATGTTAGCAAGTGTGCGTACTACTGATATACCAATGCTCTATACCAATATGAATCTATAATCACTAATAATTCTTTACTGTCGCTACTTCTAACCATAGGTGGTGGAAAATCTCTCCACAGAGAAGGAAGTGTACACGACATGTGGAGAGAATGTGTTGTGTACTCGTGTGAAAATCGCAACATCACATTGCTTAAAATCGGTCAAATTTTTCACCGATTTCAGATAATTTGGCACAAAAAAGCCCTTTATGTTGAAATAAATGTATTTTATGAAAGAATTAATGCTGTAATTGGATTCCTTGTGTCTGAAAACATACAAAATGATGTTTTATTCATGTCTGTAGCTTGAATATTAAAGAAAATATCGGGTTTAATAGAAATTCACGGCTCGGCTGGTGGCCTTCTTGGATTTTGGCCAAATATGGCCACCAGGGGGATTTTTTTCTTGGCACTATATCTGAAATCGATTATTATGTATTCAAGATGAACTGTAGGAAATTTGGTGCTTTTACCACAATCTGAACAATTGTTTCACATATCCGCCCCGCTATATGTCTATATCAGCGTTGCAAATCTGGATTTGAGGAGTTTCTCCCATTCTTCCTTGCAAATTGGCTCAAGCTCTGTCAGGTTGAATGGGGAGCATTGGTGAATTTTCAAGTTTTTCCACAGATTCTCAATGGGATTCAAGTCTGGGTTTTGGCTGGGCCACTCAAGGATTTTCATGTTCTTGTTCTGAAGCCATTTCAGTGTTGCTTTGGCCATTTGCTTTGGGTCATTGTCCTGTTGGAATGTAAGTCTTTGCCGTGGTCTAAGGTCCTTTGCACTCTGAAGCAGATTCTCCTCAATGATTTTTCTGTATTTAGCTCCATTCATTGTTCCATCTATCCTTAGAAGTCTCCCAGTTCCTGCTGCTGAAAAGCATCCCCATAGCATGATGCTGTCACTACAATGTTTCATGGTAGCAATGGTGTTAGATGGGTGATGAGCTGTGCTCAGTTTCTGTCAGATGTGGCGCTTTGAATTCTGGCCATATAGTTCAATTTTCTTGTCACCAGACCACAGAATCTTTTGCCTCATGCTATCAGTCTTTTACATGCCTTTTTGCAAACTCCAGGTGTGCTGTCATGTGCCTTTGTCCCAGGAGTGGCTTCAATCTTGCCACTATCCCATAAAGCCTTGATTTATGAAGTGCTGCGGAGACTGTTGTCCTTCCTGCAGCTTCTCCCATCTCAGCCAAGGAACTCTGTCGTACTGTCAGATTGGTCATTGGGTATTTTGTCACCTCCCTGACTAGGGCCCTTCTTGCCTGGTTGCTCAGTTCAGTTGGACTGCCAGCTCAAGGAAGGGTCTGAGTGTGTTTCTTTCTAAATCATGTCCAATCAATTGAAATGGTCACAGGTGGACTCCAATCAAGTTGTAGAAGCATCTGAAGGATGATCAAAGGAAATTGGATGCACCTGAGCTCAATTTGTAGTGTCATAGTAAAGGGGTTGAATACTTATCGACTCAAAACAATTCAGCTTTTCATTTTTAACCCTAGGATGCATGGGCCAAAGGCATTCTATGGGCAGCCGGGTTCCGGGTCATGCATCCTAGGGTTAATTAAATTGTAAATTTTTCCAAAAAAATTAATTCCATTTTGACATTATGCGGAATTATGGGTAGATCAGTGCCAAAAAAATTCAATTGCATCATTTTTAAATTCATGCTGTAACAACAAAATATGAAAAAGTCAAAGGGTGTGAATACTTTTTGAAGGCACTGTCGGGCAAAAACCGATATATAGCAAGTTATTTTTAAAAGTTGTGAACAGATTTGTATGAAACCTGGTGGATAGGTTGGGTGTGTGACAAGAAAGAACTGATTCAATTTTGGTAAAGATACATATCCGGATCCTTCGATCAGATAATTTTTTAATCTTTGAAGTGATTCTTTGCCATTGAGTGATAGGGCCAAAAAGGATAATTAACATGATATGTCAAACAGTTGTGAATAATTAAGAACAAAACTTTGTGGATGATTTGGGTAGGTGACAAGAACAAGCCGATTGGATTTTCGTTCAGGTTTTGATTTGGCCTATCAGTGGGATACAAAATGTAAACTGATCTCCTTGGCAGAGGTATGCTCTCTACCGAGTGCCATGTATATTGTTTGGTCTTGTGCGCTATTCTGTCTGTTTGTCAGTCAATTCGTTTTGAATGAACTGAAATCAATTACCAATTATTTTTGAGGCCTCAAGGTCAAAAGGTCAACATTGGCTGAATTTCTAAAATCGTCAATTTTAATCCAATTGGCTTGAAATTTGAAGAGGATTTGCATAGAGCCACTGATTCAACCACCAATTATTTTTGAGGTAAACATAGGCCAAAGGTCAACAATTTATTTTAGGGATTTTGCAAGTATCGTGCTATGCACGATATATTTCTTGTTACTTGCAAAATCGAAGATTTTTCAAGTATATTTGTCGGTTGCGTTTGTTATTCTGTCTGTTTTTCTGTTTGCTACTCGTCTTCAGGTCAGAATTCTAAACCAATTACCATGAAACTTCACCATGTTGTAGAGGTCGTGACAATTGAGAAGCCTATTGATTTTGACGTCAAAGGTCAACTGAAGGTCGGATTTCTAAAAGCCATTTTTCATTCGATTGACTTGAAAATTGAACAGTAGTTGTATACAACTACTGTTCAATTTTCAAGTCAATCGAATGAAAACCAACTATTTTGGAATTGTTGGAAACCAACTATTTTTGAGGTCAAAAGGTCAAAGATCAAATCAAGGTCAAACTTCTAATATCATCAATTTTAATCCAACTGACCGAGGCCGTAACACCTGTCAGCTCAAAATCCTTTTAACTGTTGACTTGGTAGTTTTTACAATGAAGGAAACATTAACAATGTTGTTAAAAGTTTATTTTGTGATTAATTTGTGATTGGAGATATGTTGTTTGTAATGATAAAAAGAGATATCGAGTTCAAGTGAATGACGACATGCTGTGATGGTTTCTACTTTCTGAACGTGAACTTCGCGGATCGCCATATGCAGATTCGCCACGTACCCACGATCGATGTTTTTTTACGTGAACGTACCCGTTTGTTTGCGAACGGGTACGTTTTTCATGGAAGTCCTTCACGAACTTGCTGTCCATGTCTGACTTGCGACTGAGGGTGCTACAGGAATGTGGAATTTATTGATTTGATGCTTTAGCATTCGCGGTATCTGCATTGTCTGTTTGCTTCTGGCCTCCCACCCGTGCGTAGCACGGGTATCTCACTCGTCATGGTAATTGATACACAATTGGCAGTGTAGGTCTTTGTACAATTTTTGTTGGATGATCCTTTTTTATTCACGATGGATAGTCCAAACTGCCATAGACCCATATCATATAGGATGGATGCTTAAAGGTGTGGACCGTGTAACATCTCTCCAGCAGGGAAAATGGCCTTAAAATGCCTGTTGTTGTGTGTGTTGTAGCTTAATGGAGTGGACCCAAAAAGGATTTGTCGTTTGTTCATGAGATCACATTATCAATGCAGCATACAGCACCAATATCCATGATTCAACCATGTCTGCCTCTAAGAGAAGTTGCTGCTATGCTCACTGAGATTTCAAACTCAAGTGAAGAGCCATGAGGCAATAACATCATGCAAGCAGCAGACTTTTGCTTTCTGAGTCTTAGAATAAAGGATGTACATCATGTACTTAAACACATCTTCAAGGCTCAAGAAGAAGTGTGGGAAAGACCACGACATCAATGGACTCTTTCCAATCGCCTCCTCGAAATCTTAACAAACTAGGCATAGGCCGTGAGTAGGTGAAGCCCACCGGCCACCGTGCACCCCCAAACTCCCCATAACCAATTTTTGGGGGTATCAAATTGTTCACTACGATCAACTGAATGAAAAAATAAGTCCCCTGAAATATAACTCATTTACACTATATCAAATTGAGCCGTTTCCATGGCAACGTATCAAAAATTGCGCCATTGCACATAGATCAGCAAATCAGGCATATCTCGCTAAATCTTAAAGATAGAATAACAAAACTGGCACAAAAATAGAGATTATGCATTTCTCCATTTATACCTGACGTTATGTTAATTAGCTCATTTGCATAATCATGAATATTCATTCAAATTTGAAGCGTTGCTTAAATTCGAAAACTGTCAATTTCAACACTTCTCAGAATTACAAGAGGTTTATCCACATCAAAATCTGCCCCAATGCATTTACAAATTCAAGACAATTACAATGATACCCGATTTGGTACTCTGGAATATGAATAATTAGGGCCAATTTGTAAAATCGAGCCATATGGCCACGACGGCCCTCAAAAAGCAGTCCTCTTCTCTTAGAGGCTTTCATCACTTCTAGATTTAAAAAATTTATTTTTTTTTCGATTTTTTTTTTCAGATTTGTGACTATGTGGATCCGAAAAACCAAGATATAACAAAGTAACATAAAATAAATAATTTTCGACCATTGGAAGCTGTAGATTACTCATCATACTGACATTTCATAATGTAACCAGGAATTAGAAATTTCCAAGAGTAAGACTTTTTTTTTAATGTTTGTTTTATTTTTCTTGCAATTGTACAATAGTGATGACATAAAGGAGCAAGCAGAAAAGAGGAAAACTAGAAAATGGAAGGGAGAAACGACCAATGGTTCCACCTCTAAGAAGCAGTAGATGATGTCAAATTATGTTTATTAGTTCTGATAATATTTAAAACTTATTTATACATTAGAAGCAAAAATCAACAAGGAACAAGACGACAAAGACAAAGATATCATAGCCCACATGGTTTTAGTAGTTTTGCTGTGTGGAGTTAAAGGCCACCAGTCAGCCACATTTGGTCGGATTAGAAAACAAAATCGTCTGCATTGTATACTCTCATGTAGTATCTGTGTGCCAAGTTTGAACAATATCCGCCTATGCATGGCCGAGAAATGGTTGCGGACGTGTTCAATATCGGGTTTTTTCCAATTAAAATGGCCATCAGTCTACCATTCGGCCATCTTTGATCAGATCACAAAATAAAGCAAGGCGTACATGTATGCCATCATGTACTCTGCCTATGCCAAGTTTGAACAAAATTGGACTATGCATGTTTATGAAATGATTGGGGACATGTTCAAGTAACACAATGGCTGCCACTCGGCAATCTTGGATCTGATCACGAAAGAAAATGACGTGCATATGTAAGCCATCATTAACTAGATGTGTGCCATGTCTTAACAGTATCGGTAAATGCATATCCGAGAAATGGTTGAGGACGTGTTCAATATCGGGTTTTTTCCAATTAAAATGGCCATCAGTCTACCAATAGGCCATCTTTGATCAGATCACAAAATAAAGCAAGGCGTACATGTATGCCAAAATGTACTCTGCCTGTGCCAAGTTTGAACAAAATTGGACTATGCATGTTTAAGAAATGGTCAGGGACATGTTTAAGTAACAAAATGGCTGCCACTTGGCAATCTTGGATCTGAACGCGAAAGAAAATGACGTGTTTATGTAAGCCATCATTAACTAGATGTGTGCCATGTCTTAACAGCATCGGTAAATGCATATCCGAGAAATGGTTGAAGACGTGTTCAACATCTGGGTTTTTTTACAACTAAAATGGCCGCCAGTTGGCCATCTTTGATCGGATCACGAAACAAAATGACGTGCATATGCATGCCCTCATTTACTGTATTTGTGCCAAGCATGAACAAAATCGGTCGATACATCCACGAGATATTGTTGCGGACACACGGACGGACGGACAGACAGACGAGACCCAATCCATAAGCCGCCGTTTCAGACTAAGTCCAACAGGAGCTAATAACAAGGAATAACAAAGATCTTTGTTGCTGGAGGAGGCCATTTGGTCCATCAGGCTTAGTGCCCTACACCAACACCAGGCCAAACAAATCTGTCTCAGGCCACAGACCCAATCTCAATGGGGGTAAGGAGGGAGAGGGGGTGAGTGCCATATGTGCAAACAAAATAATATTTTCACTAAAAGTGAAGCAGAAGCAGACAAATAAAACCTTTCAGTAAGCTTTAATCAACACAAAAATGGCAAGTGGCATCTGCAACAATAATATGGAGAAGAATAAGGAAAACACAATGGTTATCAAAACTGTCACACAATCATACTGTCATAATCACAAAACTCAGGAACAGTCTTTCACACAACTATGTCATTAAGTATTTTTTACTATCATTACTATAAACTAGAGAGGTTCCAGGGAACCTGAACTCAACTGGTCTATATCAATATGGTTAGAATATGCATAATAGAACCACAAACTATATCGTTTATATGTGATAAAAATATATGACAAAAATTGATTTTTCAACATGGCCGCCCTGCCACGCCCATTTTTGGGCGTGCAACGCCCAAATGCAATCCGAAACTAGTTTATGTCTTAAAGATGCTGCATAACAGGTTTCATCAAATTTAATCAATATCTGTGACTTATAGAGTGTAGACGTCGAATTGTTTACAGACGACAGACAGACGGACGACGGACCACTCTGCGTGTCGACAAAAACTCAGCTGGACATAGTCCAGTTGAGTTAATAAATGTTGTTCTTTTGGAGGGGGGACGAAGGCAGTTGATGTTATATGTATATGTGTGTGTGCGCACACGCGCACACGCGCACGCACACACGCACACACACACACACACACACACACACACACACACACACACACACACACACACACACACACACACACGTTGCATTTGAGGGTTAGGTATGCACAAACACCAACCACACACTCACCCTTTGATGAGACCCTTCCACAGACATAACAATCGCTGCACATGTACTCGTATAATATCACCCAAATCCAAAGTGTTTCTATCGGTACCTATCTAATTCCAATTTAAACTTATCTACTGTTTCCGCTGCCACAACCTATCTAGATAGACCATTCCATGAATTAACTACTGTATCACTAAAAGACTCCCGTCTTATCAATCTGTCTGAAGTCTCCGCTTGTTTACTTTCAGGCCTATTACTGTCTATTCTCAAAAAAAAACCTTCTTCACGTATTTTCTCTGTACCCAATTCATTATCTTAAACATCTCTGTCACATCCGCTCGTAATCAACTCCTTTATAATATACAAAGTCCTATCTCCTGGATATAATGTACTTGAACATATTTATCACATTGATACAGAAACTGATCACAATTACATTATCTAAAAATTTTATGAAGTACCTTTTTTTTTTTAAGTCTTATTTTTTTGTTACCAAATTTACAGACATGACGAGATATTGCTATAATTCCATTGGAATAGGTAGCATCAATTATCTTTTGTAGTTCATTCCAAAGAAGCTCATTTGTATAAAATATCATATTGGGACTGGGCAAGCCATGTTGTATTGCAGGAGATCAATATGTTGTTTCTTTCTCACTGTGTGCAAAATTTAGAATTATGTCTGTTGGAGGATGAACCCTTCTCCACCAAGAACAACGGCACTCAGTAGAGAGCATACCTCCACCAGGTGAACAGTTTACGTTTTGTAGCCCAGAGTAGAACAGAAAATCACAATACAGAATCACATTTAATCAAAATCATCCGTCCACAACTTTTTGAGATATACTGCTTTGTATCGTTTTTGGCCCTATATCTCCTAATGGTGAAGAATCCCTTAAAAAATTATACTAGCCGGATCCAGATCCGGATCTTCACCAAAATCTACTCATGTTGTCCGAATCACGTACACTACCTCTCCGCCAAATATCGTCCAAATCCGTCCATATATTTTTCAGATATCCTGCTAAATGTTGGTTTTAGCCCTATTACTCAATGGTGAAGATTCACTGAACAAACTAGAACGCCACTCAGTAGAGCGCATACTCCCGCCGTGGGTCAAGTTGGAATAGTACGATTTCACAAAAGTTTGAGGGAGTAGTTCAGTGACAAGACAAGACAGCACAAGACAGACTCTGCACAGATATATATATATATATTGTTACGGAACCCAACGTCGGCCTCTGTTCCCCTTATCGAGGGGAGATTAATCCCCTCGTCTATGACTGGCCGACGTGGTCCCTGACGCTGCACAGCTCCCTCCGGAGAGGTAGGTGCGCAACCCCGTTCGCGACCGCGGACAGATGGTAATTGCCGAGCGGTTTAGCAACCGCGGCACGAACTATTAACAAGTACTGACCCGATCCTTAACGTTGGCCAAATCGTGCCACAGGTATTCAATGAGGGAAAAGACAAGGACGAAACGGATGTAAAGGAAAGGAGAACAAAGGTAGGAAATACAAATATAATTTATTACTAGCTATTATTTACACAATAAAAAAGAACCAAGGAGAAGGAAGAATAAGAAAATAATTACAGAAAGGATGGAGGAACCAGAAGGACACAGTGCAAATATTAGCTTACCTATTGCGGTCTTACTTAAACCCAGGGACGAGACAAAAGACAGACTACAAGCACACTTACACGGGGGATGATGACAGGAATGGCAGGAGGTGGATGGCTGGAGGGAGAGGAAGGTTCAGCTGGACGCTGGCTGGAGCTTGATCCCGCACGGGACGTCGGGCCGGACCTCGACGGCCACCGATGCCACCAATGCCACCGCAATCTGGTTCCCGCTTAGCAGCGGGTCGAAGCTGCGTGGTCTCAAAGCTGCGTGGTGGATTCAAAGCTGCATGGTGGAGTCAAAGCTGCGTGGTGGAGTCAAAGCTGCGTGGTGGAGTCAAAGCTGCGTGGTGGAGTCAAAGCTGCGTGGTGGAGTCAAAGCTGCGTGGTGGAGTCAAAGCTCATCTCGCGTATCTCCTCTCTCTCGTGGGGGCGTTGCGTGACGGGTTCTCTCTCTGACGCATCTCCCCGTGAAATCCTTCCCCACACCCTTTTATAAGGCGCGTCGCGATCAAGCCGCGCCACGCCCGTGATGGTGTCTCACCAGCCCTGATTGGCTGGTGGGGGCTCGCTGGGATCCACCTTCTCATGACGAGTAGAGGGCAACGCCCTTCTTCCCCGAGACGGAGCACATGGCCAATGGCGGCAAATGCAGAAAACCGCCCAATGCAGTTGGCAAACGGAGGCTTTGGGAATGGGGGCTTTGGGAATGGAAGGGAACTACCTTATGTCATCTGATGCAAATGCAGTGTCAACTAGTGGGAACAGAGCCGTCAACTACACAGAATAAGGAGATAACTACTTAAGAGGGTATATGATTGGCTACGTGTATGTATATGGAGTAACTAGGAGGACGACCTTTGACCTTTACACACGGAGGGTGATATTTACAACAATTCATTACACTTACAACAATACCAAAAAAACACAACCATTCTCAAATCCAAAACACTGCACCCTCATCCTCCAGGCATGTCCTCGGGCCTATAAAACTTAACTTTAGTGTGGCACGTAGGTGTAGTTCCCTCTACATTTAACCTGACCCTGAGTGCGACAGTTTTAAAACACAAATAAGTATGTCCCTCTGCTGCATTGCACCCTATCTAACAGATTTGCGCCCACAGCTAACCAAATTGTGGAATTGTCTTCAAACTACACATTTACGGTGGGGAGCATTATTTACAATTGACGCTGGTATTTACAAAACTAACCCAGGACCTGTGATTGTTCTTTTGGGGGGGAGACAGCCTGCCCTGCATCGACGCACCAGCACCAATATCAAAGCACCATAATGCACCAAAACGCACCGGAGTACACAGTCACCACACTTCATAATAAACAACAAACCCCTGTTGGTGTCTTGCTCTTCGGCTCCCTCTGCTGGCTATTGTCGTTCTTCCAGATGTTGTCTTTCTTCTTTGCTGGCGGCCTATTTGCAATAATAAAAACAAGCACAGAACGTGTCCATTGTGTTTTATTTATGGCCCACAGGGCCGACTATGAGTGGTTCACCTGTATGGCATAGGTGCCATGTTACCAAGGTCCGCCAGCAAGATCTCGGGCCATCATGGCCGGTTCCAGCAGAGGGGCCATGCCCCAACCCGTGGGGTCCATGAGTGGTGCTCAGCCACAGACATGTGGTCCATTAGTGGTGCATCGATGCAAGCAGCTGGATGCAGGGGTTCTGCCACACAATGGCGGACTCCCGCACGCTCCCCTTGGTGCCCAGAGAGCACAGTCCTCGGGTGGGAGACAGGGGAACAGAAGGCAGGTGAGCGAGGGGTAAGGTCACAAAGGTACACATCAAACAAGGCAATGCAAGACGAGGTGCGTACGGAGAGCGAAGTGAGAAAGCTCGTCCCTACCGTACGTCACCCCCCCTGTTACCTACTCTACCCTTGCCCTTACCCCATATGTACACAAAACCAATCTACACATTTACAAATTCGTCGCTCCCGTCACGTCTTCCCCATATCTCCCCTATACCAAATTCGTCCCCACAATCCCTCTAACCAAAATTTGCCATCATTCAAATTCATCATCAATCCTCATAAGGAGGGAGAGATGGAACATCAGCACAATGTCACGCCCACGTCATGATGCGTCTCACATTCCAAACATTTGCACCAAAATAATAAAAACATGGCATGGTGTGGAGTTTTGTCACCTCAGGTGAGTGGATGTAGATAGTGCGAGGAGATTCTTAATCCTAACTACTTCCTAAATGACATTAACACACTTTATTCTACCCGGGGTCTTTCCCTGCCAAACCATTGGCCAACTTACTCTATGGGTTCTAAAAACCAATTCCCATTGACCAAACTGTGGTGCTTATCAATTTGGGGTCTCACTCCCCCGATTCGACTCCCTGTGCCTTTGCACAATTTCAGGACTGGGTCGTGTGGCTCTCCCAGCAGGTCTACCCACCTGCACACCTCCACCACTGTAGTTGCCTCCGAGCTTACCTGCTCCTCACCTAACCTATCTAACTGGGGAAGGCCCTCCTTGGCGCTTACCCCACTCGGTGCCCTCTCTGGCACTGGGCTACCCGGGTCCGTCCTCCGGATCCTCGGGCCCCATCCACAACTCTAACGGCTCCCAGAGCCCACCTGCGGCCTCACCTGGCCGACATCCTCACAGTGGTGGAGTGCCCATTCAACTACACACACTAACAGGCCACACGCCCAGCCATTTCCACGTCACGAATGCACCCATCCAAACACCATTCTTCCACACGCACCACAGATGCCAATATCCAACCACAATTTACCTATACCCTCTACCTAACGCTTAAACTACCCTCCCCGGGTGGTGGGGTCCATCCTCCCCATCCACACCTTCGCACCATCCACTCCACTCCACAGTTTCCACCATACTCACTCCATACCATCCATTCCATACTCCATATATTCCATACTCCATGTATTTCATACAACCGTTCTCCATACCTGGATTTGCACACCTGTGCCATCACTCGTACACCTGGTGCTTCCTGCACCCTCCTTCCTCCAGGACCATTGGCTCAACACGACACACATCACCATCACTCACTCATACACTGCTCCATACACCTGTTCAGTTGCACAGCTGTGCAATCACACCTGGTGCCACCTGCACCCTCCTTCCTCCCAGGCTCCCTCAATCATTCAATACAATGCACAACTACAATTGTTCCTCATACGCTGCTTCATACACTTCCACGCTCAATACAACTCACAACTACATTACTCACTCATACACCTGTTCACTTTACACTTCTGAGTACACTTCCAACACTCACACGGCATCATCTGATCTACCTGGTTTCCTGCTAAAACTCGTGCTTCCCCGTCGCCCCTTACATTAATTATTGCGCTCCCTCGTCATTATCATCCAACTACCCTCTCTACGTCCCCACTACCTGTCCAATGTTGCTACTTAACCTTACCGTTACCTATGGTCATTCTCTAGGTCCCTATACATTATCCAAACCCTCCCGGGCTAGTTTTCACTGCCAAACCCCATAAAACGATTGCTCCTTTGCCCCCGTTGTGTGAGAGATGGCAGAGTTGCCATCCCACCACATCGGGTATCTCTCACTACCAATTTTGCTCTCAAATTTCAGCCAATCAAAACTTTGCAAATCACTCTACCAATCATCTGCCAATCATCAAATTTTTGCCAATCACAAATTTTGCTTTTCAAATTCACTACTGTTATCACCCTCACACGTCTACTCACTTGAGCCTCTCGGTGCGCCAATTCATTTCCAAAGCTCGGCTTCGCAAAGCCGAGCAATGAATGCAGGTGATTTGTTGCCGGCGGTTGGATTCGTCCGGCATTCGGTGCAGGGAAGGGGGCTTACCCAGGCCGAGATTCCACGCACCATCTCGGCACGGAGCCGTCCGATGGCCCGATCTCGCCCTGCCGGAACGCCTCAACCACAAGGGGTCGCCGTGACGACCCTTCCGACCGGGCCGCCCGCTCCGCCTAGCGGAGCACTGACGCGACCGTTCGGAGCGAGGCCCGGCGTGGATCCCGTACGGCGGTTCCTTTGAAACCGCCGTGGTTACGATCCCCGCTGGTTCCCGCGGCGCACAAAGCCCGGCACGAACCGAGGGCTCGCTTCGGCTACAAGTCGATCTAACCGCTAACCCGGTTAACGTCGATGCTCCACTTGCATGCTCACACCCCGCGTTCCGTTCCTTGCTCACACATCCAGCTGTCTCCATGCTCTCCGTCATTGCACCTTCTCTTACACACCCCCCCTGTACACTCAGAGACTTCGTCACACACCTGACCACCACACACTTTAGCACACACTCGTCGTTCGCACACCTCACCAACACACCTCTTCGCGCCCCCCCCTCCTCGGTCACCTCCTCTGTGACAACCACGGGTGTGCTCTCCTCCGCACACCCAATCACGTGCCCCACTACCAACTCAAGCGTGCATTCCCACACGCGCTCGACCATTCCAGGTGTGCATCCTTTTATTCCAGGTGTACATCCTTCCATTCCAGGTGTGCATCCTCCCTCACCTGCTACAACCAACTCGTGCTCCGTGTCACTCTCACTACTTTCACCACCACACTCGGTCGCGCATTCACCCTTACTCTTGACAGCGCACTCTGGAATCACGCACTCCTCTGTTACACACCTTTTTCGTGCATACTCTTGCACACACTCTCCTGTTACACCCTCCGTAACACTCACCACAGGTGTGCATTCTTCTGTTACATCCCCTGTAACACTCCCCATCACGCGCTTCCATGTGCCCCCCCCCCCCCCCCGCACACGCGCTACGACCAACTCACTCTCGACAGCACACTCACTCCTCGGCGCGCACTTTTTCCTCACACACCCCATAGTCGGACATCCTCGCACACCTCCTCCTTCACACTCTGTACCTGTCGCACACCTCACCATTGGTCTCTCACGAACACCCGGGTCTACACCAACACCCAAGCCGACTGAATCTCCCCTCACACCATATACATTTCCGAGTATATCGCCACTCACCTCGGCACCTCGTCTCCGTTCCTCCTCCGCCACCTGCAAACTCTTTATTTGGTTAGCAAGCACATCATCATGATTTGAGCACAGACCTTGCACATATTCCATGACTTCCTCCTTTATCTCCCTCTTAGTTTCCCGCCGTCTCTTCTTAATTTCACTCACCCCCTCTTCCACATCCTCTAACTTTTTCTTCACCTCTTTCATTTCCCGATGCGCCCCCTCAATTTCTTCCTCTAAGGCCACCTTAGTCGTCTCTATGTGCGTCCTCACTTCCCATTCTTTCGTCTCCATTGCCTCCGTTACCTCGTCCAACAACCTCTTTGTCAACCCCTCATGTACCATCCAACATTCCCTCTTTGTCGCTATGAGTTCGTTCTTTATCTCCTTCTGCGTCGCCTTTAACCCCCCGATTATTGCAGTGTTCTTTTCCACCTGCTCCACTAATTTCTTTTGTCCCACCGTCAGCTGTTCCACTCCCTTCGTTAGATCCTCTATTCCCCCCTGTAACTTTGCCGTCCCCTTTCTCACCTTTCTCCATACGCTCCTCACCTCGCTTTACCTCCTCGCGTACCCTCGAGACATCCTCGCCCACACCTCGTCTGATCTCCTCCCCCATTTCTCCCATCTCTTTGGTAGATGCCACCCTCATCTGTTCCAATTCATTACTTTGAGCATCCAATTTAGTTTCTAACCCGATTTTCACCTGCTCTATCTGATCTCCCATCTGCTGAATTTCCCGGGCGGATTGCTCCCCCATTTCCCGCAATTTGTCTTCCATCTTGTCTTCTAGCCCCGTTAACCCACTCTTCACCCCTTTTATCCCGTTGTCTAACCCCTCAAATTTATTGTGCAACCCCTTAAAATTATTGTCTAAACCCTCAAATTTATTGATTAACCCCTTAAAATTATTGTCTAACCCCTCAAATTTATTGCTCATATTGTTTAAGCCGTCTCTTAATTGCTCACTGGAACCCCGCGCTTCGTCCCTCATTGCTCCCAATTGCTCACTGGTACCCCGCGCTTCGTCCCTCATTCTGCTTTCCATCCCTTCCATCTGGTTCCCCATTTCTGCCCTTGATTTGTCCATCTTTTCATCTATTTCTTTACTTTGCACCACGAAGCATGCCCTGATTTGTGCCATAAAGAGGTCCAATTTCACCAGTGCCGCGGACTCGGCTGCCGCAGCGCCGCCATTTTGTGCCTCTGCAACCACATGCGCGAGGGCACCATCTTGCGCACCTGATACCCCCTCAACCACATCCTCATTGCTCTCCTCCTCCATTTCTCCCACATACATTTCCCTGGGGTCCTGGGTCGACTCTAACCCTTCTATCTCCCCCACCGGCACCCGATCGCCTTGACCATCCATGGCACGATTTTAAATTTAGGATGTTATAAAATAAAATCTTTGGCCACTCAAAATTTTGAGCGCGCTATTCGCGCTTCAGGTCCGAATCTCGCTCCCGACACCAATTGTTACGGAACCCAACGTGGGCCTCTGTTCCCCTTATCGAGGGGAGATTAATCCCCTCGTCTATGACTGGCCGACGTGGTCCCTGACGCTGCACAGCTCCCTCCGGAGAGGTAGGTGCGCATCCCCGTTCGCGACCGCGGACAGATGGTAATTGCCGAGCGGTTTAGCAACCGCGGCACGAACTATTAACAAGCACTGACCCGATCCTTAACGTTGGCCAAATCGTGCCACAGGTATTCAATGAGGGAAAAGACAAGGACGAAACGGATGTAAAGGAAAGGAGAACAAAGGTAGGAAATACAAATATAATTTATTACTAGCTATTATTTACACAATAAAAAAGAACCAAGGAGAAGGAAGAATAAGAAAATAATTACAGAAAGGATGGAGAACCAGAAGGACACAGTGCAAATATTAGCTTACCTATTGCAGTCTAACTTAAACCCAGGGACGAGACAAAAGACAGACTACAAGCACACTTACACGGGGGATGATGACAGGAATGGCAGGAGGTGGATGGCTGGAGGGAGAGAAAGGTTCAGCTGGACGCTGGCTGGAGCTTGATCCCGCAGGGGACGTCGGGCTGGACCTCGACGGCCACCGATGCCACCGTAATCTGGTTCCCGCTTAGCAGCGGGTCGAAGCTGCGTGGTCTCAAAGCTGCGTGGTGGATTCACAGCTGCGTGGTGGAGTCAAAGCTGCGTGGTGGCGTCAAAGCTGCGTGGTGGAGTCAAAGCTGCGTGGTGGAGTCAAAGCTCATCTCGCGTATCTCCTCTCTCTCGTGGGGGCATTGCATGACGGATTCTCTCTCTGACGCATCTCCCCGTGAAATCCTTCCCCACACCCTTTTATAAGGCGCGTCGCGATCAAGCCGCGCCACGCCCGTGATGGTGTCTCACCAGCCCTGATTGGCTGGTGGGGGCTCGCTGGGATCCACCTTCTCATGACGAGTGGAGGGCAACGCCCTTCTTCCCCGAGACGGAGCACATGGCCAATGGCGGCAAATGCAGAAAACCGCCCAATGCAGTTGGCAACGGAGGCTTTGGGAATGGGGGCTTTGGGAATGGAAGGGAACTAACTACCTTATGTCATCTGATGCAAATGCAGTGTCAACTAGTGGGAACAGAGCCTTCAACTACACAGAATAAGGAGATAACTACTAAAGAGGGTATATGATTGGCTACGTGTATGTATATGGAGTAACTAGGAGGATGACCTTTGAACTTTACACAAGGAGGGTGATATTTACAACAATTCATTACACTTACAACAATACAAAAAAAAAAACAACAATTCTCAAATCCACAACAATATATATATATATATATATATTTAGAATATATAGAAGATGATGTTAAAAAAAAAACAAGGCAATTTCACTTATATTGTCGGATTCAGCGTTCAATTCTATATAAGTGAGTGTATTTTGAGGCATGTGTGACTTCAAATAAAATTGTAAGCCAGGAAAACTTTGGTTTCATTCCTTAGGGATAGAACATGTAAAACTGGCCCAAACGTCAAAACAAAACTCGCTCATATTAAGCCGTACAAGCTAATGCGACCACTCATTCTTCTGGGAAGAATCCCATGCACATGCTTGCCACACTTATAACTCACCTAAGTCTTTATAAGTTCATCAAATACTGACACCGCGATTGACATTCGCTGAGGTAAATGTTGATATCTCTTCTGAGGTTTAAAAAAAAAAAACTTTTAAAGCATTATACGTATCAAACGATACATTTTATGAAACGGGGAAACCGAATACACTCTTTGGTGCTTTTATAATGACAGAATATGTCTTTATTGGAACAAAAAAAGAACCTTGAAGACGACGCTGCTAATACAATACACCGCTCTAACGCATAACCACGAGTTTAAACTACATTTACAACAAATATGAAAACTATTTTTATATCACAATGTTAAATATATGATATATAGAAGATAATGTTTTTAAAAAATGAGCCCTATCTTCCAATGGTGAACAATCCTTCAAAAAATTCCTGGATACGGAATAATATCCTGTGCTTCACCAAAAACTAATCAATTCTTCCTTATCCCAAGGGCAATCATCCCACCAACTTTCATCCAAATCCGTTCAGAACTTTTCCAGATATCTTGTTCACAAACACAGGAACACACACACACACGGACACGATCGAATGCATTACTCCCTGGCGGGAGTAATTAAATAATTATCACATCCGAATCCATATTCAGATCTTCACCACAATAGAATCGATTCTTCCTTGTCACACACCCAACCTGTCCGCCAAGTTTCGTCCACGTCAGTCCACAACTTTTTGCGATATCCTCCGATGTGTCGTTTTTGGCTCTATCATTTCCCAATGGTGAAGAATCACTTAAAAATTCGAGAAGCCGGATCCGAATCCTGATATTCACCAAAATCTAATAATTTCGTCCTTGTCACATATGCTACTTCTCTGCCAAATTTCGTCCGAATCCGTCCGCAACTTTTTGAGATATCTTGTTCATAAACGGACAAACAAATGGACAAACAAACAAACAAACAAAAAGACGTCATGCATAGCACAATACTTGCAAAATCCGCCCCCCCCCCCCCCCACCCCCCAAAAAAACTTTTCCAATGATACAGCAAATTCTCCATTTCATGAAGATTAAAATTTACAATCTTGATCAAAGCTCGGGTCAACAGGATGAAAAGTGACGATGTTTCAGATGAAAAATGATGATTTTGGAAGGTTGACCTTGAGTTGACCTTTGACCTTTTGACCTCAAAAATAGTTTCCATATTTAGTGACTCAATGTGCAAATGCTGTTCAATTTTCAAGTCAATCGGATAAAATTGAGGACATTAAAAATTTGGCCTATTTTGACCTTTTGGCCTATGTTGACCTCAAAAATAGATGGTGGTTGAATTCAGTGACCATATATATAAATCCTCTTAGAAGTTCAAGTCAATCAAATGAAAATTGGTGATTTTAGAAATTTGGCCTATGTTGACCTTTTGGCCTGTGTTTACCTAAAATATAATACGTGGTTGAATTCAGTGACCAGATATGCAAGTCCTCTTCAAATTTCAAGTCAATCAGATGAAATTGAAGATTTTAGAAATTTGGCCTATGTTGACCTTTTGGCCTATGTTGAACTTTTGGCCTATGTTCACCTAAAATATAATTTGTGGTTGAATTCAGTGACCAGGTATGTAAGTCCTCTTCAAATTTCAAGTCAATTGGATGAAAATTGAGGATTTTAGAAATTTGGCCTATGTTGAACTTTTGGCCTATGTTGACCTTTTGGCCTATGTTGACCTAAAATATAATTTGTGGTTGAATTCAGTGACCAGATATGCAAGTCCTCTTCAAATTTTAAGTCAATCAGATGAAAATTGAGGATTTTAGAAATTTGGCCTATGTTGACCTTTTGGCCTATGTTGACCTCAAGAATACTTGGTGGTTGAATTCAGTGACCAGATGTGCAAGTCCTCTTCAAATTTCAAGTCAATCAGATGAAAATTGAGGATTTTAGAAATTTGGCCTATGTTGACCATTTGGCCGATGTTGACCTCAAGAATACTTGGTGGTTGAATTCAGTGACCAGATATGCAAGTCCTCTTCAAATTTCAAGTCAATTGGATGAAAATTGAGGATTTTAGAAATTTAGCAAGTTGGTGACCTTTGGCCTATGTTGACCATTTGACCTATTGACCCCCAAAAAAATAGGCTTCTTGCTTTTGACCAACTCTACCTTTTGGTGAAGTTTTGTGAAGATCGGTTGAAGATTGTGACCTGTAGACCGGTGACAAACAAACAAACAGACAAACAGACAAACAGACAGTCAGAACCACAAACACAACCCACCAATATACGTAGTGTGTTCAAAAAGTATCCGACCTTTATTTTTCGTGTGTAAAAAAAAAAGAAGCTAGGGAGGCGTTGATTGGTGCACGTATGTAGGCGATCCTAATGCGCACGCGTGAATTTTTTCCCACCTGCAGAAGCTGTCATTCGACGGCAGCCCGCCGATGAGTGAGGACATGTAAGTGAGCGCCGTCGGATTTTCGTTTTTGACAAAATGACGGAAAAACTTGAACAACGCTACTGCATCAAATTTTGTGTTTTTTGGCCTCAGGGATGTTGGATGCTTCCATTGTGATGACTGCAACTTGGTTTCTGGGTCGTACCCATAAACCCAGGACTCATCGCCAGTGATCACTGTGTTGAGGAAGCTGGGATCGCTGTTCACAGTCTCCAGCATGTCCTGTGCGATCTCCAAACGGAGTTGCTTCTGCTCAATTGTTAGCAGCTTTGGTACGAACTTCGCTGAGATTCTCCTGAAGCCCAAATCCTCCTTCATAATGGAATGAACGGTGTTGAATCTTGCGGATCGTTTCCACTTGGGAATCGCCAAGCTTTACACAAAATTTGATGCAGTAGCGTTGTTCAAGTATTTCCGTCATTTTGTCAAAAACGAAAATCCGACGGCGCTCGCTTACATGTCCTCACTCATCGGCGGTCTGCCGTCGAATGACAGCTTCTGCAGGTGGGAAAAAATTCACGCGTGCGCATTAGGATCGCCTACATAGGTGCACCAATCAACGCCTCCCTAGCTTCTTTTTTTTTACGCACGAAAAATAAAGGTCGGATACTTTTTGAACACAGTAGTACTTGAAAAATCTTCGATTTTGCAAGTAACAAACAGACAGACAGGAGTGAAAACGTAACCTCAATCCACATTTGGTGGAGGAGGTAATGAGTTGACCAATTGTATGATAGACCTGAGCCTCGTCCTGGTGGTGGGGTTGCTATCTTTATCAAAAACTCTCTTCCTCACTCTCCTTACACTGCCCTCTCTCCACCTCACCCCCAGGAGTACCTCTGGCTACGGCTTCCTCTCCGCTCCCACCTTTTGTTCATATGTGTGTTGTACCGTCCACCAAACAGCGATGACTCCATCGACATCTCGCTGTCTGATAACATGGACCAACTTCTATCAACTCATCCCAACTCTCTATTCCTCATATGTGGTGATTTCAATTGTCATCATGCCAGCTGGCGGGGTGTGGGTTCCTCTCTCACCAGCCATGGTACCTCAGCAAAGGACTTCTGCGACTCATTGGGACTGACACAATCTGTCAATTTCCCAACCCCGGATCTCAGTCAATGAAGCATCAATGAAGTCAATGAAGCATCTCTTCTAGACTTGGTTATGACAAACTTCCCTGCAAATGTCTGCTGCTCTTCTTCTGCTCCAATTGGTTCTTCTGATCATTTGCTTGTTAAAGTGGACATCTCTCTGGACGTTCTCAGAGAGCCTCCTCAGCGCCGACGAGTCTGGCATCTCACTCAGGCTGACTGGCACGGTCTTCAAGTCGTCATCAATCATCTGGACTTGTCTCCCATCTCTACCGCCTCTGACATCAACTCATCCTGGGAATTCTTCCTAAGTAAACTTCTCTCTCTCATGCACAGATTTATCCCATCTCATCTACAGTTGTCATTCCCTTCCTCCCGTCCATGGTACACTGAATCTTGTGGTGAGGCAGTTGCCCTGAAACAACTGCTCTTCGCCTCTTGGAAGGCAAATCCAACGGAAGGCAATCTCAGTTCCTTTCAGAAAGCTCAGAACCAATGTGTATCTACCCCCAGGAGAGCCAGGAAACAATATCTCTCTAATCTCAAGACTGAACTCTCAAACCTGTCTCCCTCCTCCAAATCCTGGTGGCATCTGGTCAAATGTGTTGCTGGTGTTTGTTCCCCCTCCATCCCCTCCCTTACCTCAAATGGCTACACAGCTGACTCCACACAAGAAAAAGCCGAATGCCTCAACTCTGTCTTTGCCTCAAAATCTTGTGTCCCAAACCCATGTCTCTCTGTACCCACCATACCCAGCCATTCCCAGCTGCTCCTGGACTCTGTGTCCTTCTCTCCTGACAAGGTGGAGACTTTCTGTCAAACCTCGACTCTGACTCTGCGACTGGACCAGACGACATCAGCCCATGGGTCCTAAAATCCTGCTCTTCCGCTCTATCTCACCCTCTCTCTGTTCTCTTCACCCTCTATTTTGCTCAAGGTCATCTGCCATCAATTTGGAAATCAGCCAACATTACCGCTTTACATAAGAAAGGTGCAAAAACAGATCCTTGCAACTACAGACCAATCAGCCGGCTCCCAATTATCAGCAAAGTTATGGTATCCATCATTGCTTCGGATATCAAATCCTTCCTCTTCTCCAATGGTTTGATCTCGGATCGTCAATTTGGATTCGGACCAGCTCACTCAACTCTGTACATGCTGCTTCTGCTGTCTCAACAATGGATGGAGGTCCTTAATGCCAAACAGGAAATCAGAGCTGTCTCCCTTGACATATAATGTGCCTTCAATACGGTCTGGCACCCCCTCCTGCTCACAAAACTCTCCTCTTCTGGTATCCACCGTAACTCCATGCATGGCTTGCGGACTTCTTCACCAGTCACATTCATGTGAAGTCCTTCTTGGCAAACCTGAGCTCCTCAACACATACAAGGCTTTCATCCGCAGCTTGATGTTGTACTGCTCTCCCCTCTGGGCTGGTGCTCCTGCCTCACACATAGCTCGGCATCATGCTGTTGAAACCAAAGCTTTCAGAATCATTGGAATCTCCCGCGATGAAGCTAACTCCGATGGCCTTTCACTCGCTCACCGTAGTTTTGCTGGTGGTCTTTCTGTCTTCTACCGACTCCTCTCCGGCCTAGCTCCCCCAGCTCTGTCTGTGCTCTGTCCCCCAAATATTCCTTTAGTTCACACAAGATATGCCAGCAAGCCTCTTCTGGTGAAACTGCCAAAATCAAGACTCTATGCTCACCTTCACTCTTTCATTCCTCTTTTCTCCCACCTCTGGAACAAACTCCCGCATTCTCTTCAATCCCACTCATCCCTCCAGGTCTTCAAAACAGCTGTTCACCACCATCTCTTACCTTCCCCCATCCAAAACCTTGATCTTTTCTATTTTCTACCCTCGTTAATTCACCCCAGATCCACTTTTTTGAAATACCAACCCCCTTCCCCTGCCGCCTCCCCCCCCCAAGACCTCTCCCTCCCACAGATCTCCTGATGTCCCTGCTCTCAAATGTTGTACTTGTTGTGCTTCCCTCTCTCTCCCCATCTTGGCTCCCGCTCCCTTTATTATATGTTTTATGTGTCCGTTTGTGTTTTTTGTGCTTCATGTTAGCTCTTGCATGAGCCTCATTCTTGTATGCAAAAAATATATATTATATATATATATATATATATATATATATATATATGTATATATATATATATATATATATATATATATATATATATATATATATATATATATCAAAATATATCTTCAGTTCTCCAGCTTTCAATGAGCGTACATAATGACGTCACTGCCATGTACATACGCTCTGCCTGTCAAGCTCTCAAAAGAACCCTCCGACAGAGCAGAATTTTGATCTTAGTTCAGATACTGTCATAAGTGGATGTAAAACTCACAGTTACCGACCTGGTTTCACCCTTTTGGGGCTCATCAGGGCAACGCAGTGAGTCCTGCATACACTTATGACTCTGAAAACCTTTCGGTTATATACCAGTTACGATGCGATTACATACCATCAGTGGTGAACTTACATTAAGATTACATACATATAATGATTAAGATTACATACCATCATATAATGAGTGGATACCAGAGATAATGTGCCGTGTGGCATACGATACTTATCGCTCACATTAAGGTACAGCATAGCTGGATGGGATACCTTAATGGTGGTTCACCACTGATGGTATGTAATCACATAGTAACTGATATATATATATATATATATATACACAATACAAGGTATTGCCTTCCTGTTTTCATTTTCGACTTCAAGTCTCAATTACAGTTTATGGGAGCACGTACTGAACCAAACTGGTGTTGGCTTAGCGGTTAGGGTGCTGGCTTGGGATCCGAGGATCCTGGGTTTGAATCCCGGTCGATCGCTGAATTAACGCCAGGGGGGTTGACTCAGCCTGTCATTCTTCCGAGGTCAGCTAATTGAGTACCAGCTTGCTGGGATGAACAATCCCGGTGTGTACCCCCGATTTAGAATAGGTACACTGTATCCCTGCGCATCGTAAGAGCGTGACCAAGGGTTGGCATCAGGAAGGGCATCCGGCCATAAAAAACTGCCTCAAACAGGGAACCATGATTGTCATGGAGCCCGCAAGGCTAACCCCCGCTCTAGCGGGGAAAATGGCCTTAAAACGATCATTCATTCATTCATTGTACTGAACCAAACTGATACTAGCCAGATTTCCTGTCTCCGATTGGAAGGGCCATGCCGAACGACTGCCCAAGCCCAAACAATCCAGACATCTTGAAAAATTAATAGCAATAATTGGCACAAGACTACAATGAACAGTATGCTGGCAAGTCACCAATTTTAAGTGTTAAGGCTTGGCACATGTTTGTTTTTGTCCAAACACATCAATGGAAGGAATGAACAACTTTTGTATTCTATTTCCACAAATTCATACATAGGTGAGCATAATTTAATGATAGACAACAATTTGATACTGGCAACAAATTCAATTGTTAAAGCTTCGCCTAAGAAAATGTTCCTCAAATAAAACAACAAATACCATGCGGGTGGGTATTACAATATTGGGTGCTGGCAAGAGAGCTCAAATGTAGCAGGGTTAGCTTTGAACCGTCTGATCTTGGTGGGAATATCAAAGCCACTATAAGTGGTCACCCAGCTAATTTGAGCACCAATGAGTGTGTGCCATCCTTGGAGGAATATCAAGCTGGGATATCAACTCTGAGTGGTCATTGATGGTGTGAAAAACCCTCACCGTGTCTTTCATAAAAGAAGGCCAATATATCCTGGAAACCGAGGAAAATTCCAAAGTTATGCCTGGAAACCGAGGAAAATTCCAAAATTATGCCTGGAAACCGAGGAAAATTCCAAAATTATGCCTGGAAACCGAGGAAAATTCCAAAATTATGCCTGGAAACCGAGGAAAATTCCAAAATTATGCCTGGAAACCGAGGAATATTCCAAAATTATGCCTGGAAACCGAGGAAAATTCCAAAATTATGCCTGGAAACCGAGGAAAATTCCAAAATTATGCCTGGAAACCGAGGAATATTCCAAAATTATGCCTGGAAACCGAGGAAAGTTCCAAAATTATGCCTGGGAAACAGAGGAAAATTCCCAAATTATGCCTGGAAACCGAGGAAAATTCCAAAATTATGCCTGGGAAACAGGAAAATTCCAAAATTATGCCTGGGAAACCAAGGAAAATTCCAAAATTATGCCTGGAAACCGAGGAAAATTCCAAAATTATGCCTGGAAACTGAGGGAAATTCCAAAATTATGCCTGGAAACCGAGGAAAATTCCAAAATTATGCCTAGAAACCAAAGAAAATTCCAAAATTATGCCTGGAAACTGAGGAAAATTCCAAAATTATGCCTGGAAACCGAGGAAAATTCCAAAATTATGCCTGGAAACCGAGGAAAATTCCAAAATTATGCCTGGGAAACCGAGGAAAATTCCAAAATTATGTCTGGGAAACCGAGGAAAATTCCAAAATTATGCCTGGAAACAGAGGAAAATTCCAAAATTATGCCTGGAAACCGAGGAAAATTCCAAAATTATGCCTGGAAACCGAGGAAAATTCCAAAATTATGCCTGGAAAGCAAGGAAAATCCCTAAATTATGCCTAGAAACCAAGGAAAATTCCAAAATTAGGCCTGGAAACCGAGGAAAATTCCAAAATTATGGATCTAACAGCACCGGAGATAAGAGTACTGGGTTTGTTCTCAGGCCACAAAAATATCCATGATTCCTCTTTGGTACCATTGACATTTAAATAAAAATGGAGTTAGAGGGTGGTACCTACCATGTAGTTAGAGGGTGGTGCCATGCATGCTCCTCCTGCTCTTTCAACCTTCCAAACGAAGCGTAAAGGTTAAGGCGGCTACTTTAAGATATTAGGGTCTTGAGTTTGAACCCCTGACTTTCTGTTAAATACCACCAGGGTGGTTGGCTCAGCCTGTCATCCTCTACTCAGCCGTTGGCAAGATTAGTACCGGCTTCCTGGAATACTGCATGTAACCTTCCAAAAGGATAAATATTAAAGCCTTCCAAGCAGCCCCAGTTTCTCAAGGATATGCACACTTTTCCAACGACCGACTCCTCATTCAACTTCCAAAATCCAGATTTCCTGCTCACCTTCAGCACTTTGTTCCGTGCAACTGCATTTCTGAGGGAAGCAATTCACACTTACCTTTAGAGCTTCAATATGGCAGTGCACCTTCATCTCCCGTCAACTTACATCTCTAACTTCAATCTTTTCTAGCTCCATGAGCTCCATCGTGTCAACTTCCTGCTCTTCCATGAGCCTCGACTTTGTATACAAAGAAGAGAGTTTTCAAAGGCATCTAAAAATTTATTTTATGTATTTATGGATAAGAAAAACTAGGCCCAAGATTCTGTCTTGAGGTTCTCCAACCGCAATTTGAAGGGAATATGAAAACATACTGTTAAGGGATATATACCTGAAATATCCAAGTGGGGGATGTTGTTGAGTCAGGAATACAGTTTGCCTTGGTTGCCACAGGCAGACATCTTGGTAAGCAGCGCAGAGTGTCAAAATGTTGAATTATTGGGATACTGTAAATCCAGAGACATAGACCTGAACTCTTGTTCACAATTTAGTGCCTCCATAAATTGCTGAGAGGGAATCTGCAGTGAATCCCAAAGAAGATTGCCCCCGGGGCAACATCCATTCTGATGATCTGCATTCAGGCCATTTGAGAGAAATGACTCGATGGGAATTGCAATGATGGGCTGACAGGATGGCCTAGACTCGAAGTATTCGCACACCACACTAAACTGGCAAGCCTGGGTCTGAATCCCAACCCAACTACAAACTACCATCCTGGTGTTTCATTGGCTGGATGATTTTTTTTTTCATAGGCTGGGTGACACACGTGTGCGTGACATGTGACATGTATGTGGTGACACGCTAAGCGGGTGTCATGTGTGCCGCCATTCGTTGGTGGATGTTAAAGCTCCCACGGTGTCCTTCGTGAAGAGTAGGTGAGCCATCGCCGGCAGCATGACACGTATTTCAAATTCCTGCCCTAACCAGCAGAGGGCGCTGCATCAGTAGCACAGGAGTGCCCTCAGCCAATGATGCTTCGCCGCAGCCTTGTACTGTATACAAACAAATAATAAGTTGTAATGATTATTATTATTATTTTTATTTTTTTGTATACACGATCGAGGCTCGTGAAAGAGCTAACATTAATCACACAAAAAGGCAACCGACACATAAAACACAAAATAAGGGGAGCGGGACAAGATGGGGAGAGAGGGAGAAGGACACAAACACAACATTTGAGAGCAAGGACATCGAGAGAAATGTGGGAGGGGGAGGGCTTGGGGGGAGGTGGGAGAGGTATAAAACATATCAACACTGCAAGGACTTTCAGGAAAGAAGTTGGAATTTCAAAAAAGTGTATCTGGGGTGAATTATCGGAGGTATTTCGATAAATTTGCTTCCTACTGCAACAACGCTTACTGGCGTTTAGTAGTGTTGTTACCTCCACCACCAAAGGTAAATGGAGGTTATGTTTTCACCCCTGTCTGTCTGTTTGTGAAAAAGATATCTCAAAAAATTGTGGACGGATACGGAGGAAATTTGGCAGAGATGTAGCAAGTGTCACAATGACGAAATTATTAGATTTTGGTGAATATCAGGATTTGGATCCGGCTACTAGAATTTTTTAAGTTATTCTTCGCCATTGGGAGATAGGGCCAAAAACGATACATAGCAGGATATCTCAAAAAGTTGTGGACGGATGTGGACAAAATTTGTTGGACCGCCAGCGTGTCTGACAAGGACGATTCGATTAGATTTTGGTGAAGATCTGAATATGGATTCGGATATGAGAATTATTTAAATTTTTAAGTGGTTCTTCGCCATCGGGAGATATGGCCAAAAACGATACATAGCGGGATATCTCAAAACCCTGTGGACGGATTTGGACGAAACTTGGTGGACCGGTTGAGTATGTGACAAGGACAAATACATTAGATTTTGGTGAAGATCTGAATATGGATTCGCATATGAGAATTATTTAATTTTTTAAGTGGTTCTTCACCATCGGGAGATAGGGCCAAAAACGATACATAGCAGGATATCTCAAAAGGTTGTGGACGGATTTGGACGAAACTTGGTGGACAGGTTGGGTGTGTCACAAGGACGATTCCTTTCGATTTTGGTGAAGATCTAAATATGGATTCGGATATGAGAATTATTTAATTTTTTAAGTGATTCTTCACCATCGGGAGATAGGGCCAAAAACGATACATAGCAGGATATCTCAAAAAGTTGTGGACGGATTTCGACGAAACTTGTTGGACAGGTTGTGTGTGTCTGACAAGGAAGAATCAATTCGATTTTGGTGAAGATCCGGATCCGGATCCAGCTAGCAGAATTTTTAAAGGGATTATTCACCATTGAGTGATACGACCAAACCAGGCGGAAGTTTGGTCTCCACTGAGTGCCGTTCTGGTTTTTTCTTCATTCATTAACACAAGAGTGATGGTCGCTAACTTCCATACAGATACGAGGTGGTGGAAGGACAAGTTGAAACAGAATAAATTGAGGACAAGAAAGAGTAGAGCAGAGTAGAATTTGAACTGGAACATGAGCACCTCGGCTCCTTGCTGATGCAAGGTGTAGACTAGTAAGAACTTTCTCGACCTTATCACTTGAAAATGTCAGTGTCTCGGGAAAAGTGGTTACATCGGGTTAAGGCGAGGAGGGATGGGGTAGGTGCATGAGCTTTGGAGACAACCGAGTTCAGAAATACTGTCTGCTCTCCAGCTGGGTCTACAGTGAAGGCATTTATGATGAGGGAGGGGATAGAGGACAAGCTCACACCAGATACAGATTTCACAAATTGACACCAGGTGCCACCAATAATTAGTTGAAGGAGGCAAATTTAGGCGTTCAGCTTTAAGGATTGCCACGTGATAGTTTCATCCCTGCCTGAGTTTGGATGAACTTGTGAAATGATCTTGAGCGAGCCCTGATTTACTATAGAATCATACATTAGCAAATGACTGTGTCCAAAATATAAAATTAGCATCACTATGGGCAGGTCCGCTACTGTTTCAGCCAAATGTAAGTCAAATTATATTCCTGGAACAGAAGCC
This sequence comes from Myxine glutinosa, assembly GCF_964187855.1. NCBI lineage: Eukaryota > Metazoa > Chordata > Myxini > Myxiniformes > Myxinidae > Myxine > Myxine glutinosa. Next base: position 173,659,249 of record NC_136267.1, read on the forward strand.
TTACACTCTCATGCTGATTACGTCCAATGACCTTCAGCTATGTTTAAGTCACTGTTTCGCAGAATGCGAGCAACTGGATGCTCTTTGTTCTGTCGACTTGTTGTTGAACAGTTGCTAAAAAGGTGGTGCTCAGCTTATTGAGAACCATCTTATCATGTGTCATCTATTTAATTTGTATTTGACTTACTTGCCCAGCTCGCAGCGTATTGCAAAATACTGAGCCGCCTTGAAATCACAGAGAAAGGTATTTAACATTTATTTGATTTGGATACAAGATCGAGGCTCGTGTAAGAGCTAGCGCATTAAGCACACATGAGCACACAAAAAAAAAAAAAAAACCCATTAACGGACACATAAAACAATAAAGGGAGGGGGAGACAAGATGGGGAGAGAGGGGGAAACACACAAGCACAACAGTAGAGAAACAGGAACATTGGGAGATCTGTGGAGGGAGAGGGCTTGGGGGGAAAGAGGGAGGGAGGGTGGGGGAGAAGGGGTACATGGTATAAAACAAATGAACACTTCGAGGAATTTCAGGAATGAAGCCGGAGATTGAAAGAGGTGGATTTGGGGTGTTTTAACACGGGTAGAAAAGGTCAAGGTTTTGGATGGGGGAAGATAAGAGATGGTGGTGAACAGCTGTTTTAAAGACCTGGAGGGAGGAGTGGGAATGAAGGGAGTGAGGGAGTTTGTTCCAGCGGCGGGAGAAAAGAGGAATGAAGGAGTGAAGGTGAGCAGGGAGTCTTGATTTTGCAAGTTTAACCATAAGAGGGTTGCTGGCACATCTTGTCGGAATATTTGGGGGACAGAGCACAGATAGAGCTGGGGGAACAAGGCCGGAGAGGAGTCGGTAGAAGACAGAAAGACCAACCTGCCTGTGGTGAGAGAGAGAGAAAGGCCCTCGGAGTTGGCTTCATCGTGGGAGATTCCAATGATTCAGAATGCTTTGGTTTGTACAGTGTGAAGCCGAGCTAAGTGTGAGGCAACTTTCATATATTGGTTGGTCTTGTGCGTTATAACTTGGGGGAAAAAAAAAAAGCGACAAGTATGTTGATCACTCCGGTTTGTTACTTGCGAAAATCGAAGATTTTTCAAGTATGTTGGTCGGTCTTGTGCATAATTCTGTATGTATGTCTGTCAGTCGCCTACAGGTCACAATTTTCAACCATTCTTGACGAAACTTTGCCAAATGTTAGAGTTGGTCACAAGCAAGAAGCCTATTGTTTTTGGGGTGAAAAGGTCAATATGTCAACATAGGACACAGGTCACCAACTGTCATATTTCTAAAATGCTCAATTTTCATCCGAGAAATTTGACTTGAAACTTGAAATTGACTTTGACTTGAAATTTTAAGAGGATTTGCATATCTGGACACTGAATTCAACCACCATGTATTTTTGAGGTCAACATAGGCCAGATTTCTAAAAATCCTCAATTATCATCTGATTGATGACATTTTAATAGCATTTGCATGTATGGTCACTGAATTCAACCACCAACTATTTTTGAGGTCAACATAGGCCAAAAGGTCAACAGAGGCAAGATTTCTAAAAATCCTCAATTACCATCCGATTGACTTGAAATGTTAAGAGGATTTGCATATCTGGACACTGAATTCAACCACCGAGTATTTTTGAAGTCAACTAAGGCCAAAAGGTCAACATAGGCCAAATTTCTAAAATCCTCAATTTTCATTCGATCGACTCATCCTCAATTTTCATCTGATGGACTTGAAATTTTAAGAGGATTTGCATATCCGGACACTGAATTCAACCACCAACTATTTTTGAGGTCAACAAAGGCCAAAAGGTCAACATAGGCCAAATTTCTAAAATCCTCAATTTTCATCCGATTGACTTGAAATTTTAAGAGGATTTGCATAGCCGGACACTGAATTCAACCACCAACTATTTTTGAGGTCAACAAAGGCCAAAAGGTCAACATAGGCCAAATTTCTAAAATCCTCCATTTTCATCTGATTGACTTGAGATTTTAATAAGATTTGCATATATGGTCACTGAATTCAACCACCAACTATTTTTTAGGTCAACATCGGCCAAAAGGTCAATATAGGCCAGATTTCTAAAATCCTCAATTTTCATTCGATTGACTTGAAATTCGAAGATGACTTTCATATCTGGTCACTGAATTCAACCACAACTATTTTTGAGGTCAACCAACAAAGGCCAAAAGGTCAACATCGGCCAAATTTCTAAAATCCTCAATTTTCATCTGATTGACTTGAAATGTTAAGAGGATTTGCATATCTGGACACTGAATTCAACCACCGAGTATTTTTGAAGTCAACTAAGGCCAGATTTATAAAATCCTCCATTTTCATTCGATCGACTCATCCTCAATTTTCATCTGATGGACTTGAAATTTTAAGAGGATTTGCATATCCAGACACTGAATTCAACCACCAACTATTTTTGAGGTCAACAAAGGCCAAAAGGTCAACATAGGCCAAATTTCTAAAATCCTCAATTTTCATCCGATTGACTTGAAATTTTAAGAGGATTTGCATATCTGGACACTGAATTCAACCACCAAGTATTTTTGAGGTCAACATAGGCCAGATTTCTAAAATCCTCAATTTTCATTCGAATGACTTGAAATTTTAAGAGGATTTGCATATCCGGACACTGAATTCAACCACCAACTATTTTTGAGGTCAACGTCGGCCAAAAGGTCAACATAAACCAAATTTCTAAAATCCTCCATTTTCATCTGATTGACTTGAGATTTTAATAAGATTTGCATATATGGTCACTGAATTCAACCACCAACTATTTTTGAGGTCAACATCGGCTAAAAGGTCAATATAGGCCAGATTTCTAAAATCCTCAATTTTCATCCGATTGACTTGAAACTTTAAGAGGATTTGCATATCTTGACACTAAATTCAACCACCAACTATTTTTGAGGTCAACATAGGCCAAAAGGTCAACATAGGCCAAATTTCTAAAATCCTCTATTTTCACCTGATTGACTTGAAATTTTAAGAGGATTTGCATATCTGGACACTGAATTCAACCACCAAGTATTTTTTTAGGTCAACATAAGCCAGATTTCTAAAATCTATAATTTTCATCTGATTGACTTGAAACTAAGAGGATTTGCATATCTAGACACTGAATTCAACAACCATCTCTTTTTGAGGTCAACATAGGCAAAAATTTCTATAATCCTCAATTTTCATCTGATAGACTTGAAATTTTAAGAGAATTTGCATACAAGGACACTGAATTCAAGCACAAATTATTTTTGAGGTCATCATAGGCCAACAACTTATTTTAGGGATTTTGCAAGTATCGTGCTATGCACAACATATTTCCTGTTTGTTTGTTTGTCTGCTCACCTTTTATTGCCTTCTGGACACAATTTTAAACCGATCTTTATTTGATTGACTTGAAATTTTTAGAGGTCTTGCATACCAGGACACTGAATTTAACCACAAATTATTTTTAAGGTCATCAGAGGCCAACAACATATTTTAGGGATTTCGCAAGTATCGTGCTATGCACGACATATTTCTTGTTTGTTTGTTTGTCTTTTTTTTTTTTTCTTTTTTTTTTTTTGGTATACTGAATCGAGGCTCGTGAAAGAGCTAACATTTATTTCACAAACAAATCAACTAGACAAACAAAATATATAAAAAGGAGCGGAAGACAAGATGGGAAGAGAAGGGGAAGCACACAAACACAACATTTGAGAGCAGGGAGATGTGTGGGAGGGAGAGGGCTTGGGGGCAGGAGGCGTGGGAAGTCGGGGGGGGGGGGGGGTGGGAGAAGTATAAAACACAAGGACACCAAAGACTTCCAGGACAGAAGTTGGCATTTCAAAAAAGTGGATTTGGGGTGAAATTAGCGTGGGGAAGAAAAGATCAAGGTTTTGGATAGGGGAAGATAAGAGATGGTGGTGAACAGCTGTTTTAAAGACCTGGAGGGTGGAGTGGGATTGAAGAGAGTGAGGGAGTTTGTTTCAGAGGCGGGAGAAAAGAGGAATGAAGGAGTGAAGGTGAGCAGAGAGTCTTGATTTTGGCAGTTAAACCATAAGAGGGTTGCAGGCAGATCTTGTGACACCTGTAGGAATATTTGGGGGACAGAGCCCAGAGAGAGCTGGGGGGCAAGGCCAGAGAGGAGTCGGGAGAAGACGGAAAGACCACCAACCTGCCTGCGGTGAGTGAGTGAAAGGCCCTTGGAGTTAGCTTCATCGCGGGAGATTCCAATGATTCTGAACGCTTTGGTTTCAACAGCGTGGACGAGCTAGGTGTGAGGCAGGAGCACCAGCCCAGAGGGGAGAGCAGTATTCCATTGAGCTGCGGATGAAAGCCTTGTATGTGGTGAGGAGCTCAGGTGTGCCAAGCAAGGACTTCGCACGACGGAGGATGTCCAGTCGGCGACTGGCTTTGGAGGCCAGATTTGAAATGTGGTTTTCCCAGGAAAGATCATGGCAGATCGTGAGACACAAAAGCTTGAGTGACAGAACTTCTTGGAGAGGATTATTCAGAAAGTGGATGGGAGGGTTGTCAAGTCGGTCTTTTCGGAGAGACATCGGAAGAGTGTGAGATTTGTCAGGATTGAAAGACATGTTCCACTTGTTTGCCCAGTCTGTGATTTTGTCCAGGTCTGCAGAGAGTGAGGAGGCTGCAGACTGCCGATCTGAGGGATGAGGAATGGAGCGACAAAGAGTAGAGTCATCAGCAAAGAGATAGAGAGGATTTTCAAGAGAGTCAGAGATCATTGATGAAGTCCAGAAAAAGCACAGGGCCCAGAACACTGCCTTGGGGAACTCCAGCCTGAACAGGAAGAGGAGATGAGAGAAAACCATTCAGGGCCACACGTTGACTACGAATAGAGAGGAAGTCCGCCAGCCATGCGTGGAGAATTCCATGGATACCAAAGGAGGAGAGTTTGGTGAGCAGAGCGGGGTGCCAGACCGTATCGAAGGCACGTGATATGTCAAGGGTGACAACTCTAATTTCCTGTTTGGCATTGAGGACCTCCATCCATTGTTGAGAAAGCAGAAGCAGCATGTCCAGAGTAGAGTGACCAGGTATGAAACCAAATTGATGATCAGAGATCAAGCCATTGGAGAAGAGGAAAGATTTCATATCTGAAGCAATGATGGATTCCATGACTTTGCTGATAATTGGGAGAAGGCTGATTGGTCTGTAGGTGCTAGGATCTGTTTTTGCACCTTTTTTGTGCAAAGCGGTGATGTTGGCTGATTTCCAAGCAGATGGCAGATGATCTTGAGCAAAAGAGAGGGTGAAGAGAACAGAGAGAGGGAGTGAAAGAGCGGAAGAACAGTATTTTAGGACCCGTGGGCTGATGCCGTCAGGTCCAGTTGCAGAATCAGAGTCGAGGGTTGACAGAAACTTTTCCACCTTGTCAGGAGGAAAGGACACAGAGTCCAGGAGCAGCTGGGTATGACTGGGTAAGGTGGGTACAGAGAGGGATGGGTTTGGGACACAAGATTTAGAGGCAAACACAGAGTTGAGGCATTCAGCTTCTTCACGTGCGGAGTCAACCGTGTAGCCGTTTGAGGTGAGGTAGAGGATGGAGGGGGAACAAACACCAGAAACAGATTTGACCAGACACCACCAGGATTTGGAAGAGGGAGAAAGATAAGAGAGTTTGGTCTTGAGAACGGAGAGATATTGTTTCCTGGCTCTCCTGAGGGTGGACACACACTTGTTTCGGGCTTTGTGAAAGGAAATGAGATTTCCTTCCGTTGGATTTGCTTTCCAGGAGACAAAAGCAAGTTGTTTCTGGGCAACAGCCTCACCACAAGATTCCGTGTACCATGGATGGGAGGAAGGGTATGACAACTGAAGACGAGATGGGATATATCTGTGCATGAGAGAGAGCAATTTACTTTGGAAGAATTCCCAGGATGTGTTGATGTCAGAGGCGGTAGAGATAGAGACCAGTCCAGATGATTGATGGCTGCTTGAAGACCGTGCCAGTTGGCCTGAGTAAAATGCCAGCCTCGTCGACGCTGAGGAGGCTCTCTGAGAATGGTCAGAGAAATGTCCACTTTAACAAGCACATGATCAGATGAGCCGATTGGAGCAGAAGAAGAGCAGCAGACATTTTCAGGGAAGTTAGTCATAACCAAGTCCAGAAGAGAAGATGCTCCGTTGACTGAGATCCAGGTCGGGAAATTGACAGATTGTGTCAGTCCCAGTGAGTCGCAGAAGTCCTTTGCTGAAGAGCCATGGCTGGTGAGAGAGGTACCCACACCCAGCCAACTGGCATGAAGACAATTGAAATCACCACATATGAGGAAGAGAGAGTTGGGATGGGTCGATAGAAGTTGATCCATATTATCAGACAGCGAGATGTAGATGGAGTCATCACTGTTTAGTGGACGGTACAACACACATATGAACAAAAGGTGGGAGCGAAGGGGAAGCCGTAGCCAAAGGTATTCCTGGGGGTGAGGTGGACAGAGGGCAGTGCAGGGCGAGTGAGGAAGAGAGTTTTTTTTTATAAAGATAGCAACCCCACCTCCAGGACGAGGCTCAGGTCTATCATACCGGAGGAGGGAGTAACCTGGGAGAGATACCAAGGAATCAGAGACATCATGAAGGAGGAAAGTTTCTGTTATGCAGATCACGTCTGGTTTGTCAGAAGCAACCAGTATGGAGAGATCAGTCAAGTTTGAGCGAAGGCCCCGGATGTTTGAGGTCCATACCGTTAATGAAGAGGAAGGGGGAGCATCAGATAGAGAAGCAGGGGGGGGGGAGGGGTAGGGTAAGATGTGGAAGAGGAGGAAGAGGTAGTGAGAGCTGTTGAAGGTGTGTCAGAGATTTCAGAATAGCTTGGAGAGAGAGAAGAATGGGGCGGACAAAAGGTTTGGTGAGTGATTGGGGTGAGGTACAGTGAGGTGTTATTTGAGGAGGGGGAAGAGGGAGGCAGAAGGTTGAGGGAGATGAAGGTGAAAGTTGGAAGGGGGAAGAAGCGGGGAGGACGCTTTGAGGAGGAGGGGTGAGAGGGGAGTCTAGGAGGGGAGGAGCGAGGGAGAGTCTCGGAGGAGAGGGGTGTGGGGGGAGTTTAGGAGGGGAGGGGCAAGGGGGGAGATTTGAAAGGGATGGGTGATGGGGAAGATTTGGAGGGGAGGGGCAAGGGGGAAGATTTGAAAGAGATGGGTGATGGGGAAGATTTGGAGGGGAGGGGCAAGGGGGTAGATTTGTCGGGGAGGGGTGATGGGGAAGTTTTGGAGGGGAGGAGCGAGGGAGAGTCTCGGAGGGGAGGGGTGTGGAGGGAGTTTAGGAGGGGAGGGGCAAGGGAGAAGATTTGAAAGGGATGGGTGATGGGGAAGATTTGGAAGGGAGGGGCAAGGGGGAATATTTGAGAGATTGGTGATGGGGAAGATTTGGAGGGATGGGGCAAGGGGTTAGATTTGGAAGGGAGGGGTGATGGGGAAGTTTTGGAGGGGAGGGGTGATGGGGAAGATTTGGAGGGGAGGAGCGAGGGAGAGTCTCGGAGGGGAGGGGTGTGGAGGGAGTTTAGGAGGGGAGGGGCAAGGGAGAAGATTTGAAAGGGATGGGTGATGGGGAAGATTTGGAAGGGAGGGGCAAGGGGGAATATTTGAGAGATTGGTGATGGGGAAGATTTGGAGGGGAGGGGCAAGGGGTTAGATTTGGAAGGGAGGGGTGATGGGGAAGTTTTGGAGGGGAGGGGTGATGGGGAAGATTTGGAGGGGAGGGGTGAGATTGGATCTTGAAAAGTGTACGATTAATGGGAAACGAACATTTATTGCAAAATGAGTTTCTTGAGACCTTCGAGTCAAAAATACGTTTGAGGACGCTGAAGGAGGGGTGGAGTGCAGGAGAGTTTCGGGAATGTAGAAAAAAGGGACTGCAAGAGATGGAATTTTTTTTTGGAATGAATAGATTTAGAGAGCAAGTCGAAAGCATCCTTTTATAGAAGAAGAAGAAAAAGGTGTTATATAAATATACGACAGAATACAGTTCTTCAGGGGAAAGTTTAAACATTTTTAACAATGTGATCACGTGATCACAAACAACGTGATCGAAGAACGAACAAACAAATAAGAACAACGAATAAACGAATAAGAACAGAGAAGGAAATTTTATTTTATTTTTTTTTTTGAGTTGAGATTTTAAACAAGGAAGTATGGGGTGAAAGACTGGGACAAAAACAGAGAACGAAAGTAATTGCAGTGCAATCGACGAACCGCTGAGAGAAAAACAAAGCCTCAAGGTCGGACACGGTAGCCTACTAGGCCTCAGAATACGCGACACGAATTAACCGACGATTTTGTACACAGGTATGAAAAATTAACACCGAGAATCTTACTAAAGACACACTATAGGTACACACACCGAAGGATAGATACAGTTTCGACAAAAACACAATTGTGAAAAATTCCTTAACTTCGAAAGCGTGAGCGCATGGACAGCTTCGAAAAAACGTGACCTCCAATCTTGTGCATGCGCAAAAGAGTCTGCTCACCTTTCATTGCCTTCGGGTCACAATTTTAAACCAATCTTTATGAAACTTCACCAAATGGTATAGTTGGTGGTCCGAAAAATTCCTATTTATTTTTGAGGTGAAAAGGTCAACATTGGCCAATACATCAACAGAGGCCAAGGGTCAACAACCTTTTCAAATTTCTAAAATCCTCAATTTTCATCTGATTGACTTGAAATTTGAAGAGGATTTGCATATCTGATCACTGAATTCAACCACCAATTATTTTTGAGGTCAAAAGGTCAACATTGGCCTAGTTTCTAAAATTGGCAGACAGGGCCAAAAACTATAGATCATAATATATGAAAAAGTTGTGGGCAAGTTATGACAAAACTTGGTGGATTTGAGTTGGTTGGGTGACAAGAACAAGCCAATTCGATTTTGGTTCAGATCCAGCCTATGAGTGGGATTTAAAATGTAAACTGTTCAGCCCGACAGAGGTATGCTCTCTACCGAGTGCCATTCTATGTTGTTCTGTTTTGGCAAGTGTTGCTCTCTGAGTGATTTTTCATTCTGTCTGTCTGTATGTTTGTCTGTCAATCGCCTACAGGTCACAATTTTAAACCGATCTTCATGAAACTTCACCAAATGCTAGAGTTGGTCAGAAGAAGCCCATTGATTTTGAGGTCAAATGTCATCTTGAGGTCAAATTTCTAAAATTGGCAATTTTCATCCGATTGACTTGAAAGTTGAACAACATTTACACGTTGTCACTAAACTGGGGATTTTTTTTTAGAGGTCAAAAGGTCAAAGGTCAACTCAAGGTCAAACTTCTAAAATCATAAATTCTGAAGTCTGTTCTTATATTCCACAATGTTTACTAACAGTGAATTTATCAATATGCAGGTTACGCGTAAACAATATGCAGGCTGTGTGGAAAAAAAAGGACATTTGATGGGATGTGCCGTGGAAAGGTTGGCATTTTGACTGTCATCCCATGCTTTATCAAGCGTAGCATTCTTGTAAGTGTTCGTAAGAGTGGCTTAATATTATTAGCATTCCCCATAGGATCAATATGCAAATTGGGTGCTGATTTCACCGAGGTGACAACAGTGAACCGAGTGCATGTGGGTTGTAATTTTAAATATAAATTATTCGCAGTTCAGTGGAATCCAGCAATGCCAGTGATGTCAAAGTGGCATTTATCTCCACAGAGGATACGTATTTTATTCTAGACTGGTCCCGAGCTTCATATGCTGATACCAAATGATTGAGAGAAATCTAGATATTCTGCAGTTCTGCAAGAATCTTCAGGATTTAAGAAGGTAGACTAACCAGAAAACGAAGGAGGAGATATGGTGCAAATCCCCAGAGCTTATTAAGGCCAGTTATTCTAATCAACCGTGTAACATATATGATCTAGAATAAGATTATGGTGAGGACGAATCCCAGAAGTTCAATTTCCTCTTTTTCATTAGGTTATGTGTTGAAAAATTAGAGAAATTGAGGACATCAATTTGCTGGTATCTTTGCTTTTGGAGATTGTCAAAGTGTTACATTTTCTCTTTTTTTAAATGCAATATTCCAGGTATCGCCTCGACACGTTACAAGCAGAATACAAGGAATGAGGCTCAGATAAAGCTTATATGATCTGCCAGGTACTAAGCTAATATAATCTACATAGAGAAGCACAATATGCTGTAACTGCTAAGTGATATTATCTCCAAAGATGAGCAATAATAGAGGCCCCATAATCAACATGTAAGGCACACCTGGATTGATATTCTCAGCACTTGAAGATGTTTCACTAAGTTGTCCGCTACAAACATAGTCTGACAACCATGAGAGCATCCTTCCTTAAAAACCTGAGCTAGAATTGATCGAAAGACCCATTAGCCTTCTACCTGTTTGATGTGCAGGTTTTCGTCCCCCAGAGCTTTTCATAGGCTTGATTCATTCTCATTGTTAATCTGTGAATTTGACAGAGTGGAATATTACAGATCATAGGCTTCCTGGATTATCTTACAAACCTGAGTGCAGGGTCCCTCAGGATCAGGGTAATTATTTTCCAATGCAGTATTTCAATATTTCGAAGCAATATAATTGTGCAGGCCACCTGAGTCAGCCTTTTAATACAGCCAGATGGTCCAAGAAAGTGGAACTTCAACATCGACCACCATATGTAAGGTTGTGTATACAAAATGGTGATGTACACTCACACCAATGTTAAGTTTGTTGATTGCTTTGGAAGAATGCACAACCATTTGCATTGATGTAACTGCTGAATGGCCAATGTTGTTTATGGCAGGTAAAATTGCCAAGAATCATAGTAAATGTGCTTTCAAATAACGTCTTAACTCATCCAAATAGATGTTGGACCATTCAATGGCATCAGACTCAGCAATGGCTCAATGGTAGAGTATAGGTAATAGCCAAATAGGTTTCTTATCTGAATCTCAAAGAAAACAGAATCAATTGATGATCAACTAATTTTAAGGTAGCTTTCCCTATTAGTAGAATACCATTAAAATAATACAGCATGATATCCTCCAAATCCAGTCACCCTATCTCTTCTTATGCTCCATGCTCCTTCTTATGCTTTAAAACAGCTGTTCACCACTATCTCTTATCTTCCCCCATCCAAAACCTTGATCTTTTCTACCACTGCTAATTTCACCCCAAATCCACTTTTTTGAAATACCAACTTCTTTCCTGAAAGTCCTTGGTGTCCTTGTGTTTTATAATTCTCCCACCCCCCTCCCCCTTCCCACGCCTCCTCCCCACCTCCCCCCAAGCCCTCTCCCTCCCACACATCTCCCGATGTCCCTGCTCTCAAATGTTGTGTGTGTTTGTGTGCTTCCCCTTCTCTCCCCATCTTGTCTACCGCTCCCTATTTTTATATATTTTGTTTGTCTGTTTGATTTATTTTTTTTGTGATAAATGTTAGCTCTTTCACGAGCCTCGATTCAGTATCCAAAAAAATAATAATAATAATAATAATAATAATTGAGCATCCTTGAATATTTATCCTGGGATTGTTAATAGGGATTGTACACTTGAGCTTGTTCTCTGTTAGTACCAGTCTTACGTATGGATTGGTCCGAGCAATATTGGCTTGTGATTGACTTTTATTAGAAAGCTGGTTCCAGATATTGTCCATTAAGACATAGTAGAAGCCATGAGCTTGAACCAGTGCAGCTATTCTTCTTTTTAATCCTCATTACATGATTAATTTGGGTTCCTCGGCCATTGAGGAAGTCGGTTGCACCACAGAGGAAAACACAGTTATGACTCTCAGGGACGCCTCTTCGTGGTGGTTGTGCCCCCCAATGCAAGTCAGGAACCAAATCTTCCCCCATTCTTCCCTGCTGCCAGGATTAGTCAGGGCAACGCAGTCACGGTCAGAGTGCCAATCGGTCGACATGGACCGGCTTTTTCCCTCTCTCTAACTCAGTCGTGGCCCTGACTTCGTGAAAGCAAGGTGACACCATCCTAGGTGTCGGGGATCTCTGGGTCGCTCCTGCGAGATCGATCCGCTGTCTACATTCCGAAGGCTTGTTCAAGGGAACTGTCTGGGGCTATACAACAGCAACAACAACAACAACAACAACAACAACAACAACACATTTGTTTCTGGAACACTAGGTGACAGACTTACAAAGAACTTACAAAGGATTACAAGGACATTACAAAGAACCTCAATGCAAGAGTATGCAAGAGGCCTGAATCTGAGTTAGTGTTGCCAAGTTATGGTTGTTTGTCCTTTTGAAATGCTGAGCGTCAAGCAAGGAAGCAGCACGTACCAATTTAAAAGTCTTCATGACTCGGCTGGGGTTAAAGATTCAAAATGGACAATGTAACAATTACACTGAGTCCGGTTAAAAAAAACAAATTTTAAACATGGTTATCCTAGTCTGGTAATGAATACCTGATCTAGCTCAACAGATCTAGCTGTAGCCTGACTGTGTGAATGAATGCAAGTGAGATGGCTGACTACCCTGGTCCCACTACCCTAAAATAAATTGTAACAGCAGAAGTAGGTGGTGGTTCACCTCCAACAACCGATCTTTAAATGAATCTACTGGATAAGAAACAAGGATGCAAGTCCTCATCGAGGACACAGCTCTCAACTGCACCACAACACATGAGATGTGTGGATTTTACAAATAAATAACTACAGTAGGCCTACATATCTATGCAGTGGAGACGGTAAAGTCGATTTCTACCATAGAAAACACAATGCCAACTTTGTGTGTCTGTCCCCCTTCAAAATGGTAGGTTTTAGGGTCTACATAAGGGTAGACCAATCTTTTAACACTAATGTTCGTTCACTATGGTCTATTTTTGAGGGTAAAACAAATTCGAAAAACATTTTCCAAAAAAGTGTAATTATAATTATGCCTCTTCTATTGGCAATGTAGGTGGTGGCTTGGAAACCGAGCCTCAAGGGCGGTGTACAGAAGCGTTTTTTTTTTAATAACAGTAAATACAAGGTGCAGGTAGGTGAAATTCGCTGCACGTAATGAGCAACGCACTCAGTGTAAAATGATTGTTCACATAGAGAGTAACCCAGTTTTAGGACCGGCAGAGAAGATAACTGAGAAGGAAGTTGAGGAAGCGATAAAAGCAATGAAGGGAAGAAAAGCGGGAGGGCCGACGGGAGTTGTGGGAGATATGTTGAAGGCAGCAGGAAGTTGGGGTGTGAAGAGAATGACAGAAATCTGTAATCTGGTGGTGAAAGAAGGCCGCATTCCAGTGGATTGGGAGCTGAGTACCCTCGTCCCTCTATACAAGGGGAAAGGTGACCCTCTGGAGTGTGGCTTGTACCGAGCGATAAAGTTATTGGAGCATGGAATGAAGGTATTGGAAAGGGTGTTGGAGAGGAGGATAAGGAAGAAAGTGAAGATCGACGAAATGCAGTTTGGATTTATGCCAGGAAGAGGAACGACAGACGCGCTTTTCATTGTGAGGCAGTTGCAGGAGAAGTACATGGAGAAGAGGAAGAAGTTGTTTCTTGGGTTTGTTGATCTGGAGAAAGCATTCGATAGGGTTCCACGCAAAGTATTGACATGGGCATTGAGGAAGTTAGGAGTGGAGGAATGGTTGATCAGAGTAGTGATGGCAATGTACAAAAGAGCGCGCACAGCTGTAAGTTTGAAGGACGGGAACAGTGGTGAGTTTGAGGTGAAGGTGGGAGTGCATCAGGGAGGTGTAATAAGTCCACTCCTATTTTTAGCTGTGATGGAGGTGCTGGCTCAGAACGTAAAGGAGGGTTTACCGTGGGAGTTGTTGTATGCAGATGATCTGGTGTTGATTGTGGAAAGTGTGGATGGACTGAAGGAAAAGATGAACAAGTGGAAGGAATGTATGGAGACAAAAGGTCTGAAGGTGAATATCCGAAAGACGAAGGTGATGGCAAGTGGTAAAGCATGTGGGGAGGTGGAAAGAACTGGGAAGTAGCCGTGTGCTGTGTGGAGGAAGGGTGTCGGAGTGAACTCCATTCAATGTACAATGTGCGCTGAGTGGGTTCATCAAAAATGTCGTGGTCTGAGAGGGTCATTAACCAGTGTGGCAGCTACATTCAAATGTAAGGTGTGCACAGAGGGAGCTGCAGATGGAGGAAATGTTGAGTTGGATCTTGGAGACGGCATGAAGCTGGAAGGTGTGAAAACATTTTGCTACCTCTGAGACATGCTGAATGGAGAAGGTGGATCAGACTCGGCAACGGTTGCTAGAGTGAGATGTGCATGGAAGAAGTTTCGGGAACTGAGTGGCGTGCTGATGCGGAGGGGAGTGTCATTGAAGCTGAAGGGAAAGGTGTATGCTGCATGTGTGAGAAGTGTTATGATTTATGGGAGCGAGACATGGGTAATGAACGTAGAGCAGCAACGAAGGTTGGAAAGGCTGGAAATGCGAATGGTTCGACGGATGTGCGGAGTATCGTTGAGAGAGAGGAAGACAAATGATGAATTGCGAAAGATGATGGGAATAGAGCCTGTGATTGATGCTGTGAAGAGGAACAGGTTGAGATGGTTTGGTCATGTGTTGAGGAAGGATGAAAGTGACTGGTTGAGAAGAGTGATGGAAATGAATGTAGAAGGAAGTAGAGGACGGGGAAGACCGAGAAAGACTTGGCTAGAGATGGTGGAAGAAGAAATGCGGGCAAGGGGGTTAACAAGGAGAGATGCAGAAAATAGGGCAAAATGGAGAAGATTGTCATGGGGACCGCAAGGCTAACCCCCGCTCTCGTAGGGAAAATGGCCTTTAAAATGCATGTTGTTGTTTCAATGGTGAAGAATCACTTTAAAAAAAAAATTCTCGTACCCGGATCTGGATTCGAATCTTCACCAAAATCGAACCATTTTGTCCTTGTCCCATGCACAACATCTCCACCAGATTTTGTCGTAATACATCCTCAACCTTTTGAGATATCCTGTACACAAACAAACAGACAGACAGGGGTGAAAACGCAACCTCCACCCACCTTCGGTGGTGGAGGTAACTAGCGAGGTTCCTGTGCTATGCATAGGTGGGAGGCTAGAATAAAACAGACAATGCAGAAATGGCAATGCAAACCATGGAATCAATAAATTGCACTCTCATTTCATTGAGAAATTGCCGAAGGTGCGAATGTGTTTGTTGAAATCTGCCAGTGCTCAGAGGCGCGTGGTCTTCAAAATCGTGTATAGGTTGTTTGTTGGAGGTTGTATGAAAATATCTCTCGCTATTATCGCATATGCTGGTGCCATGGAGCCAAAATGTATTGAACCATGGAAGAGGTGGGTAGAAGGGAGAGGGGAGGGAGGGAGGGAGGGGTGAGGGGGAGAGGGAAGTGACACTTCCACCTTGAATTTAAACGGGGTAAAGAGAAGAACCTGCCTTGACTGACTTACTTCTGCTGTTCATTTTAACACTTTATAGCATCAAATACACTTCGCTCTACAAATTAAAAGTTGCTTTAAACCAAACGTTATTATTTAATAACTATTGTATTCCATAGTTAATCCACATATACAATTTATTATGTACAAAAGTTTGTCAAAGTATTGTTTAATTACACAGTCGGAAAAGAGTAAACTCGCCTGAACTAAACTCTTTATATTATATACCCTGGGAATATGAAAACATATAATTACACTACGGTTCGATCCCTAACTTCAGTTTTCAGTTGCTGCACTTTTACGAAGTATCGTAAATAACTAATTCCCCAGTAGGGAACCCAACCCTCCCTCCTCTCCACCAATTCTCTCCTTTCCCTAACCCTCACTCCTCTTTTCTCCCTTCCTCTCCCCTCAATCGCCTCTCCTCCTCACTCTCCCCCTCCCTAACTCTCCTCTCCATTCTCACTCCTCTCCCCCTGCTCACTCCTCTCCCCCTGCTAACTCCTCTCCCTTTACTCCTTTACATTTTGGAGTCCATTGTATAATTTAAATGAACATAAATGCAAATTTCGCATATGGAAAAAGTAAATACACCCCTACATTTATCACTACTTCAAATACGTAAAATTAGAATCAGCTGCACCAGCTCAGGTGCAAATGATGAGAACATCGTTAGAGAGGATCTTGGAGGAACCTGTCTTATTTAAACTTCAGACATTTAGTTTGGTTTGCTCTTTGTTGTGGAAATGTGTGGCATCACCATGCCTAGATCAAAAGAGCTCTCTGAGGCCTTCAGAAAGAAGGTTATAGATGTCTACGAGTCTGGGAATGGATTGAAAAAGATCTCCAAACAATTTGAAATCAATCATTCGACTGTCCAGAAGATCATCTAGAAGTGGAGAAGATCCCAAACAACTGCCAACTTGTTCAGGCCAGTCCGCCCCATCAAGTTCAGCCCGAGAGCAGACTGCAAAATGCTGAAAGAAGTCTCTAAGAACCCCAGAATGTCATCACGGGACCTACAGGTAGCTCTTGCCACTGTTGATGTCAAAGTGCACGAGTCTACCATTAGAAAGAGGCTGCACAAATTTGATCTACATGGGAGGTGTGCCAGGAGGAAACCTTTGCTGTCTAGAAAGAACATCAGCGCAAGACTAAAGTTTGGCAATGAACACCTTGGCAAAGACCAGCACTTCTGGAACAATGTGCTCTGGACAGATGAGTCAAAGGTAGAGCTATTTGGCCACAGTACCAGAAGACATGTTTGGCGAAAACCAAAGACAGCATTTGACCACAAGAACCTGATACCAACTGTAAAGCATGGTGGTGGAAATATTATGGTTTGGGGCAGCTTTGCTGCATCAGGGCCTGGGCAGCTCACCATCATATAATCCACTATGAATTCTGTATTGTACCAGAGGGTGCTTGAGGATAATGTGAGGCCATCTGTCAGAAAGTTGAAACTCAACCGAAGGTGGACCTTGCAACATGACAATGACCCTTAACATACAGGTAAATCCAACAAGGAATGGCTGAAAAGAAAGAAATG
Organism: Myxine glutinosa; assembly: GCF_964187855.1. Lineage (NCBI taxonomy): Eukaryota > Metazoa > Chordata > Myxini > Myxiniformes > Myxinidae > Myxine > Myxine glutinosa. Next base: position 173,676,126 of record NC_136267.1, read on the forward strand.
GAGGGTTCTGGAATGGCCAAGTCAAAGCCCGGATCTAAATCCCATCGAGATGTTGTGGGGGGATTTGAAACGAGCTGTGCATGCAAGAAACCCCTCAAAGATCGCACAGCTGAAAGAATTCTGCATGGAGGAGTGGGGAGAAAATTTCTCCCAGTCGATGTCACAGACTGGTAGACAGTTATAAGAAATGCCTACTTGAGGTTGTTTCTGCCAAAGGGGACAAGACCACCTATGAGAGCCAAGGGTGTACTTACTTTTTCCACATGCGAAATTTGCATTTATGTTTATTTAAATTATACAATGGACTACAAAATGTAAATGTTTCATGATATTTGTTATATTATATTGTGGCGGACACAATGTCAGTGGGCAATAATTCCGCGCACCAGTGGGTGGCGCGAGTGTCCGGGCGTGGAAGCGCAGCTCGGGCCACGCCCGGAGCAAAGGCGTCACGAGGCGCAGGGTGGAACTGAGATACATGCCCCGCCTTTCGGCCGACCGGCCACGCCCGGGGGCAAGGCGTGGCCTCGGGACATATATGCGGGCTCGAAAGTCGAGCCCGCCCAGTGCTTACGTGCGAGCTGTTAATAAAGTGTTTCAGTTTGTACAACGCATTGTGGCCTTTCTTGGCAAACAAATTGTGTGTGCACAGCACCACACTGGTGACCCCGACTGGTCCAGCCGTAGCTGACCCCTGAACGCGCCATGGCTACCAACGCTGTCACCGTCAAACTCACGGAGTTCTGGGAAGCGCAAGCCGACGTTTGGTTTGTGCAGGCCGAAGCTCAATTCCAGCTCCGGGGCATCACGGCGGACGACACCATGTACTACCACATGGTCTCCGCCCTCGGGCCCGGCACTGCCGCCCGCGTCGTGTCCATCCTTCGGCGCCCGCCGGGCGCCCACAAGTACGCGGCGCTCAAACGTCTTCTCCTCGCCACGTTCGGGCTCACGGAGGCCGAACGCGCCGACCGCCTCCTGGACCTTCCCGCCCTCGGCGACACACGACCGTCCGTTCGGATGGATTTTATGTTGTCCCTTCTTGGAGACCAGCGCCCGGGTTTCCTGTTCCGAGCGCTTTTCCTCCACCAGCTACCTGTGCAGGTGCGGCTCACGCTGGCCGGTTCGAACTTAACGGAACCTCACGCCCTGGCCGGAGAGGCAGACAAATTTTTCGCGGCCTGCGACATGCGGTCGGTGTATGGTGCTGCCGTAGTGGATCCCGGTGCGGAGGGCTACAGCGCCCCCTGCTTCCCTCGTGGCCGCTGCTACGCCCCGCCCACAACCGCCGCCGCCACCACCACCACCGCCGGCACGGCCGACGCGGCAGCCACCACCGCAAACCTGGTGCTACTATCATGCCAGGTTCGGCCGCAAGGCTAGAGCGTGCCGCCCGCCACGTTCTTTCGACGGGTCGGAAAACGACCGGGCCGGCGCTCACTTGCGGCCATGAGCGTCGGCCATTCCGGCAGCCTCCTGTTCATCACAGACACCTCGTCTGGTCGTTTTCTGTGCGACACGGGAGCGCAGGTAAGCGTCCTCCCTGCCTCCGCGTCCGACAAGGAAGCCACGGGCCGGGGCCCCGCTATGCTCGCTGCCAACGGAACACCCATCCGCACATTCGGGAAGCGTTGCCTCTCGCTGCGTTTGAGGGCAGCGCTTCAAATGGTCTTTCGTCACCGCCAGCGTGCCAATGGCCCTGCTCGGTGCGGGCTTCCTTTGTGCGAATGGACTGTTGGTGGACGTTAAGCGTCGACGCCTCGTCCAGGCCGAAACCTTCAGCTCGCTCGCTTGTTCGCTGAGCGGCTCGTTGACCAGCTCGCTGAGCGGCTCACTGAGCAGCTTACCAAGCGGCTTGCTGAGCGGTTCCGTCCCGGCGAAGTTAGTCTGTACGCTTCCGGCAGCGGACGAGTTTACCCGCCTCCTCGCCAGTTTCCCGGCACTCACGCGGCCCACCTTTTCAGCGGTGGCCATCAATCACGGGGTGGAGCACCATATCCCCACCGTCGGACCACCGGTCTATGCCCAAGCGCGCCGCCTCGACCCCACGAAGCTCGCCGTGGCGAAAGCGGAGTTCGCCACGCTGGAGCGGCTGGGCATCGTACGGCGCTCCAACAGCGCATGGGCCTCTCCTCTGCACATTGCGCCCAAGCCCGGCGGAGGATGGCGGCCGTGCGGTGACTACCGCCGGCTCAACGGCGCCACCACCCCCGACTGCTACCCGGTCCCGCATATTCAGAACTTTTCCGCCCGTTTGGCGAAAACGACCATTTTCTCCAAGGTGGACCTCATCCGGGGCAACCACCAGGTCCCCGTACAACCGGACGATGTACCAAAGATGGCCGTCATCACACCTTTCAGCCTCTGAGTTCTTGCGGATGCCCTTTGGGTTGAAAAATGCGACCCAGGCGTTCCAGCAGCTCATGGACAGCGTCTTGCGCGACTTGTCCTTTATCTACGTCAATCTGGACGACACCCTAGTCGCGAGCGCATCCCGGGAGGAGCACCTGCTCCACCTCCGCACGCTCTTCGATCGCCTGGGCCAGCATGGCCTGATAATCAACCCCGCGAAGTGCCGTTTCGGCGTCACCGCCATCGACTTCTTGGGGCACCGCATCACCAGGCACGGGGCCATCCCTTTACCGGCCAAGGTGGAGGCGGTCAGGAGTTTACCGCGCCCCCGCACGATCAAGGGGCTCCAGGAATTCCTGGGCATGGTGAATTTTTATCACCGCTTTGTGCCCCGCGTCGCCCAGCTCCTGCGCCCCCTGCACGAGGCCCTCCGGGGGAAGCCGGGCAAAGGTGACATCGCCTGGACGGAGCAAATGGCCGCGGCGTTTGCGGGCGCAAAGCTGGCCTTGGCCAACGCCACCATGCTGGCGCACCCGGCGCCCGATGCACCAATCGCCCTCACCACCGACGCGTCGGACTACGCGAAGGGCGCGGTGCACGCGCTGTGGGTGAGTGGTGCTTGGCAGCCGCTGGCGTTTTTTAGCCGGCAGCTCCGCCCGCACGAACGCCGGTACAGCACCTTTGACCGCGAGCTGCTCGGGCTCCACCTGGCGGTCCGACACTTCCGCCATCTTCTCGAGGGCCGCCCGTTCACGGCCTTCGTCGATCACAAGCCCCTTGTTTTTGCGATGGCCAAGGTCGCCGAGCCATGGTCGGCCCGGCAGCAACGTCACCTCTCTGCCATGTCCGAGTACACGACGGACATCCGTCACGTCGCGGGTAAGGACAACCCGGTGGCGGATTGCCTTTCTCGGTCCGTCGCACACGCAGTCCACCTCGGGATCGACTATGCGCGGATGGCGGCGGACCAGACCGCCGACCCCGACGTCTAGGCCTTGCGGACCACTGTCACGGGCCTCCGCGTCACCGAGGTGCCGTTCGACGTCGCGGGCACTGCCCTCTTGTGCAACGTCTCCCTCGGCCGGCCTCGCCCCATCGTGCCTGCTGGCTGGCAGCGCCTGGTTTTTGACGCCATCCACGGCCTGTCCCACCCGGGCACGAAGGCCTCCCAGAAGCTCGTCGCGGTGAAGTTTGTCCGGCATGGCCTCAGGAAGAACGTCCGCGACTGAGCCAGGACGTGCCTCGCGTACCAGCGCGCGAAGGTCCACCACCACACCCAAGCCCCGTTCGCCGTTTACGGTGCCCGAGCGTCGGTTCGACAACGTCCATGTCGACTTGGTGGGACCTCTGCCCCCCTCGCGGGGTTTCACCCACCTCCTCAGTCCTCACCATGGTGGACTGCACCACCCGGTGGCCGGAGGCCGTGCCATTGGCAGCGACGGCTGCGGCTGACGTCGTGCAAGCCTTCATCGCCACGTGGGTTGCTTGGTTCGGCGCCCCCTCGGACATCTCGTCCGACCGCGGCCCCCAGTTCACCTCAGAGCTCTGGGGAGCAGTGGCGCAAGGGCTCGGCGTCAAGCTGCACCGCACCACGGCTTACCACCCCCAGGCCAACTGCCTGTGCGAGCGCTTCCATCGCTCAATGAAGGCCGCGCCCCGGGCCAGCCTCCGCGATGGCAGCTGGGCCGTCAGGCTCCCCTGGGTCCTGCTGGGCCTCAGGACAGTGCCCAAGGACGACCTACGCGCGTCCTCGGTGGAGCTGGTCTTCGGGCAACCACTGCGGGTACCGGGCAAATTTATCCCCGACTCCACGGCCCCTTGGTCCACGGCGCAACAGCGCTCCACCCTTCAGGAGACCGCCAGGAGGTTCGCCCCGGTGCCGACGGCACACCATGGTTGCCCGTCCTCCCACGTCGCCCCGGAGCTTCGCACGGCAGAGTACGTTTTTGTCAGGCACGACGCCCACCGGGCGCCGCTGCGGCCCCCGTACGACGGGCCCTTCCGCGTGCTGGAGACCGGGGACAAGCATTTCACCGTGGACATCGGCGGTACTCCAGATCGTATCTCCGTGGACTGCCTCAAGCCGGCCCACCTCGATCTGGACCACCCCCCCCGCAAGCAGCTCTGCCTCCGCGTCGAGGCCGCCCCCCGGCGGGCGGACCCCCGGCACCCCCCAGCCCCGCCGCCCCACTACCCCCCAGCCCTGCACGCATCACCAGAGGGCATTTCGGCCGGGTCG
>NC_136267.1:173685716-173908496 GCF_964187855.1 Myxine glutinosa
CCTTTAATAACGTGCAGAGCACCCTTTCCCGAGCATCAACAGCACCACCCCACCACCAATCGGTGCAGTCACCATTGTTCATTGGAATAAAAATAACTTCAACAACCCCTAACCCTGCAGGTGTCTCTTGCTCTTCTTGTGGTGCACTTGGTGGTGTTAACTATTAGTGGTTCACCTGTATGGCATAGGTGCCACGTTGATCCATAGGTCCATCCCCGGGTGGTGCTTGGCCGCAAACGAACTGCGGTCCATTGTGGGTGGCCACAAACATTGCGGTCCATATGGTGTACCGATCCAGGCAGCGAACAGCGAAAGTGCAGGCCCACAACTGCGCAGCCAGCACCTCTCTCTCCTCTCTCTCTACCCCAAAGCCAGATCCTCGGAGGTGGGAGACAAAAGAAGAAACAAGTGAGTAAGGTGGTAAGGGCGCAAAAGTGCATGCAATGTAAGGTGATGCACACTGGGGGCACATGGGAACCAGGTGAGACAGGTACGTTCCTATCGTACGCCCCCCCCCCCCACCAGGTAACCTACATGGCCCCTCCCTTACCCCTTACTGCATCCACACAACACAACACTACTCATAAACATCTACTTTACAAATCAACAAACATCCCTACTGTCTTCCCCGTTCCTCCCATATACCAAATTCGTCTTCTCTCCCTCCTAACCAATCAAATTTGCCATTTTCAACTCTCATCAAAATTTGCCATCACCAATTCATCATCAGTCCCTCCTAGGGAGGGAGAGATGGAATCACCCCAATGTCTCATCCACGTCGTGATGCGTCTCACAAATCCTCACAGCAATCTCATTTCCTGCAACAAACAAAGAAAACACAGGTGTGGAGTCATCATCATCACCACAGGCAAGTGGCTGCGTATGGTGCGACAGGTTCATCAATCCTAACTATCTCCTAAATGACTTTAACAACTTTACACTACCCGGGGGCTTTCTCCGGCCAAACCATTGGCCCTCTTACACTATGGGTTCTAAAAACCAATTCCCATTGGCCAAACTGTGGTGCTCTTCAATTTGGGGTCTCACTCCCCCGATTCATCTCCCGGTGCCCTCGCACAATTTCTGGGCTGCGGCGTGTACCTCTCCCAGTGGGTCTACCCACCTGCACACCTCCACCACTGCAGTTGCCTCCGAGCTTACCTGCTCCTCACCCTAACCTAACTACCTGGGGAAGGCCCTCTGGCTCTCTCCCCACTCCGTGCCCTCTCTGGCACTGGGCTGCCCGATCCACACCCGGGATCCTCAGGCACCCACTCACAACTACCGGCTCCCAGAGCCCACCTGCGGCCTCACCTGGCCGACATCCTCACAGTGGTGGAGTGCCCAACCAACTACACACACTAACAGGCTACACGCCCAGCCATTTCCACAACACTAATGCACCCATTCACAACACCATTCTGCAACCGCACCACAAATGCCAATATCCAACCACAATTTACCTGCACCCTCTACCTAACACTTACACTACCCGCCCCGGGTGCTCGTGAAAGGGGTCCACTCTTCCCCCATCCACACCTTCGCACCATGCACACCACTCCGTACCACTCACTCCAACTCTCTCCACACACCGGTACCTGCACACCTGTGCTCTCACACCTGGTGCCACCTAACACTTTGGCACACATTCGTTGGTAGCACACCTCACCAAAACACCTCTTCGCGCCCCCTCCTCTGTCACCTCCTCTGTGACAATCACAGGTGTGCCCTCATTCGCACACCCAACCACGTGCCTCACCACCAACTCCAGCGTGCATTCCCACTCACGCTCTACCATTCCAGGTGTACATCCTTCCATCCCAGGTGTACATCCTCGCTCACCTGTCACAACTAACTCACGCTCCATGTCACTCTCACTACTCTCACCTCCATTCTTGACAGCGCACTCACCCTTACTCTTGACAGCGCACTCTTTCCTCGTGCACCTGTCCGTCACACACCTTTCTCGCGCACACTCTCCCGTTACACCCTCTGTAACACTCACCACAGGTGGACACTCTTCCTTACTTCTGACAGCGCACTCTTTCCTCATGCACCTGTCCGTCACACACCTTTCTCGCGCACACTCTCCCGTTACACCCTCTGTAACACTCACCACAGGTGTGCATTCTCCCTTGCCTTTGACAGCGCACTCTTTCCTCATGCACCCGTCCGTTACACACCTCTCTCGCGCACACTCTCCCGTCACACCCTCTGCAACACTCACCACACCGCGCTTCCATGTGCCCCCTCGCACACGCGCTACGACCGACTCATTCTCGCCAGCACCCTCACTACTCCTTGGCACGCACTTTTTCCTCACACACCCCAGAGTCGGACTTTCTCGCACACCTCCTTTTTCGCACACCAGACCTGTCGCACACTTCACCAACGGCCTCTCACGAACACCCGGGTCCAAACCAATCCCCAAGCTTCTTAAATCCCCTGGCGCATCATACGCACGACCATATTGGTCACCACTTACACCGGGTCCTCTTCCTCTTCGCTTCTCCTCCATCACCTGCGAATCCCTCATCCGGTTAATGAGCACATCACGATCCAAACACAGACTTTGGACCAATTCTTTTATCTCCTCTTTTATCTCCTTGTTATCTCCTCTCCGTCGCTTCTTAATTTCGCTCACCCCTTCTTCCACTTCTTCTAATTTGTGCCTCACCTCTTTTATTCCCCGGTACGTCTCCTCAAGCTCGTCCTCCAAGGCTACCTTGACCGTTTCCATGTGCGTCCTCACCTGCCGGTCCTTCGTCTCCATAACCTCTATCACCTCGTCCAGCCTCGTTGTCAGTCCCTCACGTACCATCTGACATTCCCTCTTCGTCGCTACCAAGTCATCTTTTAGTTCTTTCTGTGTCGCCTTTAAACCTCCTAATACCGCAGTGTTCCTTTGAACCTGCTCCACTAACTCCGTCTGTCCCACCGTCAGCTGCTCCACCTCCTGCGTCAGGTCCTCTATGCCCCCTTGTAACTTTACAGTCCCCTTTCTCACCTCTTTCTCCATGCGCTCCTTACAGTGCCTCACCTCCTCGCGCACTCCTCCGACCTCCTCACTCACTCCTCTTCTGATCTCCTCTCCCATCACTTGCATCTCCTGCCCAGATGCCACCCTCATCTGCTCCATTTCCTCCCTGTGAGCATCCAGTTTGGTTTCTACCCCCACTCTGACCCCCTCTATCTGCTGCTCCATTTGTTTAACTTCCCTTTCCGCTTGGTCCCTCATGTCCCTCAATTTGCCTTCCATACTGTTTTCTAACCCCTCTAACCCCTTTTGCATCCCTTCCATTTGATTCTCTTGAGCGGCCATTCTGTTTTCTACCCCCGTTAACCCATTTTTCACTTCTTTTATCCCGTTGTCTAACCCCTCAAAATTATTGTCTAACTTCCCAATTTTCTTGTCTAACTCCTCAAAATTATTGTCTAACTTCCCAATTTTCTTGTCTAACTCCTCAAAATTATTGTCTAACTTCTCACCGGTACCCCTCGCTTCGTCCCTCATTACCCCCATTTGGTTTCCCATTACCCCCATTTGGCCCTCTAATCGCTCACCCTGAGCCCTCATTCCCACAATTTGGTCTCCCATTCGTTCCATAAGGGCCCTCATTTGCAACATAAAAAGGTTCGGATCCACCAGGGGCGCTACCACGGTCGCGGGCGCGGTGACCAGCGAGGCGCCATTTTGCGCGTCTGCTACCCTCGCTGCTTCGCTCTCCTCACGTCCCTCAATTTGGTCCTGGACCGACCCTGCCTCACTCTCCCCTACCGGACCCCAGCCGTCTTGATCCGCCATAGCGCGACTTTCAAAATTCGGTTTTTATTTTTTATTTTCGTAAAACAATTTGAAATTTCGCCGTTATAATTTCGCGCGGGAAACGCGCTCCGAATCGATTTTCCCTCCCAAAATTTGGGCCTAATAAATTTAGTCCCGGGTTCGAATTCCACTCCTCGACACCAATTGTTACAGATACGACTTTGATGGTATGGTGGGCCGAGCGGGATGGCCGCCGTATCCGTACAAGTTACCCGATTGTGCCCGAATGTTAACTAATCGCGCTACGCTGGCTCAATAGGAAAGAGAAGACACCCGGCTGGGCTATAATGACACAATACGACACCAGGGTTTCGATTTTCAAGTATATTCGTACGGAAAAAGGTTAGATTACAGGGACGAGAGGGACATCATAGGAAGACAGGCACTTAGACACACTCTTATATTAACCCTAGACAGACCACAGATAAACGGGACAACGCTGACTCACACGGGATTTGATGGCAAGGAAAGCGGCAGTCGATGGCTCAGGTGCACCTGGCTCAGGGACAGAATCACGTACGGTGGTGTCCAGCAGATGCGGGGAGGTCGCTCAGCGCTCGTGGGTCGCGACTTTGGTGGAGATGCCGGGGAGGTCGCTCAGCGCTCGGGAGGGTGGCGTCTTGTCCTTCCAAGCTCGGGGCGCATCTCTGGTCACGTCCGGCGCGGGGCCGCGTATATCCGGCGGGGAGTGACACGCCCTCGGCTCGTTAGCGCCGCCCCAGATGGCATCGGCCCATGGCTTCTCATTGGGTGCGGGGGTTACCGGCTCCGCCCTTGACGAGGGGCCGACAGGGAGCCCCTTCGTGGTAACCCCGTGGAGCGCGTGGTCAATGGCGGCTAACCGAGCCGGAAGGAGGACGCCCACTCCCCATGCCGTCACCGCGCCGCCCCCCTCTTTTGTTGTTGTTGTTGTAGTTGGCGCTTCTTCATGGGGAAGAGATGCGGAGAGGTATGGGGAGGTCCTAAACTTCCTAACAGGTGCCATATAATCACATTCTGGTGCAACGAAGAGTCATAATTAATGGAAACAAGTCCTTAACTGACATAGATTAAGAATAACTAGCAAGATGTCCTATAATTGTCTACGTGTGGTGCGGGGGACCTGGGCACGACATTTAATGGGGGGATGAAGGGGAAGATCGGCTCTAATGGGTGTTGTTTACAGACAATGGGACTAGGGAATGGGGTAAGGGGAGAGTTGGGGAGTATCGGAGAAGATAGGGGAATATTTACAAGCGGATATGGAGGCCAAATTCCATATTCGCAACAATATATATATATATAAATATAATATATATATATTGTTACAGACGTGGCTTGGATGTTATTTACCGAGCGGTTTATTGGTATGACCACGTCTGCACAAGTTACCCGATTGTGCCCGAACGTTGACTAGTCGCGCTATGCTGGCTCAATAAGAAAAAGAAGACACCCGGCTGGATTACAATCACACAATACGACACCAGGGGTTCAGTTCTCAAGACCTCCGGAGGAGGTTATATTAAGGCGGAAAAGGTTAGATTACAGGGGCTAGAGGTATATTACAGGAAGACAGGCACTTAGACACACTCTTATATTAACCCCGGACAGACGACAGACACACGGGACAAAATGCTGACTCACACGGGGATTGATGGCAAGGAAAGGCAGGCAGTCGATGGCTCAAGGTGCACTCTTGGCTCAAGGCAGAATCGACTCGGTCCGGTCCAGAGATGCGGGGAGGTATCGTCGCGCTGGGGGTGGCGGTGGCTTCTCTCTCCAGTCTCCAAGCTGAGGCGCATCTCTCGTCACATCCGGCGCGTGGCCGCGTATATCCGGCGGGGAGTGACACGCCCTCGGCTCGTTAGCTCCGCCTCGTGGAATCGGCACGTTGCTTCTCATTGGGTGCGTGCGGGGGGTTTACCAGGCTCCGCCCTTGACGAGGAGCTGACAAGGAGCCCCTTCGTGGTAACCCCGTGGAGCGCATGGTCTGGAGCTAATCGAGCCGGTGTGAGGACGCATCCTCCCCCGCCCCGCCGCCATCTCCTCTGTTGTTGTTGTAATTGTTGGGGAAGAAGATGGAAGGAGGTATGGGAAAGGTCCTAAACTCACTACTGATGCCATATAATCACATTCTGGTGCAACGAAGAGTCATAATTAATGGAGACGAGGCCTTAACTGACATAGAATAAGAATAACTAGGAAGATGTCCGAAAGTTGTCTACGTGTGGTGCGGTGGACCTGGGCACGACATTTAATGGGGGAATAAGGGGAAGGTCGGCTCTACTGATTGTTATTTACATGCAATGGGACTAGGGAATGGGGGATTGGGGAAAGTTGGGGAGTATTGGAGAAAATAGGGGAATATTTACAAGCGGATATGGAGGCCAAATTCCATATTCGCAACATTGCACCCTTCTCTACCCTCGGGGCGTCCCGACCCGATAAATTTTTACCTACTTTAGTGTGGCACGCAATGTAGTTCCCTCTACTATTAACTCTACCCTGAGTGCGACAGTTTTACAGATATTCACAAATGAGTAAATATGTCCCCCTGCGACGTTGCACCCTTCTCCTCACAGAAACACACCCACAGGATAACCGAATCCGGAAAGAATTCGCAAACTAAACATACAGCCGGTAGGGAGCATTATTTACAAGACTACGCTGCTATTTACACTACGATCCAGGACCTGTCTTTGGAGGAACACATGCAGATGTTATGCATAGAGAGAGCGCGCTTGCCAGCATCGATACACCAACCCACGAGTGCTCTGTGGCCGACGGCCTTTAATAACGTGCAGAGCACCCTTTCCCAGCATCAAAAGCACCACCCCACCACACAGTCAGCACCATCCGGTGCAGTCACCATTGTTCATTGGAATAAAAATAAATGCGACAACCCCTAACCCTGCAGGTGTCTCTTGCTCTTCTTGTGGTGCACTTGGTGTCAACTAAAAGTGGTTCACCTGTATGGCATAGGTGCCACGTTGACCCATAGGTCCATCCCCGGGTGGTGCTTGGCCGCAAACGAACTGCGGTCCATTGTGGGTGGCCACAAACATTGCGGTCCATATGGTGTATCGATCCCGGCAGCAAACAGCGAAAGTGCAGGCCCACAACTGCGCAGCCAGCACCTCTCTCTCCTCTCTCTCTACCCCAAAGCCAGATCCTCGGAGGTGGGAGACAAAAGAAGAAACAAGTGAGTAAGGTGGTAAGGGCGCAAAAGTGCACGCAATATAAGGTAATGCACACTGGGGGCACATGGGAACCAGGTGAGACAGGTACGTTCCTATCGTACGCCCCCCCCCCCCACCAGGTAACCTACATGGCCCCTCCCTTACCCCTTACTGTATCCACAAAACACAACACTACCCATAAACATCTACTTTACAAATCAACAAACATCCCTACTGTCTTCCCCGTTCCTCCCATATACCAAATTCGTCTTCTCTCCCTCCTAACCAATCAAATTTGCCATTTTCAACTCTCATCAAAATTTGCCATCTCCAACTCAACATCATAATTTGCCATTACCAATTCATCATCAGTCCCTCCTAGGGAGGGAGAGATGGAATCACCCCAATGTCTCATCCACGTCGTGATGCGTCTCACAAATCCACCCAGCAATTCATCTCCTGCAACAAAACAAAGAAAACACAGGTGTGGAGTCATCATCATCACCACAGGTAAGTGGCTGCGTATGGTGCGACAGGTTCTTCAATCCTAACTATTTCCTAAATGACTTTAACAACTTTACACTACCCGGGGTCTTTCTCCGGCCAAACCATTGGCCCTCTTACACTATGGGTTCTAAAAACCAATTCCCATTGGCCAAACTGTGGTGCTTTTCAATTTGGGGTCTCACTCCCCCGATTCATCTCCCGGTGCCCTCGCACAATTTCTGGGCTGTGGCGTGTACCTCTCCCAGTGGGTCTACCCACCTGCACACCTCCACCACTGCGGTTGCCTCCGAGCTTACCTGCTCCTTACCCTAACCTAACTACCTGGGGAAGGCCCTCTGGCACTCTCCCCACTCGGTGCCCTCTCTGGCACTGGGCTACCCGGGTCCATCCTCCGGATCCTCGGGCCCCATCCACAACTCTACCGGCTCCCAGAGCCCACCTGCGGCCTCACCTGGCCGACATCCTCACAGTGGTGGAGTGCCCAACCAACTACACACACTAACAGGCTACACGCCCAGCCATTTCCACAACACTAATGCACCCATCCACAACACCATTCTGCAACCGCACCACAGATGCCAATATCCAACCACAATTTACCTGTACCCTCTACCTAACACTTACACTACCCGCCCCGGGTACTCGTGAAAGGGGTCCACTCTTCCCCCATCCACACCTTCGCACCATGCACACCACTCCGTACCACTCACTCCAACTCTCTCCACACACCTGTACTTGCACACCTGTGCTCTCCCACCTGGTGCCACCTGCACCCTTCTCTCCCCTAGCGCATTCGCGCTGATCCACACACTCACTACTCATACACTGCTCCACACACCTGTCCAATTGCACACCTGTGCAATCACACCTGTTCAATTCTCACACACACACGGCATCATCTCAGCTAACTACTCCCTTCTGAAACTTGCGCTTCCCAGTCGTCCCTTTAAACTATTGCGCTCCCCCGTCATTATCATCCATACTAATCTACCTGCGTCCCCACTACAGGTATCAGTCACTAACTAAACTTAACGTCACCTAAGGTCATCTTCTCTAGATCCCTATCAATATAACCTAACCCACCCGGGCTAGTTTTCACTGCCATACACCCCATAAACTATTGCGCATTTGCCCCACACTGGGCAGGGTGGCAGGGATGCCACTCTTACCCACCGGGCACATCGCTCCTCAATCCCCCAGTCCTCTGGCACTAATAAGCCCCCCTTATTCAGAGGTACTGGGTCCCGCCTCGGCATCTAAAGCCGAGGCAATCCACGGGGGCGCCTGCTCGCCGGTGTAAGGTCTTATCCGGTCGGCGTGGACGATCCGAGGGAGGGCTCGTGGCCCCATTTTGATCTTAATGACCACGTCACAGATTTGCGACAGGACGACTCCTGGGCCTTGCCAGGGGGAGGTGAGTTTTGGGCACCTTCCCTTTCGCCTCCGGGGATTAAAGAACCAAATCTTCATCCCCGGAGCGTATTGACTCCCCTGGCTCCGGTCGTCGTACCTGCGCTTCATCTTTTCCCCCGCCAGATGGAGTTGGCGGCGGGCGAAGGCATGGACTAGCTCCATGCCTTCCTCTAGGTGACGTGCGTACCCCTCCCTCGGCGGGTTAACCACTGTGTCTGGCACGGGACCGCATAGCAAGTCGGCGGGAGCCCGTAACTCCCGCCCATACATAAGCAACGCTGGACTGCATGCGGTGGCCCCGTGCTGGCTGGTTCGGTAGGCCATGAGCAAATAAGGGAGATGTTCGTCCCAGTCATCCTGACGGGTGGTGGTGAACAGTGCCAGTTGTTGGATTAAAGTTCGGTTGAATCTTTCCACCATCCCGTCAGATTGAGGTCTTAAAGGCGTTGTCCTGGTTTTCCGAATTGACAGGAGACTGCACACATCTTTTAGCAATTTGCTCTCAAAATTTCGTCCCTGGTCGGTGTGCAACTCCTGTGGAATCCCATGCCGGCACACAAATCCTTCCACGAAGGCCTGCGCTACCACCCCTGCTTCTTGGTTGGGGAGGGCGTAGGCCTCCGGCCACTTGGTGAAGTAGTCCATCACAACGAGGATATACTTATTACCTTGGCGGGTGCGGGGCAGCGGTCCTAGAATATCCATAGCCACCCGCTCAAGGGGGGCCCCCACCTGATGTAATTGAAGGGGGGCCCTCATCCTCCGTGCTGGTCCCTTTTTGGCAGAACAGGCGTCGCATCTCCGACACCAGTCCTGTATGTCGCGCCCCATATTCACCCAATAGAACCTCCGGCGGACCCGAGATATTGTCTTTGTCCTGCCCAAATGGCCGCCGGAGCGGGTACCATGCACCTGTTGCAATATGACGTTCTTGAATTTGTCAGGGACTATTACCAGCCAGGAAGTTCGATCAGAGGGAACCTCCACCCACTTGCGATACAAGATGTTGCCTTTCAATTCCAGGGTCTGCCACTGAGCCCAATATGCCTTTGTTTGTGCCCCGAGGGGGGTGACCTCTTCCCCCTTTGGTCTTTGCCCCAATTTGACCCATTGGAACACCGGCCCCAGAACAGGATCCTCCTGCTGGGCCGTGCTCCAAGCCAACTCTCCAAATTCCTCGTCCGCGGTTAGTGGCAAAATTGGCCCTCTCACCCGGGTTGCCCGGACGACGAGAATCGGGGCGGAATCGCCCAATTGCTCCCTCTCCTCGTGTCTCGCACAAAATTTACAGTTTTCCCCCAGACAAGGACGCCGAGAGAGTGCGTCCGCATTACCATGGGCCTTCCCGGCCCTATGGGCCACATCAAAATCGTACTGCTGCAACTTTTCCAACCACCTTGCAATTTGGCCCTCCGGTTCCTTGAACCGAAGGAGCCATTGCAAGGAGGAATGGTCAGTTCTAACCAAAAATTTCCGCCCGTACAAGTACGGGTGGAAATGGTTCATGGCAGCCAGCATAGCCAATAACTCTTTGCGAGTGACGCAATAATTTCTCTCGGGCCTACTTAAGGCCCGACTATAATAACCAATCACTCTCTCCACGCCCTCCTGTGTCTGAGACAAAACTGCGCCCAATCCTTCCTGGCTCGCATCCGTGTCCAGGGTAAATGTCCCGTCACTAGTGGGGTAAGCTAGAAGGGGTGCGGATGTTAGACACCCCTTCAATTTTTGGAAGGCCTCGTGGCACTCCCGTGTCCAATTAAATCGCGTCCCCTTCTCCGTAAGCCGGTGGAGGGGACGGGCCAACTCCGCAAATTTCGCCACAAAGCGCCGGTAGTAGGAGCAGAGTCCCAAAAATCCCCGCACCTCTTTGATGGTACGTGGTGCGGGCCACTCCTCTACCGCTTTAATTTTGTCTGGGTCTGTTTTTACCCCCTCGCGGCCAATCACGTGACCTAGATAGGCCACCTCTCTTGCAAACAAAGTGCACTTACTCGGGTTCAGCTTCAACCCTGCCTGTCTGAGGCACCCGAACACCTGGTCCAAATTAGCTAGTGCCTGGGGGAACGTTTGGGCATGTACCAGGACGTCATCCAGGTACACCAGGCATGATTGCCATGGCATGCCGCCTAGTACATGCTCCATCAATCTCTCAAAGGTGGCGGGGGCGTTACACAAACCAAACGGCATCACAGTAAACTGATACAGTCCCTTACCTGTGGAAAATGCCGTTTTCTCCTTCCCTGCCCTATCCATCTCCACCTGCCAATACCCACTCTTGAGGTCCAAAGTTGTGAACCAATTTGAGCCCGCAACGGCATCGAGGGTGTCATCAATCCTTGGCAGGGGATATGAGTCCTTGAGTGTCACGTTGTTTAGCTGGCGATAGTCCACGCAGAACCGCGTGGTCCCATCCTTCTTTTTGACCAGCACAACAGGTGACATCCAAGGACTTCCCGAGGGCTCGATCACACCTGCGTCGAGCATTTTTGCAACCTGCTCGTCAGCTTCCGCCCTCTTGCTCCAAGGGAGCCGTCGGGCGGCCTGACGAATAGGCCGGGCCTCACCGGTGTGGATCTGATGTTTCACCAGGCCCGTACGTCCAATATCCTCGGTGGACAGGGAGAAGAGGTCCAAATGGGACCCAACCAGTTTGTGTAAGGCCTCCCTCTGGGTACCTCCCAACTCTACGCTACTACGATTTACCATCTCGCAAATGGGATCGGGCCAATTCCTACTTGTTATTGAAGGCTCCCCCCGGGGTCGGCTCGGCTGGACGTTCTCGCCCCTCACTGTCGCGACTTCCTCAACTGGGGTGCAGCCAGCTACCCTCGTGCCCCTTACTATAGTGCGTGGTTCTGTACTCACATTTACTACTCGGACGGCCACTACCGGTCCGTCCGTTTTTACAAGGGTGCGGCCCACGATTAAACCCGGTATGGACTGCGCTGCCACCGGTTCGACCAGGCCGCAGGACTCCTGCCATGTTGGGCGAGCTGCCCACCGGGCCGGCACTATCGCCTCGGCCCTTGGGGGGATGGTCACGGCCTCGGAAGCCTCCAGCTCCGCTCTCTCGGCCGTGCTCACTCCCCCTAACGGCAGCTCTTCTACTCCCACCTGCAGGATCCCCCGGCACAAGTCGATTTTACAACCGCTGGCAGTCAACAGGTCCAACCCTATTAAACATGGGTCGCACACCTCCGCCACCCAAACATCTATCTCCCTCCTTACCGACCCTAACTTGAGGGTCACAGAACCACGCCCTATGATCGGGGCCGTTACCCCGGTAGCAAGCTGCAAACTATAATTTTGCAGGCGCTGGATCTTATCCCAGCCACCTGCGCTCGAATCAAGGACCACACGGCTGATGATCGTGGCGCTAGCTCCTGTGTCCACTACGGCGTCTACCCCCACGCCGGCAATTTTGCATCTAATTGTCAGGCTACCGGTTCCAATTTGGCCACAATAAATGACCTGTCGCGTCAATGAGGGCTCTCCTCCATCCTCTGCTGCCGAACACCGCCCTACGTGCCCGACACCTTCTAGTTTCCCGGGGTCTGGCGGGGGGGTGTCTGGGGTCGGCTAACCCGCTCCCCCCTGGGCGGAGTTGAGGACCTCAACTGCCGGGGATCATCCCGGCGCGCGTTTCGACAGTGCCGCGCCAGGTGACCCAGGCGGTTGCAGGTATAGCACCTCACCTGATAAGGTGCTTGCCTCCGGAATTCCAAATTCCCCCCCCTGTAGGTCCGAATTGGATTACCCGCTCGTGGTCCACCGCGGGCCACCTCCGTGGCCACCTGCCATGGTCCAGGTCCCGCCAGGCGCTGGTCCACCAGCCTCCGGACCATGCCCGCCAGGTCAGGACCCACGTCGGGGGCGGGTCCCCTAAGGGGTCCGCCCTCCACCGGGGGTCCCACCTGGCGGACCGCCATTGCGAGACGCTCGCCCCCTCGGGCCAGGGGCCTCGCTGCTTCCCAACGGGCCGCAGCGTCAGCCGCCTGGCTCAGAGTCTGCGGGCGCCACATGGCGAGCTGTTGCCGGAGCTCAATATCCGGGAGGGCCTGGATAAAATGGTCCAGCGCCAGGCTTTCCCGGGAATCCGCTGCCATGCTAGCATGTGCGATCCCCACTGCGCGGCGAATGTCGTGGGCAAGTTCCCCGATGGCTTCCTGGGGCTTGCGTTTTCGCAGCGCGAGCTGAGCTTTAACAAGCTCGCTCTGCTGTTCTATGCCGAATCGATTAATTAGGGCGTCGCGGAGGGCTGGCAGGGTGAGAGCACCCGCTGGTAATGCCGTCAGCACCTCCGCCGCCGCGCCGCGCAATGCGGCCACCAGGTGTACTCCACCTTCGTCCTCACCCCAACCGTTGCCCTTACACACACAGTCGAACTGCGCCAGGTACGCGCGTAGATCACTCTTGCCGTCATACGGCGCGAGTGGGACCTTGTGGGACCACCTCGTATGTGAGTCGTTGCCCGCCTGCCGGACCCCGTGCGTCGCCCCTTGCGGGGTCAGCGCGGGGCCGAACCGGCCGGGCCCCCACAGTACACTACCCCCAAGGGGCTCTCGTGCCTCCCCGGTCCCTCCAACAACTACCCCTGTTGGTGTCGATGCATGGGTCACACCTCCGCAACCCGCTACCCATTCCATACCACCACCACCACAACCTTGCTCACCCACACCTCGCACCTCTCGTTCCATACCCTCCGGACCAGCCATACACCTCACTCTTGGCCTCTCACGAACATCCGGGTCTATCTCGACCCCCAAGCTTATTAAATCACCTGGCGCATCATACGCACGACCATATTGGTCACCACTTACACCGGGTCCTCTTTCTCTTCGCTTCTCCTCCATCACCTGCGAATCCCTCATCCGGTTAATGAGCACATCATCACGATCCGAACACAGACTCTGGACCAATTCTTTTACCTCCTCTTTTATCTCTTTCTTATCCTCTCTCCGTCGCTTTTTAATTTCGCTCACCCCTTCTTCCACTTCTTCTAATTTTTGCTTCATCTCCTTCATCTCTTCGTGCGCCCCTTTAAGTTCTTCCTCTAACTCCACTTTATTTTTTTCTATGTGCTCCCGCACCTCCCGCTCTTTAACCTCCATTACCTCTACCACCTTGTCCATTTTCCTCGTCAGGTCCTCATGTACCGTCTGACACTCTTTTTTAATTACCCCTACGTCCTTTTTCATCTCCTTCTGTGTCGATTTTAAACCCTCTATTACCGCTGTGTTCTTCTTTACCTAGTCCCCCAACTCCTTTTGTCCCACTGTCAGTTGTTCTACTCCCAGCGTCAACTCCTCTATACCACCTTGCAATTTTACAGTCCCCTTTCTCACCTCTTTCTCCATGCGCTCCTTACAGTGCCTCACCTCCTCGCGCACTCCTCCGACCTCCTCACTCACTCCTCTTCTGATCTCCTCTCCCATCACTTGCATCTCCTGCCCAGATGCCACCCTCATCTGCTCCATTTCCTCCCTGTGAGCATCCAGTTTGGTTTCTACCCCCATTCTGACCCCCTCTATCTGCTGCTCCATTTGTTTAACTTCCCTTTCCGCTTGGTCCCTCATGTCCCTCAATTTGCCTTCCATACTGTTTTCTAACCCCTCTAACCCATTTTTCACTCCCTCTATCTGATTCTCCTGGGCAGCCATTCTATTTTCTACCCCCGTTAACCCATGTTTCACCTCTTTTATCCCGTTGTCTAACCCCTCAAAATTATTGTCTAACTTCCCAATTTTCTTGTCTAACTCCTCAAAATTATTGTCTAACTTCCCAATTTTCTTGTCTAACTCCTCAAAATTATTGTCTAACTTCCCAATTTTCTTGTCTAACTCCTCAAAATTATTGTCTAACTTCTCACCGGTACCCCTCATTTGGCCCTCTAATCGCCCACTATCAACCCTCATTTGCTCACCCAATCGCTCAATCTGGCTCCCCATACTCATCTGTACAGCTGCCTGTAGCTGCGCAATGAGGGCCTGTATGTCAATCGGCTGCATGTTAAAGCCCGGTGATACAGCGGGCTCGGCTACCGCGCGCTCTTGCGAGGCGCCATTTTGCGTGCCTGCTACCCTCGCTGTTTCGCTCTCCTCATGTCCCTCATGTCCCTCAATTTGGTCCTGGACCGACCCTGCTTCACTCTCCCCTACCGGACCCCAGCCGTCTTGATCCACCATAGCGCGACTTTCAAAATTCGGTTTTTTATTTTATTTTCGTAAAACAAATTCAAATTTCGCCGTTATAATTTCGCGCGGGAAACGCGCTCCGAATCGATTCGGTCGAGCGCCGTACGCGCTCCGGCTCGATTTTCCCTCCCAAAATTTGGGCCTAACTAATTTAGTCCCGGGTCCGAATTCCACTCCTCGACACCAATTGTTACAGACGTGGCTTGGATGTTATTTACCGAGCGGTTTATTGGTATGACCACGTCTGCACAAGTTACCCGATTGTGCCCGAACGTTGACTAGTCGCGCTATGCTGGCTCAATAAGAAAAAGAAGACACCCGGCTGGATTACAATCACACAATACGACACCAGGGGTTCAGTTCTCAAGACCTCCGGAGGAGGTTATATTAAGGCGGAAAAGGTTAGATTACAGGGGCTAGAGGTATATTACAGGAAGACAGGCACTTAGACACACTCTTATATTAACCCCGGACAGACGACAGACACACGGGACAAAATGCTGACTCACACGGGGATTGATGGCAAGGAAAGGCAGGCAGTCGATGGCTCAAGGTGCACTCTTGGCTCAAGGCAGAATCGACTCGGTCCGGTCCAGAGATGCGGGGAGGTATCGTCGCGCTGGGGGTGGCGGTGGCTTCTCTCTCCAGTCTCCAAGCTGAGGCGCATCTCTCGTCACATCCGGCGCGTGGCCGCGTATATCCGGCGGGGAGTGACACGCCCTCGGCTCGTTAGCTCCGCCTCGTGGAATCGGCACGTTGCTTCTCATTGGGTGCGTGCGGGGGGTTTACCAGGCTCCGCCCTTGACGAGGAGCTGACAAGGAGCCCCTTCGTGGTAACCCCGTGGAGCGCATGGTCTGGAGCTAATCGAGCCGGTGTGAGGACGCATCCTCCCCCGCCCCGCCGCCATCTCCTCTGTTGTTGTTGTAATTGTTGGGGAAGAAGATGGAAGGAGGTATGGGAAAGGTCCTAAACTCACTACTGATGCCATATAATCACATTCTGGTGCAACGAAGAGTCATAATTAATGGAGACGAGGCCTTAACTGACATAGAATAAGAATAACTAGGAAGATGTCCGAAAGTTGTCTACGTGTGGTGCGGTGGACCTGGGCACGACATTTAATGGGGGAATAAGGGGAAGGTCGGCTCTACTGATTGTTATTTACATGCAATGGGACTAGGGAATGGGGGATTGGGGAAAGTTGGGGAGTATTGGAGAAAATAGGGGAATATTTACAAGCGGATATGGAGGCCAAATTCCATATTCGCAACAATATATAATATATATATATATATATATATAATATATATATATATAATATATATATATATATATATATATATATATA
The DNA here is from genome assembly GCF_964187855.1 of Myxine glutinosa. Classification (NCBI taxonomy): domain Eukaryota; kingdom Metazoa; phylum Chordata; class Myxini; order Myxiniformes; family Myxinidae; genus Myxine; species Myxine glutinosa. The sequence continues at coordinate 173,702,167 of NC_136267.1, forward strand.
TATATATATATATATATATATATATATATATAATATATATATATATAAATATATATATATATATATAATATATATATATACACAAAGAATTAAGTTAAGCACCCCTACACAACGAATTAAGGTAAGCACCCCCTAATATATATTCTTTGTGTATATGTATACATTGGCATATATTCTAAGGTATGTGAGATCAAATAATGATTGGTATGACATTAGCAATTATCCATTGATGAAATGCAGATGAGTGCACTCATCTGTGACGCCCATCGCTCGTGCAGCACGATCACGTGGGTCCTACACACGTTATTGACGCAAAGATCGCTAGAGGTCTTCTCAGAACAATGACTGTACGTTAGAAAACATAAACGTCATCCACACTGTCCGTGATGGACCTATAGCTCCATACTTAAATTGAGGTGAAAATATGCCTAAAATTCCCAAAAATTTTCACCTTAAATTATTCAGAATAAAATATTGAAAACGGCATGATTGTTATGTTTTTATGTGACCATGATATCACTTCTCCAGAAAATATAGCAATATCATGGGTATATTACACTGTTTTGACGACAACAAACTTGTAATGTGCGAGGTTGTAAAAAAACGGGGGGGGTGCTTAACTTAATTCTTTGTGTATATATATATAATATATATATATATATATATATATATATATATATATATATATTATATATATTATATATTTATATATATATATATATATATATATAAATATAATTATATATGTTATATATATATTATATATAATTATTATTATATATATATTATGGTGAAATATATATATATATTTATATATAAATATATATATAAATATATATATAAATATATATAGATAAATATTATAGATAAATAGATAGTAGAAAGATAGATAAAGGTTAATAGGTAGCCTACTGAAAGCAAGGGGTTGTGAGATTATGTTTTCTGCCATTCTTACACAAGTACAAAAAAGAACAGGCTTTGTATGAAAAAAAGAACAGGATACAAAAAAGAACATCCAGAATATAATAGATAGAATCTGCGGTCAGGAAAATGGTGCATACAGCAAGGTTTTACATTAATTTTAGAAACAATGTAAAATGTTTGGGGTCAGAAGGGGTGCATGAAAGGTTCCTGTAGGGATTGAAGAAAGAATAGAGGCTTTTTAGGCGAAAGGATTTAATAAAAGCTACAAAAAGAGGAAATGACATTTAGCTCAGCATTTTTTTGGGTATTCAAAGTCAAGGCTCATCAAAGAACTGCAGCATTGAACATATCAAGATACAACAGACCAAAAGGAATATGAAAAAGAGGGGGAAAACACCCACAGCAAGGTCGAAGGACAAATTAAAGAGAGAGAGAGACTTGGATAAATGAGGGAGGTGGGGTAAGTGAGGATGCACCGGTGGACAAGATGGATAAACAAGCAAACTCTCAGGAAGGAAACGTGGAAATTTGGTAGGAGGTGCACTTGAGGGTGGGAAGGGGTGGGTTAACGGGGGGAAGAAAGCATCATGGTTTTGGTGGAGGAAGATCTGGGATGGTGATGCACAGCTGTCATGGAAGGAACGATGAGATTAAAGAGAATGTGAAATTTGGTTTTACTGGTGGGAAAAAGAGGAACGAATGAGTGGAGGTGAGAAGTGATTCTCGGTGTTGCACCAGAAAGGGGTTGATGGCGAACCACTTGCACTATGCAGGAATCTCGAGGGTGGGGGAGAGGGGAAGGGAAGAGGAGGTCAGGGATTCACTATTGAAAGAAGAGAAGGTGAAAGACCAGAAAGCAGTTGGTATAAAACAGAGTCCATCAACTTGTCTGAAATGGGAAAGTAATAGGCCCATAGACTCAGGTTTATCCTGGGAGATTCCAATGAAATTGAAGACCTCGGTTTCCATTCAGTTGCGAGAATCAGGCAGAAAAATAATTGTCATGAATGCACGATTTAAAGTATTTTATACTGATGCCGGGAGTTTAAATAATGAAATAGAGGAGCTACAAACTATAGAATACAAACTACAAACTATAGGATTACAATAAAGTTGTAGTGTACGAAACTTGGTTGTATAGGTAGAGTAATTAATGGAATACAAGATTCTTGATGTAAACCTGTCTGAATCTTAAACACTTCTGAGCAACCGTTCCTTCTTCTGATAGATTTTTTAGCCAGCCCATACATCACCTCAACTATCCTCATGGGTCTTTCAAGTACCACATTCCTTATCAGACACGAATATACCACTTTGCTAGAAACCCTATCACATATGTTTCTCCAGATACAAAAACACACAATAAACCAGGTAACTAGTTCGTAAAATAAACTTCCGCAGGTTACAAATAAATTAAGGGTCTGCTGTGAACACGTTCAAAACAATATTGTCCAGGCGGTGCGCAGAGGTTGAAATCCGACTGGCCAGTCGTGTTGCAAAAAGTTATCAGAGGTATGTATCACCAAAGTATGCAGATGAACCAGCGTCCACAGATCAAGTTGTTTGATGTTGAATTATTTAACTTATATATCAGCGAATTATCTTCCGCTTCCGGTCCGGTCTGGAGAGGACGCTGGCGTTACTTGGTCGCCGCTTCTCCGACTGGGCCATTGTACATAGTTTGCTTTTCTGGTGGTCGTGGCGGATTTTTGACCGTTGGGTCTGCCCTCTGCTCGGTCCCGGCTCTGCTCCTGGCTTCGCCTGCCCGGCTCCTCCACTGTTTCCTCAGGCCCGCTCCCGTTGTTTGTGGCCGTTGTTTGCGGCGGTGGCTGTTTGCCGCTGTGGTCTTGATTAGCGGCTGCAGTCGTTTGCCGCTGCGTTTGCCGCTGCGTTTGCCGCTTTGCCTCCTCGACCTTGGCCTCGTACTCGTCCCTTCGCTCCTGCCTGGCATGGCTCTGAAGTACTCCGCCGCAAGGCTTCTTCTGCTCAATACCCGCTCCACTCCATCATGCATCTCTGCCATCAAATCAAATGGACTCCTCCGACGACCCAGGTACATTCACCGTGGCTCCGGTCGTAAGTTTGTTTATTTGCAATCAGGTCACTCCATCCCCGTCCTCTGGTCGGCTCAGCGCACTCTCACTCTTCGTCCCAGCGCACCTGGTCACAGCAACGCACACGATCGCACCTCCTGCCTACGAACCCTGGCTAAATCACCTGAATTCATCCCTGCTGTTCAAAACAACATCAAGCTCACCCTGTTCAACACCCGGTCCCTCAACAACAAATGCCTCATCCTGAACGAATACATCCTGGATAACAAACTGGACTTTCTCTGTCTCACCGAAACCTGGCAACAACCTCTGGACTACTACACACTTAACCTCACCACACCCAATGGATATTCCTACGTCAATAAACCACGCTCGGAGGGCCGAGGTGGTGGAATTGCCGTTATCCACCGTCAAGACATCAAGACCAACCTCATCTCCATCTCATCTGCTCCATCATTTGAACACCTGGCTTTAAAACTCTCTGGTCACACGCAGTCAGTCATGGCTGTCGTCTACCGCCCTCCCAAACCACACCCATCATTCCTGTCTGACTTCTCCTACTTTCTGACCCAGCTATGTTCCCTCTCCCCCTCAATCCTCCTCCTTGGTGATTTCAATATCCACATGGACTCCACTGACTCCACAATAACCACTGACTTCACTGATTTACTCACCTGCTTTAACCTCACTCAACATGTCGACTTTCCTACCCATATCCGTGGTCACATTTTGGACCTTGTCTGCTCCACTGGATTAAATTTGCACCATCTCTATGGCTCCGACCTCACCCTCTCTGACCACTTAGCCATCACTCTGACCATCAACATCCCCGCCCCAACACCAAGGCATTATCGCACAATCAACTTCCGTAAGCTAAACGCTCTTTCACCTACCTCATTCTCATCCACCCTCTCTGAAAAAATGTCCACTTCTCCCTTCATTGACCTCCACACCCCTTCCGACCTCACTGACTACTACAACCACACTCTCTCCTCCTGCCTTGACCAGCTTGCGCCTGTAAAAACCAAAACAGTTTCTTTCACCCATTCTGCTCCCTGGTTTACCCCTGAACTCCACCTGATGAAAACTCGTGCTCGCCAACTTGAAAGACTCCGCAATAAAACGGGTCTCACAGTTCACTCCCAAGCCTACAAGGACCACATACAACACTACAAAGATGCCCTCTCCCGCGCCCACTCTGCCTACTACTCTCAAATTATCCACTCTGGCTCCGGAAACCCAAAAGCACTCTTCTCGACAATAAACAAACTCCTCCGCCCCCTGAACACCACCACCCAGTCATTCACAGTAGACAACTGCATCTCCTTCCTCTCTTTCTTCCAACGCAAAATTGACAACATCTACAACAGCTTGACCACCGCCGCACCCGCTCCCCCTCCAACCACCTGCCCCCCCTTGTCCTGCCATCCCCTGTCTCGGTTCTCCCCAATCTCCCCTACTGACCTCTCTGAACTCCTCATAGGAATGAAAACTGCCACCTGCACTCTTGACCCCATCCCCTCCAGCTTTGTCAAAGCCTCCCTCCCTGCTCTCTCTCCACTTATCATTTCAACAATAAACTCCTCCCTGTCTACAGGCATCGTCCCACCTTCCCTCAAAATTGCTGCTGTTACCCCCATTCTAAAAAAACCTGGTCTAAACCCTGACACCCTAAACAACTTCAGACCCATCTCCAACCTACCCTTTCTGTCAAAAGTTTTGGAACGCGCTGTAGCCACTCAACTCAAACATCATCTCTCTGCCAATAACCTGTATGAAACATTCCAATCCGGATTCCGCTCCAACCACAGTACTGAAACTGCTCTCCTCAAAATCACCAACGACCTTCTCCTCTCCTCTGACGCTGGCAACCTCAACATTCTCGTCCTCCTCGACCTCAGCGCTGCCTTTGACACCATCGATCACACTATCCTCCTCACCCGACTTGAATCCACCTTTAACGTTACCGGCACTGCCCTCTCTTGGATTAAATCATACCTCTCTGACAGATGCCAGTTCATCTCCATCAATAACTGCAAATCCCCCACTGCTCCCTCCCCCAAGGTGTCCCCCAAGGTTCAGTTCTTGGCCCCCTCCTCTTCATCCTTTACCTGTCCCCGCTCGGTCACTTAATCCGCCGTCATGGTCTCCAATTCCACTGCTTCGCCGATGACATCCAGCTTTTCATCTCCACCAAGTCCGTCTCCACCGACACCCACTCTATCCTGACAAACTGCATCACTGAAATAAAATCCTGGCTTCAAATCAACTTCCTCAAGCTTAACTGTGATAAATCTGAAATAATCATCATTGGCCCAAAAACGCTCACAAAATCCACCCATAACTTTGCCCTCAACATCGACGGTATCCCAGTATCCACCTCCCCTCACATCCGGAATCTTGGCGTCATCTTTGACCAAACCCTTTCCTTCGACAAATACACTAAACAGATCACAAAGTCAGCCTTCTTTCACCTGAAAAACATTGCCCGTCTCCGCTCATCCCTCTCCTCCACGGCTGCAGAAACCCTCATCCACGCCTTCATCACCTCCCGTCTCGACTACTGCAATAGCCTCCTCTATGGTTCACCCTCAAAAATCACCAATAAACTCCAATACATTCAGAACTCCGCTGCCCGTCTACTCACCCATTCCCGGACCCGTGACCACATCACCCCCGTCCTTTACAAGCTTCACTGGCTCCCCATCCCCCAGAGAATCCAGTACAAAATCCTCCTCTTGACATACAAAGCCCTCCATAACCTGGCCCCATCCTACCTGGCTGACCTCCTCTCCAGACACACTCCCACCCGCAACCTCCGCTCTGCTGGTACCAACCTCCTGACCCCCTCCATCCGGACCAAATTCAGATCCTGGGGGGACAGGGCCTTCTCCATCGCTGCTCCCACCCTCTGGAACTCACTACCTCACACCATCAGAGACTCCTCCTCACTCACCACATTCAAAACATCACTAAAGACCCACCTGTTCAACACTGCATTCAACATTCAACCCACAGCATTTAACCCCTGACTATCTCTTCTCCTTCTCCCTCCTTTTGCTTTAAATATTTCCCTATTGATTCTTGTCTTTTTGCAATTGTTGTTTTCATGTATTGTTATGCATTATGTTTGCCACTCTGTCAAAGTGCCTTTGGGCTTCTGGAAAAGCGCTATACAAAATAAATGAATTATTATTATTATTATTATTAACTTCACACTGTGCAGGACCATGCATACTTGGCAACAGGGTGAGGAGAGAGTGACGAAACAGGCAGGCTGCCATCTCAATGCAGCCAGTGAGGAGATGCCTGCTTTGAAGTATATTTGTCAAGTAGAATCATCAAGTAGATTCGTTGAGTAGATTTGGCAAGTACACTGGCCAGTAGATAACACCAACCAACTTAGGGTGAAGCTGATTCTTTAATCAGGAATTTGGAGTTGTGGAACCAGTCCCGGTTCACATGCAGCACTGCCGCTTCCCTCTTTACTGGATGAGCCGGATTTTAAAATGCATTCTGCCACAAGACATGCAGCGCACAGTCTTCGCTCTTCTCAGTTGACACATCTCCCTCTCTCCTGCTAGTGCAGGCCCATATGTCATAACAATATTGTTTGTGTTTTTTGTTTGTTAAAATTGATTTAGCAATGGATTCTGCTTCAGAATATTATAGAGATGTAAAAAAAATAGGGTTCCATTTTTTCTTTTACGTCTAATAGGTAGTAATTCGAAGAAATCCAAGATGGCCACCATAAAATTTGGAAAATACACTTTTGTGCATATCTTTGTATCTAGATATCATATAAACATGAATAATATGTCCTTTTATATGTTTTCAGACCCAAGGAAGCCATTTCTGCCATTGTTTTTACAGAAAAATGCAAGGAAAATAAAATAGTGGACATATACCAGCCAAAGTGGGGTCGGCCGGCATGAAATCGGTTAATTAAGTTTCCACCATCTAGTTAAGGTCTGGTTTTGACTGTGTTGACGAAATGTGAATCTGAATAGTAGTATCTATCTTTGCAGGACCGACGACAGTTCAAGAGTGTCTAGAAAATTACACCTACCTTCAAGATGAGTGACTCACCACCCAGGAAGATTGAGAAGTCAGTAGATTTCGGACTTTGTTTTGTATGCCAAATGGCCATAGGGCAAACAGACTATACAACCTTTGTAACGAAACCAAAACTCTCCTCTGTCGAGAAACTGATGGCAGGTGCTGAGGAACAGTACACGTATGGTGAAACAAAGTTTACATCATTGAATAGACGTTTGCAATATTCCTCTGCTGAAGAATTGCTCGCAAAAGGTCTCCGCTACCATAAAGCTTGTTACAAAGATGTTACCAATAAGATGCACATTGATCGAGCAAAGGCTAGGTTTGAGAAAGGAACAACATCAGGCAGTGCCGCAGAAATCCGACTGAAAAAGAGAGGACGACCAAGTTCTAGTGATCTAGGGGAAAGCACGTCAACATCCAGAAGGTGTTCCCGAGAACAGACATTTGACGCGCTCAGATGTGTCATATGCCAGGAAGACAGAGGAAGTGAACTACACAATGTGTCAACAAAGAACATGGGACTCCAGATCAGAAACATTGGCCAAGAAACAAGTAATGACAATCTGAAAGTGAGACTGAACAGTGTCATAAGTTCGCCTGACCCATTGCAAGCAATGGCTGAGGACATGAAATATCATTTACCATGTGTAGTTAAGGCCAAACGTGCTATAGTTAAGACGGAAAAACAAACAGAAACAACCAATGTTAACTTTGGTCAGGTGTTATCAGACCTTGAACTCATTGAAATTGTTGAAACTGCGTTGAATGATACTACTGAAAATGCTGTGCTGAATATGAATGAAATTCATGTAACCTATGTCAATTTACTTAAGGAGCACGACTTTCCGGTCTCAGACAACCATAGTTATAAGCCATACCTGAAACAATTGATCCTAGACAACATTGCCGATGTTCATTTCAGCCGGCCCTCAAACAAAACAAAGCCAGAGCAGATTCTTTCCACAAAGCTCAAAGACCACATGATATCAAGCACAATTACAGCAGACAGCATCAAAGACGATTTTAAAGTACTTTTGCGAGCTGCGAAAATATTGAGGAAAGACATCGCATCTTCCCCAGCATGGAAATTTAATGGAACCTTTGCTGATTACAAGCCACCCCCGATGCTCAACATCTTCTGCAAGCATGCAGTCATGGGAACAAGGAAAGTAGGAAATAGCAACAGGGAGGACTCCATTGGTGTGAGTGCATCATTGTTGGCGCAGCACTTTGTCGGTGCTTATAAATCTGACCGACAGGTATCGTACGAACCAAGAAGCGAGGATGGATCATTCAAACAACGATTTGAAACTCCATTGAGTGTGGGCTTAGCTCTCAACATACACAAAAACACACGATCCAAGGCGCTAGTAGAGAAACTTGCACATCTGGACCTCGCCATCTCCTACAAAAAGGTCATGGAGATTGAGACCAGCATTGCCAACTCCGTACTGAAGCAAATGGAGTCCACCGGAGGCATCTGTCTACCACCATGGTTGGTTCAGGACACGTTCGTCTGGTTTGCCATGGACAACATCGATTTTCTAGAGTCAACTCCTTGCGGGATGAATACCCTTCATGGTACAGCAATTGCGATCTACCAGCCTGTATCACCGGAGAAATCACCCATGATACCACCAATTGAACTTGACCGGTCATCAAAAGCTCAAACGATACATGATGCAGTTGGCTGTAAAACGTTGACCTGCAAGAAGCCAGCACCCGAGAAGAGAAAGAGCGACTGCAAGCTGCTCACATCAAAACCCGAGACAGACAAGAACAAGAAAACCGATATGACCTGGATGATTGGATGCCTGAACTTCGAGGAAGAAGGAGAAGTTGACGTCAAACTCACAGCTCCGGGGACGTGGGGAGCCTTCAATTCCTTGCTATCTTCGTCCAGTGAGAAGACCAATGTTGCTCTCGTTCCTCCGTTGATAAGGTCGCCTCCTACAGACTATGATACACTGTACACGGGTCTGATGAGAGCTCACAACATCACAACTCGTGTTATGGGGAGTGAGGCAATCACAGTCATGACTCTCGATTTGCAGCTATACGACCTGGCGATGAAGCTGTGGGTGGAACGCGAGGACATCAGGAAGCAATTCCTCTTCCGACCTGGTGAGCTACATGTTGTGTTTTGGGCCTTAGCTGCATTAGGAAAATACGTGGAAGGGAGTGGAATTGATCAGGCATGGGTCGAGGCTGGACTTTTCTCGCCAACCACAGTGAGCCAAATACTAAATGGGAGGCACTTGTATCGAGCTCTGGAGGCACACATGGTAACACTGATCGCTTTGTACAACCTGTACTTCCAGAGATTCCTGGCAATGGAACCTGAAGAAAGGGCCTATCTGAACGAGTCATCTGTTCGTCTGGGAGAGGCATATCAGAGAGACATCAGCGGGAGCATGGAGCCAGAGAAGAATCTATGCGACATTCTCAAAAAAACATTGGCCATGATGGAGTCCAGAGATATGACCAAAAAACTGGAACAATTTGAGGTCAGCACAAACAAGATACAGCGCTTCATCCTGAACTACATGAAACAGTTTGAGACTATCCTTCTGTTCATTAGAAGTACAAGACAACGTGATCTGCTGCTGCATATGGAGAGCATCGAGTCTCTCACGAAGTACTTCTTCGCTCACGATCATCTAAACTATGCTCGGTTGCTCTCTCTCTACATTTCAACAATGCAGGAGACTGAAAAGCAGCACCCAGAACTGTGGAGGGAATTCATGAAAGGGAACTTCTGTGTGACAAAAGGATTGGCAGGCTTCACATCAATAGCCCCAGACCATGGCATTGAGCAAGAAAACCGTACACTGAAGGTGATTGGAGGAATCGTAGGGATAACTCAAAATGAGAAGGCGCTTGACAAGTTCTTCCTCATTGCACCTGAGCTGTCAAAGTCACTGCACGAGTTTGCGGAGGGATATGGTCTTGGTGAAAACCAGAGCAGAAAACAACACCACGAAATCACGGGGGGAAAGCTTTCCCGGGTGATGAGCCATGCCTCCAAGCTTTCTAGGGTGTTCCGTGAACATGGTGATCCATTTATGGAAGAGGAAGTAGACGAGGTCTACAACCTGCTCACCAAAGAAGTCATGAATGAAAAAGTGTCCAGCGACATCTTAGAGCGCGACGAGATCGGACAACAGATGTTCCAGCAATTTGCCACAGATCGTTTAGCTGAGGGAAAACTTTCTGTGTGGGACAAAATGACGAAAACAAAACTTCGAACATTCAAGAGTTCGAATGCCACAACAGAAGTGAGATCGGGCGACAAGCTGATCAAAGTCAAAGAAGAGCGAGGATTGTTGCAGAGGTTCATCGTTATCTCACGGAGCCGACCAGAGCTCGACCTGAAAGAATGTATTGGCACCTATGAATTTGGCATCGTTCCACGTTCTTTATTTGCATCTGATGGATCCCTCTTGTTGGCATACGACAAGGCAAAAATCCTTCGTCAACTTGAGCATCTGGCTGAGCCTGAAGAGCAGGATGTACATGATCCACCAGGAGAACCTATTTCGACAGAAATCAATGAGCATCAAGACGCGGGAATTGCCGCTTTGAATGATGCAGCAGCACACGCTGGGGAAGAAACTAATGACCCATCAACCGACTATGAAATCTCAAGCCAAAATTTGCAGGAACCCTCTCAGATCAACCAAAACCCAGACACAACCACAAGATCAGGAGTGATCAATGAAAACGAGACTACTTCTCGCCATAGAGTGATAATCATTGATGGCATGGCTCTTGTTAACGGGATCTCCAAAACAGAACAAATGATTACATGCAGTGACTTTGCTCAATCGTTCATTGAACGCCTCGAAAATATTGCCGTGCATTATGATGACGTGAGGTTGGTATTCGACCGATACATCGATAACTCACTGAAAGACAAAATGCGCCTAAAGAGGACAAAGGGGAAATCAACATACTATCACGTCAGGGATAGTACATTGATCCAGAAGATTTCACTCAAAGATTTCCTTTCCAATGTGAAGACCAAGGCAGAGCTTACAGAGTACTTGGCTGTGAAGTGTCTATCTTACAGCAAGGCTCATCCAAACAAGTTGAAGAAGTTCATGGTGACATCAGGAACTAAGACCACGGGCAACACTGAAGTTCCAGACAGTCTACTCACGCACAGCCAAGAAGAGGCCGATACACTCTTAATTCTGCATGCTCTCACAGTCGACAAAGATGCAGAAGTTATCATTGATTCGCCAGATACCGATATCTTCCTCCTACTGATTCAGAGATTTCACGATCTACCACCTGCTACGAGGTTTCTCACTGGGAAGGGAAAGTTGAGGAGGAGCATTGCAGTCCAACCTATTCATGGCATGCTAGGAGAGAAACGTGCGTCTGCAATACTTGGATTCCACGCATTCACGGGAAGTGACATGTCTGGAAGGTTCGCTGGCAGGAGCAAGGACTGGTGCTTTAAGGTCTTCATGACATGTGACAACAAGATATGGGAGGCTCTGGAGTCTTTGGGACAAACTGATCCGTCACCAGAAGTGTGTTCCCAGCTGGAACGCTTCGTCTGTCTGCTGTACAAGTCTAAAGTTCACACGAAAGTAAACGAGCTTCGCTGGTTCTTATTCTCCAACCGTGCTGCTGAGGGAGAGAGTCTTCCACCTACCACTGGTTCGCTAAAGTTACACGTTCAGCGAGAACATTATATCGCAATGATATGGAGAAAGGCAGCAGAAAGCCATCCGTCCCTTCCATCACCTGTCGAGTATGGTTGGCAGTTACTTTCGGATGATGGGGTTTATGCCCCAAGTCGATGCCTGAATCCTCCAGCCCCAGAAGCAATAATGAATCTCGTGAACTGTGGGTGCAAGAAAGGGTGTATGGGAAGATGTAGCTGTCGCAATAACAATATTCCTTGTACTGAAGTTTGTGGGTGTGTGGGTTACAGTTGTAACAACAAAGCAAACATCAATGAACCGCATGTGATAGATATGGATGAGGATGAATGAGGCATTCGTTTATGTGATCGTTTATGTTCATTCATCGTTTATGTTTAGGTGTGTGTGTGTGTGTGTGCGTGTGCGTGTGTGTGTATTCAAAATAAATGTTATCAGTGAAGATTGTTTATTGAATCGATTCTAATTGGGAAATTATACGATCCGATTTCACGACGGCCGTCTCCATTTTGGCTGGTATATTGCCCACTATTTTAATTTCCTTGCATTTTTCTGTAAAAACAATGGCAGATATGGCTTCCTTGGGTCTGAAAACATATAAAAGGACATATTATTCATGTTTATATGATATCTAGATACAAAGATATGCACAAAAGTGTATTTTCCAAATTTTATGGCGGCCATCTTGGATTTCTTCGAATTACTACCTATTAGACGTAAAAGAAAAAATGGAACCCTATTTTTTTTACATCTCTATAATATTCTGAAGCAGAATCCATTGCTAAATCAATTTTAACAAACAAAAAACACGAAATTACTAATCGCCCTAGACTATGCTGTCTGAAGCACTCCGTGGGTAATTTATGTCTCTTGCACAAGGTCAATAATGACGGCCTGTCCAATCTGGCATCGAGTTGTTTTCATTCCAAAGTCCCTTGCAGATGTGTTGGCCTTGGTTCCGACAGTGTCCTAATAAGATTTCAAAATGGATCATAATAATTAATTTACTGAGTACCGTGAAATGGGGTGAATAGGGACAGCAAGGTGAATAGGGACACAATCTGAAAAAAAGTTCGGAAACTGTTTTCGCTGAAAATTGATAACCATACTGATTTGTTGATATTTGGGTTGAAAGTGTTCTCTTGTTTTTTTAAAAAGCAACTTATAGTCCCGATTAACCCCATATATGGGTTAAATAGGAATAGATAGGATTTTTATGGCTGTCCCCATTCACCCCGTTTTATGGGTGAATAGGGACAGTCAATAATACAAAAAAATAATAATCAAGAAACAATCCTGAGTTTCCAACTTATTGCTAAATTGATAGCTCAGATGGATGCACATAATAGGCACCCATAATATAAACCATGGTGCCAATGAAAAAAAATATGGGATAAAAAGTTTCTCCAAACTGTCCCTATTTCTTGATTATTATTTTTTTGTATTAGAATATATATATGTTAAATTAGTGTTAAATTACAATAGATATGATTTTAATGGCTGTCCCCATTCACCCCGTTTTATGGGTGAATAGGGGCAGCCACAAAAATCCTATTCATTCCTATTTAACCCATATATGGGGTTAATAGGGACTATAAGTTGCTTTTTTTTAAAACAAGAGAACACTTTCAACCCAAATATCAACAAATCAGTATGGTTCTCAATTTTCAGCGAAAAAAGTTTCCAAACTTTTTTCAGTTTGTGTCCCTATTCACCTTGCTGTCCCTATTCACCCCATTTCACGGTACATTATTCTTTCATCTGGGAGTACATTTATCAAGCCACTTGGACATCATAGTCCAAATACTGCTTAAAATATCAATATCCCTGAATTACTTGAAATTAAAACATTTTAACTTTCACCCAAATCTCCAATTGACTGCCTGTAACACAGTAAGGTTAATTCGATACTGTAACACATAATTGGTCAAATCAAAATCCTTATCCGAAAAATCTGAAACTTCACATGTCTGATCTACGACCCATTGTTAGTGAAGAAATAAATTTATGGCATCATTGGTCACGTGGTCTGGTGACCATATTGAAAATAAAAACGTAAAAAACCTTCTTCTCCAGAACCACTTAACAGATCGATGAAAAACTTCATTCATATGATCGACGAGCCATGGGGAAAATGTAGTTTGAATTTTTTTTTCACATTCATCCTCATCGATGCAATGTACCCTCAATGTGTACAAAAGTGGTCAATAAATATCCTAATAATCAATAAAGAATCAATGCTACAGATAATGGCAATGTATGTGTAGGGTGCACTGATGATAGGGGTATATCGACCATAATAGCAGTGGGCCATAATAATAGCGTGTTGAGTTAAGGATGGTATTTTTGTTCAGAATGAGCATGTGAGGCGAGATTATGCGCTCTACTGAGTGCCGTTATAGTTAGTTGAGAGGCAGAGGCGGGTTGGTATTTCCAAAAAAAAATTGAACCCCTTACAGCTACATGCATGACAGATACATTTTGTCTCCTGCTCTATCAGATATCGAATGCCATTTAAACAATTTCAACATTTCGCAACATAGTAATTTCACAGCATGCCAGGAACGAGTTTCGTTAAGAAAAGTCATTGCTCAAAGGGAAAGAAAGTGCAAGTGACTGTTTTTTTTTAATCAAAGTGACTCTGTCGCTCCATTCTTCATCCCTCAGATCGGCAGTCTGCTGCCTCCTCACTCTCTGCAGACCTGGACAAAATCACAGACTGGGCAAACAAGTGGAACATGTCTTTCAATCCTGACAAATCTCACACTCTTACGATGTCTCTCCGAAAAGACCGACTGGACAACCCTCCCATCCACTTTCTGAATAATCCTCTCCAAGAAGTTCTGTCACTCAAGCTTTTGGGTCTCACTATCTGCCATGATCTTTCCTGGGAAAACCACATTTCAAATCTGGCCTCCAAAGCCAGTCGCCGACTGGCCATCCTCCGTCGTGCGAAGTCCTTCCTTGGCACACCTGAGCTCCTCACCACATACAAGGCTTTCATCCGCAGCTCAATGGAATACTGCTCTCCCCTCTGGGCTGGTGCTCCTGCCTCACACCTAGCTCGCCTTCACGCTGTTGAAACCAAAGCATTCAGAATCATTGGAATCTCCCGCGATGAAGCTAACTCCAAGGGCCTCTCACTCACTCACCGCAGGCAGGTTGGTGGTCTTTCCATCTTCTACCGACTCCTCTCTGGCCTTGCCCCCCCAGCTCTCTCTGGGCTCTGTCCCGCAAATATTCCTACAGGTCGCACAAGATCTGCCTGCAACCCTCTTATGGTCAAACTGCCAAAATCAAGACTCTCTGCTCACCTTCACTCCTTCATTCCTCTTTTCTCCCGCCTCTGGAACAAACTCCCTCACTCTCTTCAAACCCACTCCACCCTCCAGGTCTTTAAAACAGCTGTTCACCACCATCTCTTATCTTCCCCCATCCAAAACCTTGATCTTTTCTACCCCCGCTAATTTCACCCCAATTCCACTTTTTTGAAATACCAACTTCTGTCCTGGAAGTCCTTGGTGTCCTTGTGTTTTATACTTCTCCCTCCACCCCCCCACCCCCTTCCCACGCCTCCTCCCCCCAAGCCCTCCCCCTTCCACACATGTCCCTGCTCTCAAATGTTGTGTTTGTGTGCTTCCCCTTCTCTCCCCATCTTGTTTTCCGCTCCCTCTTTTTGTGTGTTTTGTTTGTCTAGTTGATTTGTTTGTGAAGTAAATGTTAGCTCTTTCATGAGCCTCGATTCAGTATACAAAAAAAAAAAAAAAAAAGTTCTGATATGAAAAACAACTCTCCAAAAATAGTCAAAACAAGAATTCATCCACAGGACATGACATGAACCATGATCCTGTAATGGTAATGCACTATTGCTGTGCAGATTTAACAAAATGTGTAACCACAGCTTGGTCAGTGTCGTAATTACTACTTGTCTTCAACAGTAACACCTCTTGACCTCAAAAATAGTTCCCAATTTATTGACTCAATGTGCAAATGCTGTTCAATTTTCAATCGGATGGAAATTTATGGTTTTTCAGAAGGAAATTTATGATTTTGGAAATTTGACCTTGGGTTGATGTTTGACCTTTTGACCTAAAAAAAAAGTTTGTTTTCCAATGTATTGATTCAATATACAAATGCTGTTCAATTTTCAAGTCAATCAGATTAAAAATGGCGATTTTAGAAATGTGACCTCCAGATGACCTTTGACCTCAAAATCAATAGGCTTCCCAATTGGGACGACCTTTACATATTGGTGAAGTTTTGTGACGATCAGTTTAGAATTGTGACCTGAAGGCCGGTGACAAACAAACAGACAAACAGGAAGATGTCATGCGGAGCACGATACTTGCAAAATCCACTCCCACCCCCCCCCCCCCACCCCCCACCCCCCTCAAAAGTTTTCCATTGATACAGCAAATTGCCAATTTCATGAAGATTAAAATTTACGATCTTGATCAAAGCTCGGGTCAACAGGATGAAAACTGATGTTTTTTCGGATGAAAAATGATGATTTTAGAAGTTTGACCTTGAGTTGATCTTTGACATTTTGACCTCAAAAATAGTACGTTTCCCAATTCAATGAGGCAATACGCAAATGCTGTTCTATTTTCAAGTCAATCGCATGAAAATTGATGGGTTTTCAGATGAAAAGTGATGATTTTGGAAGTTTGACCTCGAATTGACCTTTTGACCTCAAAAATAATGTTTCCCAATTTAGTGACATTATATGCAAATGCTGTTCAATTTTGAAGTCAATTGGGTGAAAATTGATGGCTTTTTAGATGAAAATTGATGATTTTGAAAATTTGACCTTGACTTGACCTTTTGACCTCAAAATAGTTGGTTTCCCAATTCAGTGAGGCAATATACAAATGCTATTCAATTTTCAAGTCAATCGGATGAAAATTGATGGTTTTTCAGATGAGAAGTGATGATTTTGGAAGTTTGACCTTGAATTAAACTTTGACCTTTTGACCTCAAAATTGTACGTTTCCCAATTTAGTGACTCGATATGCAAATGCTGTTCAATTTTCAAGTCAATCGGTTGAAAATTTACTGCTTTTCAGATGAAAATTGAGATTTTGAAAATTTGACCTTGAGTTGATGTTTGACCTTTTGACCTCAAAAATAGTTAATTTCCCAATTTAGTGACTCGATATACAAATGCTATTCAATTTTCAAGTCAATCGGATTGAAAATGGCGATTTTAGAATTTGACCTCCAGGTGACCTTTGACCTCAAAATCAATAGGCCTCTCAATTGGGACGATCTTTACATATTGGTGAATTTTCTTGACGATCGGTTTAGAATTGTGACCTTTAGGCCGGTGACAAACAAACAGACGGACAGACAGACAGACTAACAAACGCAACCGAACCAATATACTTGAAAAATCTTCGATTTTGCAAGTAATAAATATAAGAAAAGTCAGAGAGAGGAAATGCCAGGTAAGATAAATGTGCAGTATTTTCCAGGTACCACTTGTATATATCATTTGCATAAGAAGCAGATTTACCACTCACACGGAGGACTGGATTCAAAGGTGTGAAAACACGAACAAAATTAATCGTCGATGGAGGGAGAGGGGTGGGGGAGAACTCCAGCAAAGTAAATAATTTGTGGACTAAGTTTAACACCTCGTTGTTGTGTTGTTGCATTAACATGACATACTTTCATACATCATACAGTAATTTGTTCTGCTATACAGGGTGTTCCAAAAAGACCCGGACAACTTTGGCTGTTAACTTATTTAGAACCACAAATGATACAACGATACCCTTTGGTTTATATGATACAGAAAGGCATAAAGTTTTCTCTGTTATTATGATAAGTTAAGTTAGTCATACTGTTATAATGTTGAAACTCAATGTTGAGTTACAATTATTTCGTTACAGCGATAACTTGAGAACGGCTGAAGCGATCTAAGTAAAACTTGGTACAAGTATGTATGATGCGAAGATTAACTGATTAAATTATGGGGTCAAGAGGTCAAAGGTCAAATGCCAGAAGCCCTGTTAGATAAAAATTCTGTTACTAAGCTAACTTGTGAACCAGTGAGGGGATTTTTTTTTACCAAACTTGGTATAAGTATATGTTATGATGGAAAGATGAACTGATTAGATTTTGGGGTCAAGATGTAAAATGTCAGGGGTCATGTTAGTTACAATTATTTTGTTACAGCGATAACTTAAGAATGGCTGAAGGCATCTAACTCAAACATGGTACAGGTATGTATAATGATGGAAAGATGAACTGAACTAATTATATTTTAGGGTCAAGATGTCAAAGGTCAGGGGTCATGTTAAGTTGCAATTATTTTGTTGCAGCAATAACTTAAGAATGGCTGAAGGCATCTAACTCAAGCATGGTACAGGTATGTAGAATGTTGGAAAGATGAACTGAACTGATTAGATTTTGGGGTCAAGATATCAAAGGTCAGAGTCTGTAATAGGTTTTCATAACCGCGATAACTTAAGAATGGCTGTCGGGAACTAAGTCAACCTTGGTACAAGTATGTATAACACAAACATGAACTGATTAGATTATGGGGTCAAGAGGTCAAAGGTCAGAGGGCCTGTTATGTAAAAATTCTGATACTAAGCTAACTTGTGAACCAGTGATGGGATTTTGACCAAACTTGGCAAAGTATATATCATGACGCAAAGATGAACTGATTATATTTCTGCATCAATAAAAGGTCAGTTTCTGTAACATGTTTTTTGTTACGGCAATAACTTAATAACAGCTGAAGGGAACCAAGTCAAACTTGGTACAAGTATGTACAATTATGAAAAGATAAATGGATTACATTATGAGGTCAAGAGATCAGAGGTCATGGAAAAATGTGATATGGTACTTTTGTATACTGAATCGAGGCTCGTGAAAGAGCTAACATTTATTTCACAAACAAATCAACCAGACAAACAAAATATATAAAAACAGGGAGCGGAAGACAAGATGGGGAGAGAAGGGGAAGCACACAAACACAACATTTGAGAGCAGGGAGATGTGTGGGAGGGAGAGGGCTTGGGGGGAGGAGGCGTGGGAAGGGGGGGGGGGGGAGTGGGAGAAGTATAAAACACAAGGACACCAAGGACTTCCAGGACAGAAGTTGGTATTTCAAAAAAGTGGATTTAGGGTGAAATTAACGGGGGTAGAAAACATCAAGGTTTTGGATGGGGGAAGATAAGAGATGGTGGTGAACAGCTGTTTTAAAGACCTGGAGGGTGGAGTGGGATTGAAGAGAGTGAGGGAGTGATATGGTACTTGAGTGGGATTGAAGAGAGTGATATGGTACTTGAGAACAGCTGAAGAGATTTAAATCAAACTTGCTGCAAGTATGTATAATGCAATAATGTGGACGGAGGCATGTTGTTTGATGTCGCGACGTCGACAAGTGTCGTTCTAGTTCAACACATCATTTTACTTATTCGTGCATGTTGTTTCTGTCCTTTATCACGTCCTTAAAACAGTAAGTTTCCTGTTTGGAATGATTTTCAATTTTCTTTAACGAATTATTTATTATTATTTTCTGTCTGGGCTCTGTCCCCCAAATATTCCGACAGGTCGCACAAGATATGCCAGCAACCCTCTTATGGTTAAACTGCCAAAATCAAGACTCTCTGCTCACCTTCACTCTTTCATTCCTCTTTTCTCCCGCCTCTGGAACAAACTCCCTCACGCTCTTCAATCCCACTCCTCCCTCCAGGTCTTTAAAACAGCTGGTCACCACCATCTCTTATCTTCCCCCATCCAAAACCTTGATCTTTTCTACCCCCGCTAATTTCACCCCAGATCCACTTTTTTGAAATTCCGACTTC
The DNA here is from genome assembly GCF_964187855.1 of Myxine glutinosa. Lineage (NCBI taxonomy): Eukaryota > Metazoa > Chordata > Myxini > Myxiniformes > Myxinidae > Myxine > Myxine glutinosa. The sequence continues at coordinate 173,721,703 of NC_136267.1, forward strand.
TTTCCTGGAAGTGCTAGCAGTGTCCATGTGCTTTGTACCTCTCCCCCCCCCCTTCCCACGCCTCCTCCCCCCAAGCCCCCTCCCTCCCACAGATCTCCCGATGTCCCTGCTCTTAAATGTTGTACTTGTGTGTTTCCCTCTCTCTCTCCATCTTGTCTCCAGCTCCCTTTATCTTATGTTTTATGTGTCAGTTTGTCTTTTTGTGATTAATGCTAGCTCTTACATGAGCCTCGATCTTGCATACAAAAAAACAAAACAAAAAAAAAACTAACAACCAGACAGGCAGACAGAGTAAAAAAAAAATCTCACTCCTCTCTGCACATGAGCAGGAGGAATTCTGAGCCAAAATACAGTTAAACGGAAGATTTGTTTTCCGATTCATGTTCTGATTTGTGTTCGAAATATAACATTCAATTTAAATAGTTCGTTCCTCGATCAAAAACTGACGATAATAAACCGATAAGACAGGCAGACGGGCATTGACCCGTTGCTTGACCCCACTTTTTGCTTCATGTGCATGTGGTAATAACAGCGACTAAGGCTCTTGGAGGAGCTTGCATGTACATCAGACGTTAGTAACATCAGGTGTACTTTTGTGTGGATTGCAAGGACATTTGTGGACTATGGCCAAACACATTCCTTCACGAGGATGAGGCCTTTTCAAGCTAACAGCACATGTCGCAAAAGCACAAAGCAGCATTTATTGCTACCTCCGTGAATGCATTAAAGCTCAGACTTTCTTTAGTTGGCATTCCAGAGCAGCAATCCAAGTGGCCAGGAAAGGTTGGAGCTCTTTCAGTGGAAGTGGAGTGTAAAATAAAGCTAAGTCCAATTTCCAATTATGGTTGCAAGAACTATCTGAAGTGTCTGATCTAAAGTAAGGACCGTTAAAAGCTGACTGTAGGGAAAAAGAACCAATTTACAACACCTTTACTTGACTGCATGGTTATCTCCTCAAATAGGGTGCTGATCGATGGTGTAAGACCAATGCAAAGGTGGCAAATTGACTCTGTCGCCTGACTTCCTACCCAAAGCAGCAGCACCATTTGCCGCCAGTTGAAAGCGGTGAGACGATGATCTGTAGGTGACATTTTCTTTCACATCAAACACAAGAACATCACTTCTCATGGGTGCCTGCCATTTCTCCTGCTCACAGAGCACCCTGCTGATTGCTACCAGCATGCTTCCTATTCACTCGAGTTGGTGGATCTACTCTTACAGAGGGAGTGAAATGCCCTGTGCCATCCACCAACCACTGATATTCATGGAAGCGTTACTGCTGTGTTGGCCTATATAGGCCAAAGCATAAACTGAATGTTTGTCCCACAAGGTTGCAGAAAACCGAAATTAAAGAAATAAAGCAGTAATGCAATGTCAATATTTGGCCAATCCAGAGAATCTACCATGACGCATTCTGCGACACAATTAAGGCCTTTTTATCCTAAAATTAAGATTATTTTTTTTGCTGGTCCACAATACTTTCCTAATGTTTGGCTGCAACAAATTTCAAAGAGAAGTGAAACACCTGCACATGTTACACATGGATCTAACAAGTGAAAGAGAATGAATAACAATGTGGGATCCTCTTAACTATCATAAAGCCACCACGCGACCGCCATTGCTTTATTACATTTACAGTCAGAGTCTGTAGCCATTACGCAACCACCATTAGGCGACCGCCATTGCTTTATTACATTTACAGTCAGTTTGTAGCCATTCCGCAACCACCATTACGCGACCGCCATTGCTTTATTACATTTACGGTCAGTTTATAGCCATTACGCAACCACCATTACGCGACCGCCATTGCTTTATTACATTTACGGTCAGAGTCTGTGGCCATTATGCGACCGCCATTACACGACCGCCATTGCTTTATTACATTTACGGTCAGAGTCTGTAGCCATTACGCGACTGCCATTGCTTTATTACATTTACGATCAGAGTCTGTAGCCATTACGCAACCACCATTACACGACCGCCATTGCTTCATTACATTTACAGTCAGAGTCTGTCGCCATTACGTGACCGCCATTACACGACCGCCATTGCTTTATTTCATTTGCAGAGTCTGTAGCCATTACGCAACCACCATTAGGCGACCACCATTGCTTTATTACATTTACAGTCAGAGTCTGTGGCCATTACACAACCACCATTACGCAACCGGCATTGCTTTATTACATTTACGTTCAAAGTCTGTAGCCATTAAGTAACCACCATTACACGACCGCCATTGCTTTATTAAATTTACGGTCAGTTTGTAGCCATTACGCAACCACCATTAGGCGACCGCCATTGCTTTATTACATTTACGGTCAGGGTCTGTGGCCATTATGCGACCGCCATTACACGACCACCATTGCTTTATTACATTTACGGTCAGTCTGTGGCCATTATGCGACCGCCATTACACGACCGCCATTGCTTTATTACATTTACGGTCAGAGTCTGTGGCCATGATGCGACCGCCATTACACAACCGCCATTGCTTTATTACATTTACAGTCAGTCTGTGGCCATTATGCGACCGCCATTACACGACCGCCATTGCTTTATTATATTTACGGTCAGTCTGTGGCCATTATGCGACCGCCATTACACGACCGCCATTGCTTTATTACATTTACGGTCAGAGTCTGTGGCCATTATGCGACCGCCATTACACGACCGCCATTGCTTTATTACATTTACAGTTAGAGTCTGGATGGAATGAACCGTTCTCGTTTTGGATGGAATGAACAGGACTTATAGACTGGGAGCTAAATCTCATAGGGGCCTAGATTAAGGAGTTTGTTCAACACCCACTACATAAAAGGTTTGACATCATAGGTAGTTAGTATGGACCCTCTAGATCACTGCTAGGTAGGTAGTAGTCTCAAATTGTGGTCGCACTTTTTTCTACAGGTCATTTTATTAACCGACATGTAAACGCCGTGAAAAGCAATAATATTAAGGGGTAGGGGAAACATAATTTACTGTTTCTTAACTTTTTTAAATCACAATGACGTCATTTTGGTATCAATATGTGCCTAATGGAATGCTCTAACAGTCTAATGCAACTGTATAGCAACACAATATGTTTTGGAGGAGGTATTAACCAAAATAGGGGGGAGGGAGTGACAAATAATGCTCCTTTTTGGTATCATTTTTTATATAAAATTCAAAACTTAATACTATTATTGCTTTATTATTGCTTTAATATTCCCAATTTCAAAAACAAACGTAAGCACCTCTCCTTGTGAAAATGTTGGCTTCAGTATGACCCAAACATAAGTATACTATGAAATGAGCAAGTTACAAAAGTCTTACGAAGTATGCAAACATATATGCATGAATAATTAGTCAAGTGCCATGATCTGAATATTTATAGTGCAGATGAAAGAAATCATTCACCAACAAGCTTCTTTATAAAATGTTACCTAAATATGACTTTGCTCATGCTTGTATTGCTATGGTACACTGGAAATGAGGAAGCTTTTAGCACTCACAAGAAAAGCAGCTCAAAGTATTCCTTAATTGAAGACGGTACCCCATCCAGGCTGGTGAAACACAAGTTCTGACCATACATTTCTTTGGTCATATCTTGTTTTAAAACAACAATAATAATGTAGATAATTCATGAATACACAATGTATAGTAACAAGATATTCATTTCTCTAGTTTACATGTATCTGTCGTGCAGGTGTATAACACATAATAAACCCCATAAGAAAAGTTGTGCTTAAAAATAGAAGGATGAAAAGGGATTGCAACATTCCTCATGTCCCATACATTTACAAGATTCAGCACAACCCAAATCGTTGACTTTACAGTGTAAAGTCAACGATTTGGGCTGTGCTGTAACAGCGGCGGTTCTTAACAACGGAACAGCGGTTCTTAACCTGTGGGGCGCGCCCCCCAAGGGGGGCGTGAGCAATTTTCAGAAGGGGCGCGGGACGGCAGTATAAACGTCTAAATAACCCCAAACGGAAATTATAATCCCCCTACTGAAAAAAATTAATTAACCGAAAAGATAGCGCCTTATATAATTCCTAGTTTGTTTCAGTCTCAACTAACACTTCTTTTTTTCTTCCGACAGATTATTAACTGGAATCGAAGTCAATGGCAATGAGTGCGAAAAAGAGGAAATACCAAGACGAGTACATCAAGTTCGGATTTGTGGCACTTCAAAAGGGTGACGCAGAGGTTCCTCAGTGCGTTATATGTTACAAGACTCTGAGCAATGATGCCATGCGGCCAACACGTTTGGAACGCCACTTGAGGACAACCCATCCTGAACTAGCAGACAAATCACAGGCATTCTTTGTGGCGAAAAGGGAAGCCTTGAAGCGAGCTAAGTTGGACAGCAGTGGGACATTTCGGCAACAGACGTCAAAGATCGTTGAGGCGTCCTACGAGATTGCCCTGCTCGTAGCAAAGAACAAGAAGAGCCATACAATCGGAGAGACTCTCATTAAACCGAGTCTACTGCGAGCGGCAGAGCTCATCCTGGGGAAGGATAGTGCAAACAAACTTTCGGCTATCTCCCTGTCGAACGATACCATCAAGGGACGGATCGATGAAATGTCTCAGGACATCAAAGAACAAGTGACTGACCAGATAAGGGCCTCGCCTGTCTTTGCCATCCAATGCGACGAAACGACAGACGTGGCTCAGTGTTCTCAGCTGCTCATGTATGCTCGTTTCATATTAGGCGACAGCGTGAAGGAGGAAATGCTATTTTGTCATCCCCTGGAAACTTACACGACAGCAGCGGATGTCTTTGAAGTGGTATCGAAGTTCTTCGAAGAAAATCGACTTTCATGGGACGCGTTGGTAGGTGTTTGCACAGACGGAGCTCCGGCCATGCTTGGCTCGCGTTCGGGTTTCGTTACGAAGGTTAAACAAAAGAGTCCCTCTGCTATTGGTACACACTGCGTTATCCATCGTGAGTCCTTAGCATCTAAGACCCTGCCCGCTGAAATGAGGGATTTCCTGAACCTGGCTATCAAGGTAGTCAACGTTATCAAAGGTGGAGCCTTAAACAGTCGCCTGTTCAAACAGCTGTGCAAGGACTTGGACTGCGATCATCAAGCCTTGCTTTTCCACACAAACGTGCGTTGGCTTTCGAAGGGAAACATGTTGGGGCGAGTCTACGAGCTGAGGGAAGAAGTCGCAACATTCCTAGACGTGCAGCGGAAGGCGGATCTCTACAAAATGTTCCAGTCCCGAGAATGTCAACTGTCTCTAGCTTACCTCGTAGACGTCTTCGAAGCACTCAACGGTATCAACCAAAAACTGCAAGGGAAGCACATAAACATTATCACGCAATACGACGCCATTCGAGCCTTCATGGCTAAACTCGACCTCTGGAAATGCCGAATGGAGGCCGGAAACATAGCTTGTTTCCCAAACTTGGACTCTGCCGTTCCGGACGGCCTTCTCGATTCAAAGTTAAAGAACCAAATCATCGATCATCTGACTGAACTCAAAGCGGCTTTCATCCGCTACTTTCCTGACTTGGACGAAAAGCGAAAGACCTGGAAATTCATCAGAAACCCATTCCAATGCGACGTAGCTGATGTTTCGGACGAGGTCCAGGAGGAGTTTCTGGAGCTGAAGTTCAACTCCTCGGCTGAGGATGACTTTGAAATTCTGGACCTGGAGACATTCTGGGTCAAGTATCTTCCTGTTTATCCTCTGATCTCGCTTCAAGCTGTTCGGATTCTGACGATGTTCGGATCCACGTATCTCTGCGAGGCTGCATTCTCCGCGCTGGTCGCTGTCAAGACCAAATACAGAAGCAAGCTGAACGTTGAAGGAGATCTGCGCTGTGCTCTCTCTGGCACGCGACCACGAATTCCGGATCTGATAGCTAAGAAGCAGTGCCAACCATCTCACTAAAATTTAGTGAGATTTTTGGCATTGCTTCTTTAGTGACTAAATTGTTGTTTCATTGATTTTGCGTCCTTTGACGTGACATTTCAACAAACGTGTTTTGTGTAGTTACCCTTTCCTTTCATCGATCCGTGCCTTGAGCTTGTTTGCGGTTTGATGCAATAAAACGAGGTTTGTAATCTCTCCTTTGTTATTTTGAAAGAACATTATCTGTTCAGGGGTACCAGATCCAGTGTTTTAAATAAGCCAGGGCCCAGCCCTGGCTGGCTTCAATATCAATGAACAACCCCCTCAGAATGCACCACAGAGCACCTAGAATTCAAACATTTACTGGGGGGGGGACCCCCCAGACCCCCCCCCCCCCCCCCAACGAGAGGTGAAACCCCTCTCGCGCTCTCCCCAACGAGCGGCTTCGTCAGATGTAGGTGGAGGGGGGCGTGGAGACGAGCAACAATTGCTAAAGGGGGCGCGACACTAGAAAGGTTAAGAACCCCTGCTTTACACAAACAGTCTGCTCTACTACATGTCTAGCATCCACAGCGTGTTAATTCTAACAGTCCACTTGGTGCAGGATCCTTAGGCATTCGGACTGCTTGCAGAGAGTCATTCTGTTCTTCCCAACCATGCTCTTCTGGGGGTGGTAAATGTTGCATGGCATCAAGAGACTTCTTCCAGACATATGCTTGAAAGTTTGCTCGTTTAAGGTGTTGAATAAGGCTGTCATTAGTTGGAGGAAGCCCTTCATTCTTTTTCTGCTTCTGGCAGAACAACCAGTACCGCACATCATCAACCTTCATTCCAGTATATAAGTTACAAATGAATTCCTCACACGATTGCGCTAAGTTGTCATTCAGGGGTAAGGAGTTTCCCAGATTGCCAAGACTGTCTTGATGCGTGTGGCTCTCAAATTATATATATTGTTTCTGATCGTACTTCTGTAAAATAGTTGATAATAAACAACAATTTTGTATTAAAAATGATACCAAAAAGGAGCATTATTTGTCACTCCCTCCCCCCTATTTTGGTTAATACCTCCTCCAAAACCTATTGTGTTGCTATACAGTTGCATTAGACTGTTAGAGCATTCCATTAGGCACATATCGATACCAAAATGACTTCATTGTGATTTAAAAAGTTAAGAAATAGTAAATTATGTTTCCCCTACAAGTTACTATTATTGCTTTTCACGGCGTTTACATGTCGGTTTATAAAATGACCTGTAGAAAAAAAGTGCAACCACATTTTGAGACTACTACCTACCTAGCAGTGATCTAGAGGGTCCATACTAACTACCTATGATGTCAAACCTTTTATGTAGTGGGTGTTGAACAAACTCATTTTTGTCAGGTTCCTGCTCCCGGTCTATTAATTTAGTTATGATAATCACCGTGGGCAGTAAGAAGAAGCTGACACTTTGGACATTAACCCTTCATTGGAGCAAAACAGAGCAGAACACAATCCCTCTGTTTCGCTCTGACGAAGGGTTAATATCCAAAATGTCAGCTCCTCCTTGTTCCTACTGGAGTCAGCAAACCTCAATCAATGTCCTGTTGATGTCCGACAATGCACATCGATCCATAACCAGCAAGGCGAGGTCTTCGTTATCTCCATTTTTCTGTATTTGTTTTCATCCCAATTGTAAATGATAATCTTTCAAGATTTTTGTGTTTCGGTGCTTGCAACACAAAAGTGAAATTTCCCCTCATGTAAATAGTAATTTATCAGAGAATATCAGATCTTTATACACCACCTCAGTATTGTCTCTTTGCTAAACATTTCTCATATTCATGAGGTTGCAATCTCTATGATGCATGTAGATTGCAATACTATTAAATCACAACAAGCTGCAGCTGAGGATACTTACAACTTGTGCATTCGTTGAATAGCACAACAGCAAGAAACATATTATTCCCTCTTGGACATTTAAAAGTTTATCTGAACAGCACTTTTATTTTTCTATCGGTCATGGAATCAGTAAACTATTCTATGGCTGGTTCCTTGTATAGGTATGGTGCACTGGTAGCAGATAGGGGCAGACACAACACCAAAACCTACCACACAGGGGATACTGTCAATCACATGCACATCTCATTAACCATGATTTATCAATTTCTCATTTTCAACATACGAATCCAATCCTTACCATACATTTACAGTAGGTCTCGAAGGATGCCCTGGAGGTGCCCACATTCACCACCTCTAAGCTGTCTACCCTCGATTAGAATCTCTGCCCAGCTATAAACTGTCATTTTGGTGTTTCACAGGCAGGATAAACCTGGCGACCTGTCTGCCAGAATTAGTTGACGGATGTAAAAAATTCCATGGTGCACTTCACGAAAAGTAGGCGAGCTATCGTCAGCACCATGAACAAATTACAAAATACTGCCCTAATCAGCAGAGGACACAGCCCCACCATCAGCCAGCAAACGTAAACATCCGAGGCAGAAAAGCAGAACACACTGCACATCCAAAGGGTGGCAAGGTCTAAAACGCTCAAACCTCTGCACAAAACGCTGCGAAATATGTGCATATTCGGCACAAAATTGGGGCCCATAATGGCCATCAATTGCCAAATATTTTTTTAAAGTACATGTTGCCAACCACAAAAACAAAAGGCCAACATCAACACAAGCAGCCACAATGGTGAATTTGCAAAAAAATAGTCGGGAATGGTATTGTGGGATCAATACTCTGAGCTTTGTGAACTTCAACCAATGGGCTAACAAAACATCACATAGTGCCACCACACATGGACACATTTCTGCTGCATTACTATTGGATGTCAGAAGGTCTACACTATGCCAGTGCAAAGGCCATAAGGAAGAGTGATAAATTATGAACGTACTTCTGATGTTTTATGGCGTCAGGAGGGAATCCGGCCATAAAAACATTGCCTCAAACAGGGAACCATGATTGTCATGGGGCCCGCAAGGCCAACCCCCGCTTTAGCGGGGAAAAATGGCCTCAAAACGATCATTCATATTTCATTTTGTACTTCTGATGTTTTCTTGGCATAGTCATATAATGGCAGTCAACCCATTCTGATGAGGCATCTAATCTGAGATTTCAAATATGAGCTTTCTTACAAGAAAGATATTTAACATTATATATATCTATATATATATATATATATATATATATATATATATATATATATATATATATATATATATATATATATATATATATATATATTGTTACGGACACGGCTTCAGATGTTATGATGGGCCGAGCGGAATGGCCGCCGTGTTCGCACAGTTTACCCGATTACCCCCAACTCACCCGATTCCACTCGAACGTTGGCCAAATCGCGCTACGCTAAATCAATGATGGAAAGGACACAACGACTGGGATAAATGAAACGACGCAAGGGGCACAGTTCTCAAGACCTCCGGAGGAGGATATAATTAGTGGGGGAGAAAAGGGGGTAGATTACAAGGTAATGAGGTAAAGACACAGAAGAGATAGGCACTTAGACACAATCTTATCTATCCCAGACAGACCACAGACAAACGGAACAAGACTGACTTACACAGGGATTGATGGCAGGGAAGGACAGGCAGTCGATAGCACAAGGTGCACCTTGGCTCAGGGACAGAATCAAGCACGGTCCAGTCCAGAGATGCGGGGAGGTGTCGCAGCGCTCGGAGTTGGCGTCCTTCTCTCTCCAAGCGGAGGGCGCATCTGACGTCACCTCCCTCTTCCTGCGCATGCTCAGCGGGGAGTGACACGCCCTCGGCTCGTTGGCTCCGCCCCAGATGGGATCGGTCCGCCGCTTCTATTGGGTGCGGGGGTTACCGGGCTCCGCCCTTGACGAGGAGCTGACAGCGAGCCCCTACTTGGTAACCCCGTTGAGCACATGCTCGATGGCGGCTCGTTGGAAAGGCATGGTGCCCTCCCAACACCCCCGACCAACCAAGCCGGAGTGAGGACGCACACTCCCCGCGCCGCCGCCGCTGTTGTTGTTGTTGCTGTTGTTGTTGCTGAACCGTGAGGAAGAGCTGCGGGGAGGTATTGGGAGGTCCTAAACTTCCTAACGGTGCCATACAATCACATTCTGGTGCAACGAAGAGTCAGAATTAATGGAAACGAGTCCTTAACTGACATAAACTAAGAATAACTAGCAAGATGTCCTATAGTTGTCTACGTGAGATGTGGTGGACCTGGATGCGACATTTAATGGGGGAAATAGGGGGAGGTCGGGTCTACAGAGTGTTGTTTACAGGAAATGGGACGAGGGAATGGGGGATTGGGGATAGTTGGGAAGTATGGAGGAAATAGGGGAATATTTACAAGCGGATATGGATGGATGCCAATCTCATATCCGCAACAATATATATATATATACATACATACATACATACATATATATATATATATATATATATATATATATATATATATATATATATATATATATATATATATATATATATATATATATATATATACATACTGTGTATATATATATATGTATATATATATATATATATATATATATATATATATATATATATATATATATATAGATATATATATATATATAGATATATACACTAGTGGGGTCACCCGTGGGAATCCCATTGGCATGGACGTGTGTGACTGACATATTGAGTTAGATGCTGCACCTGCACATTCAGTTTCACAAAATGGTTACTGGCAATTCATCAGATGCACAAATGATGTCATCAACACAATGTATTTACTTCTGATAACATGTGAATGCATGTGCGTGCACACCCACACACACATAAACACACACATATATGTATATCCCGGTATACACACACACACATATCCCGGTGTATACCCTGGATAAGAATAGGTACGCCGTATCCCTGCGTGTCGTAAGAGGCGACTAAGAGGGTTGGCGTCAGGAAGGGCATCCGGCCATAAAAACATTGCCTCAAAAAGAGAACCATGACAATTACAACTACATGTGGGCAGGGTACAGCCCGAAGTGGAGATCGGTTTCTGAGGTTTGGGACATGGAATGTAGGGACAATGACAGGGAGATCAGGAGAAGTGGTGGAAGTATTGGTCAGAAGAAGAGTGGACATATGTTGTGTGCAGGAGACGAGATGGAAGGGAAGTGGTGTGAGAATGGTGAAGGGTAGGCAGGGACAGAAATACAAGTTTGTGTGGCAAGGGTGCCTGGAGGGCGTGAATGGTGTTGGTGTCCTGTTTTCTGAGGAGTTTGTAGACGGTGTGGTGAGTGTGACGAGAGCGAGTGATAGATTGATTATGGTGAAAATGATGATTGGAAAGCTCTTGGTGAACGTCATCTCGGGATATGCTCCGCAGGTTGGTCGGAGCGATGAAGAGAAGGACAAGTTCTGGTGTGCGATAGAGAAGCTGATGGAAAACGTGAAAGATGAGGAAGTTGTTGTGGTAGGAGGAGACCGAAATGGGGACATGTGGGAAGGAGTATGGATGGTTTTGACGGAGTTCATGGGGGTTACGGATATGGTGTGAGAAATGGAGAAGGTGAAAGGATTTTGGAGTTTGCTGATGGAGCTGATTTGTTGATTTGTAATACTCAGTTCCAGAAAGAGGACAATAAGCTTGTTACATACACGTCAGGTGGGTCGACGACAACCATTGACTACCTGATGGTACGTAGGCGAGATAGGGGGCACCTCCGGGACACAAAGGTGATCCCGGGGGAGGAGGCTGTTTCACAGCACCACTTGGTTGTCTGCGACGTAAGGGTGAAAGGTGCGAGGAGAGCTCGGCGGGTGAAGTACCAACCGAGAATGAAGGTGTGGAGGTTGAAAGAGGTGACAGTAAGGGAGGCATTAAAAGAGAGGCTGAGTAGGGTCGAGGATGATGTGGTTGAGCTTGAAAGTGGTTGGATGTCAATGAAAGCTAGTCTGTTGGGAGCCGTTGGTGAGGTATGTGGATGGACAAAAGGACCACCGAGGCACTCGGAAACATGGTGGTGGGATGATGAAGTTGGAAAGAGGATTGACGAGAAGAGGAAGAAGTTCAAGGAGTGGCAGAAGGCGAAGGGTACGGGAGCAGAAACAGCAGAGCATGAAAGTTATAAGGCAGCCAGGAAGGCTGCAAAGAAAGAGGTAGCAAAGGCGCAGGAGGCATGTAGGAAAATGTTCAGAGAACGCTTGGATTCGGAAGAGGGTCAGAAAGCAGTATTCAGGATTGCAAAGCAGATAGCGAAAGAGAGGTGTGATGTGATGAGGGTGAGTTGCTTGAAGGATGAAGTGGGACAAATCGTTGTCGACCCAGATGGAATTAAAGGAAGATGGAAAAGATATATGGAAATGCTGTTGAATACAGAGAATGAATGGGATGGCAACATAGAGAGTAACCCAGTTTTAGGACCGGCAGAGAAGATAACTGAGAAGGAAGTTGAGGAAGCGATAAAAGCAATGAAGGGTAGAAAAGCGGGAGGGCCGACGGGAGTTGTGGGAGATATGTTGAAGGCAGCAGGAAGTTGGGGTGTGAAGAGAATGACAGAGATCTGTAATCTGGTGGTGAAAGAAGGCCGCATTCCAGTGGATTGGGAACTGAGTACCCTCGTCCCTCTATACAAGGGGAAAGGTGACCCTCTGGAGTGTGGCTCGTACCGAGCGATAAAGTTATTGGAGCATGGAATGAAGGTATTGGAAAGGGTGTTGGAGAGGAGGATAAGGAAGAAAGTGAAGATCGACGATATGCAGTTTGGATTCATGCCAGGAAGAGGAACGACAGACGCGCTTTTCATTGTGAGGCAGTTGCAGAAGTACATGGAGAAGAGGAAGAGGTTGTTTCTTGGGTTTGTTGATCTGGAGAAAGCATTCGATCGGGTTCCACGCAAAGTATTGACATGGGCATTGAGGAAGTTAGGGGTGGAGGAATGGTTGATCAGAGTAGTGATGGCAATGTACAAAAGAGCGCGCACAGCTGTAAGGACGAAGGACGGGAACAGTGGTGAGTTTGAGGTGAAGGTGGGAGTGCATCAGGGGTCGGTACTAAGTCCACTACAATTTGTAGCTGTGATGGAGGTGCTGGCTCAGAACGTAAAGGAGGGTTTACCGTGGGAGTTGTTGTATGCAGATGATCTGGTGTTGATTGCGGAAGGTATGGATGGACTGAAGGAAAAGATGAACACGTGGAAGGAATGTATGGAGACAAAAGGTCTGAAGGTGAATATCGGAAAGATGAAGGTGATGGCAAGTGGTAAAGCATGTGGTGAGGTGGAAAGAACTGGGAAGTGGCCCTGTGCTGTGTGTAGGAAGGGTGTCGGAGTGAACTCCATTCAGTGTACAATGTGCGCTGAGTGGGTTCATCAAAAATGTAGTGGTCTGAGAGGGTCATTAACCAGTGTGGCAGCTACATTCAAATGTAAGGTGTGCACAGATGGAGCTGCAGACGGAGGAAATGTTGAGTTGGATCTTGGAGACGGCGTGAAGCTGGAAGGTGTGAAAACATTTTGCTACCTCGGAGACATGCTGAATGGAGAAGGTGGATCAGACTCGGCAACGGTTGCTCGAGTGAGATGTGCATGGAAAAAGTTTCGGGATTTGAGTGGCGTGCTGATGATGAGGGGAGTGTCGTTGAAGCTGAAGGGAAAGGTGTATGCTGCATGTGTGAGAAGTGTTGTGATTTATGGGAGCGAGACATGGGTAATGAACGTAGAGCAGCAACGAAGGTTGGAAAGGGTGGAAATGCGAATGGTTCGACGGATGTGCGGAGTATCGTTGAGAGAGAGGAAGACAAATGATGAATTGTGAAAGCTGATGGGAATAGAGCCTGTGATTGATGCTGTGAAGAGGAACAGGTTGAGATGGTTTGGTCATGTGTTGAGGAAGGATGAAAGTGACTGGTTGAGAAGAGTGATGGAAATGAATGTAGAAGGAAGTAGAAGACGGGGAAGACCGAGAAAGACTTGGCTCAAGATGGTGGAAGAAGAAATGCGGGCAAGGGGGTTAACAAGGAGAGATGCAGAAAATAGGGCAAAATGGAGAAGATTGTCATGGGGACCGCAAGGCTAACCCCCGCTCTAGCAGGGAAAATAGCCTTTAAAATGCATGTTGTTGTTGTTGTTGTTGTTGTTATGTATGTATGTATGTATGTATGTATGTATGTATGTATGTATGTATGTATGTATACATATATATTGTTGCGGATCTCACCATCGGCCCTTTTTCCCCTTACCAAGGGGGAATTAATCCCCTTGTCTGCGACTGAGCGACGTGAGTCCTGAAGCTGCCCAGCTCCCTCCAGAGAGGCAGGTGAGCAACCTCGTTCGAGACCGTGGACAAGATGTTATTTTGCCGAGCGGATGGCAGCCCGCGGCTCGAACCATTAACAGAAACTAGACCCGATTCTTAAACGTTGGCCGAATCATGCCACAGGTGCTCAATGATGGAAGGGACAAGGACGATCGGACGAGGAAGAAGAAGAAGAAGAAGAAGACAAAGGTAGGAAATAACAGGATTGATTATTATTTTCACAAGACTAAAGGAAGAAAAGCAATCAAAGTAATATACAGCAAATGGAAGAAGACACAGTGCAATTTCTAGCTTATCTATACAGCCTTGCTTATACCCCAGACAACATAAAGGACGGACGACAATCAGACTTACACGGGGAATGATGATAGGGATGGCAGGAGGTTCGTTCCTCCAGCGAGGTTGTGTCCCGACTGCACATCGGATTTTTATGTGAAAAAATAAAAATATTTTTTCACATAAAACGTTTTTTTTGCGTGCAAAAAATTATTTTGCTATTTTTGGAGAAAAAAAGAATTTCGCCTTTTTTCGGGAAAAATAAAATAAAATGCCCTTTTTGGTCGAAAATGTCTGGTAACGCTAAAAAAAATTAGGGAATTTTTCGAAATTTTAAACTGCGATCGAAATTTTAAACTGCGATCGATCTCAAAAACAAAACGTTGCGTCCACTTGCGTGCGTTGCGTCCTCAGCGTGTACAGCAGTGAGGCGGTGTACTACAGTGAGAGAGTGTACACAAAGTGTGAACAAGTCTCCTATCAAGATGAGTGCTGCTCTTCGTGACAAGTGGCTGAAGGAATTCAACGCTGGCGGCGATGGGGCCACCTTCAAGTACGTGTCGAGTGACACGGCTTTCTGTCGAGCTTGTGAAAAGACTTTCCAGGTGAAGCAGAAGTCTGAGCTGGCCCAACATGTCCGAGGAGACCGCCACAAGAGCAACTTGGCCTTGAAGAAGAAGAGGACGGTCACGCTAGCCACCATGGAGGACTTTGGTGGCGGAAAGAGGCACAAGTGCGACGTCGTGGCTCAGGAGCTGTGCCAGGCCATGCTGGCCGCTGGCATCCCATGGTCGAAATTGGAAAACCCTGCCCTCCGGTCATTCCTGGAGACGCACATCACTCTCCAGATCCCCGATGAAAGCTGGATTTGAAAGCACTACCTCGACAAGTGCTACGACGAGGCCTTGGCGGGGATCCGTGCCGACCTCGGACAGCAGCCCATCTGGCTGTCCGTCGACGAGACGACCGATTCGGCAGGTCGATATGTGGCCAACATCATCGCGGGACGCTTGTCCAAGGAGGGGTACTTTCGTCCCCACCTCGTCCAGTGCATGTTTCTGGAGAAGACCAACTCCGGGGAGATCGCGTGTGCAGTCAATGACACGCTGCGCTATCTTTGGCCTGATTTCAAGCCGGAGTGCCTCAAGGTCCTCGTCAGCGACGCCGCGGCCAATATGATCAAGGCCGGCCATGCCCTGAAGGAACTCTTCCCGGACTTGCTGCATGTGACTTGCGTTGCCCACGCGCTCCACCATGTCTGCGAGACAGTCCGAGAAATGTTCAAGGACGTCAACGACCTGATTGCCACGACGAAGAAGGTGTTCGTCAAAGCCCCGTCGCGTGTTGTCTTTTGGAAGGAGCAGCAACCCAATCTTTCTCTCCCCCCGGAGCCCATTCTGACTCGGTGGGGGACGTGGATCGACGCCGCGGTGTTTTACGCCGAGCACTTCGAGGCCGTCAAGGACATTGTGGACCAGCTGAACGATGACGACGCGATGGCAATCCGGAGTGCCAAGGACCTGTTCGGAAAGGCGGACATCAAGCTCAGTTTGGTCTTCTTAAATGCCCACGTGTCGTTCATCCCGAAGATCCTTAAGCAGCTGGAGGAGGCCGGCATGGAGCTGGCCAAGGCCTTCCAGCTCCTTGATCAGGCCAAGGAGGAGCTCGAAAAGATCCGAGGCTGCCGTAAGGAGATCCTGCTCACCAAGTTCAAGGCGGTGCTGCAGCGCAATCCCGACATTGGTGTGCTGAGGACAGTGGCTTTGATCCTGGATGGAGATCAGCACGGATCTGAGGTTGGTGTGCCGGCTGGAGTCAAGCTTGCTGACATCCCCCTCTTGAGGTACTGCCCCATCGTCAGCGTCGACGTGGAAAGGTCCTTCTCCGTCCACAGAAACGTCCTCACCGACCGCCGACACCGCCTCACCAAGGAGAACATTACCAAGATAATGATTTCAAACACCTACTTTAACCGTTCCTAAAAGGGTCTTGTCAATTTCTTCTAGTCCTCTACTTATCAAACAATGCAGTTGCAATAAAGGTACCTGAACGTCATTTTTTACCTGTTTACTAGCCCAGAGTGCTTAATGTTGTGCAGGAAAAAGCTTACCATTTTTTGTTCTTTTTTTGACTGATTTCTGAAAAACTTGGTAATAATAAAAAATGAATAAAACGGGGGAAAAAAATATTTCGGGATTTTTTCACATAAAAAAAAAAATCCACTTTTCAAAACATAAAAGGCCTATTTTCTTAACATAAAAATCCATAGTCTAGTCCCGACCCACGACTCTCACGTGTCCTTTCCTCATACCAGCTCAGCAGCACTTTCTCTCTCGTGTCCTTTCCTCGTACCAGTTCAGCAGCACGTTCTCTCTCGTGTCCTTTCCTCATACCAGCTCAGCAGCACGTTCTCTCTCGTGTCCTTTACTCGTACCAGTTCCAGCAGCACGTTCTCTCTCGTGTCCTCTGGTATCTCAAGCGGGGGTGTGACGCCCTCGGCCGTTTTGGGTACCGCCCCCCCTCCCCCCCCCCCCGATTTGTGGCCTTATATGGCAATGCCATGGTCTTGTATCCTTATTTGGGCATGGAGCCGAACAGCGCGCCCCTCGTGGCGAGCCACAAGCTTGTATCCTTATTTGGGCATGGAGCCGAACAGCGCGCCCCTCGTGGCTAGCCACGGGCTTGTATCATTATTTGGGCATGGGGCTGAACAGCCCCGCCCCCGTGGCGCGCCCTGGGCTTGTATCCTTATTTGGGCATGGGGCTGAACAGCCCCACCCCTCGTGGCGCGCCCTGGGCTTGTATCTTTTCGGCGACCCCGCCCTTCCTGTCCAAACAGAGCACGGAGCACATATTCACCATAGCAGCGAACACCGCTTCCAAACCCAGGCCAGTTCAGAGGGCGCACACCCCACGCTTGTCAAGCTGCTTTACCCAGAGAGGGAGAGTTTGGCTGGGAAATGTAATTATTGAAAGGGAGCTATCCTTATTTGACTCGGTGCAATGGAGTGTCAATTACTGGGCAACAGAGCCTTAAACTGGAACACATAATAAGGGAATAACTATTTAGAGGTTCTAAGATTGGCTAGGTGTATGCGATGAATTAACTAAGGGGGACGACCTTTGACCTTTACAATTATGGAGGTATTTACACAGATCATGACATTTACAAAGGGTGGTATTTACAAAAATTACAGGATTCTCAAATCCGTTACACTGCACCCTCCTTCCTTCAGGCACGTCCCGGGCCTATAAAAATTTAGCTTAGTGTGGCACGTAGGTGTAATTCCCTCTACAATTAACCTGACCCTGAGTGCGACAATTATAAAACACAAATAAGTATGTCCCTCTGCTGCATTGCACCATACCTAACAGATTCGCGCCCACAGGATAACCGAATTGCGGAATTATTTTCAAACTAAACATGAACGGTGGGGAGCATTATTTACAAGTGACGTTAATTGGACAATTTACAAACCGCAACCCAGGACCTGTGATTTTTCTAATAGGGAAACCAAAAGAAATTCCTGTGGGAGGGGAGGAGACAGCATGCACTGCATCGACGCACCAACACCAATAAAGAGCACCAAAACACCAAAGCACCATAAAGCACCAATCAGTGCACAGTCATCACAGTTCAATTAAAAACAACACTGGTGGTCTTGTTCTTCGGCTCCCTCTGCTGGCCATTGTTCTTCCTGATGTTGTCTTTCAATTCTTTGTGATCTTCTTGGGCCATCGTGGCCGGTCCCAGCATAGGGGCCATGCCCCAACCCGTGGGGTCCATAAGTGGTGCTTCGACACAGACTGTGGTCCATAAGTGGTGCGTGGATGCAGGCAGCTGTGGTTGCGAGAGTTTCGGGCTCACAGACACGGCCCCCCGCATGCTCCCCCTCAATGCCCAGAGAACACGATCCTCGGGTCAGGGAAGGAAGACAGAGAAGACAGGTGAGCGAGGGGTAAGGTCACAAGGGTACACATCAATGAAGGCAATGCAAGGTGAGGTGCGCCTAGAGACTGAGCGGAGAAAAGCTCGTCCCTATCGTACGTCACCACACCCGTCACCTGTTCTACCCTCGCCCCTTACCCCCGTATTTAGAAAATCTACACATTGCACTACAATTTACAAATCCGTCGCTACCGTCACGTCTTCCCCATATCTCCCCTATACCAAATTCGTCACAATCCCATTAATCCAAAATTTGCCATCCCCAATTCATCATCAATCCTCATAAGGAGGGAGAGATGGAACATCAACACAATGTCACACCCACGTCATGATGCGTCTCACAATCCAAAACATTTGCACAAAAATAATAAAAACATGGCATGGTGTGGAGTTCTGTCACCTCAGGTGAGTGGATGTAGATGGTGCGAGGAGATTTCAATCCTAACTACTTCCTAAATGACATTAACACACTTTACATGACCCGGGGTCTTTCCCCGCCAATCCATTGGCCATCTTACTCGATGCGGTTTTAAGAACCAAATTCCCATTGACCAAACTGTGGTGCTTCATCAATTTGGGGTCTCACTCCCCCCGGTTCAACTCCCTGTGCCTTTGCACAATTTCAGGACTGGGTTGTGTGGCTCTCCCAGCAGGTCTACTCACCTGCACACCTCCACCACTGCAGTTGCCTCCGAGCTTACCTGCTCCTTACCCTAACCTATCTACCTGGGGAAGGCCCTCTGGCGCTCTCCCTATTCGGTGCCCTCTCTGGCACTGGGCGACCCGGGTCCGTCCTCCGGATCCTCGGGCCCCATCCACAACTCTACCGGCTCCCAGAGCCCACCTGCGGCCTCACCTGGCCGACATCCTAACAGTGGCGGAGTGCCCATTTAACTACACACACTAACAGGCCACACGCCCAGCCATTTCCACGACACTAATGCACCCATCCAAACACCATTCTTCCACCACGCACCACAGATGCCAATATCCAACCACAATTTACCTACCCCCTCTACCTAACTCTTAAACTACCCTCCCCGGGTATTCGTGATAGGGGTCCACTTTTCCCCCATTCACACCTTCGCACCATCCACTCCACTCCACAGTTTCCACCATACTCCCTCCACACCATCCATTCCATACTCCATGAATTCCATACTCCATGAATTCCATACTCCATGTATTCCACACAACCATTCTCCATACACCTGTATTTGCACACCTGTGCCATCACACCTGGTGCTTCCTGCACCCTCCTTCCTCCCAGGCCCATTTGGTCAACACAACACACAATCACCATTACTCACTCATACACTGCTCCATACACTTCCACGATCAATACAATCCACAATCACAATTATTCCTCATACGCTGCTTCATACTCTTCCACGCTCAATACAACTCACAACCACCTAACACGTTTCACAATACACTTCCGAATACACTTTCAATTATCAAACACACGGCATCATCTGATCTACCTGGTTTCCTTCTAACTTGGTGCTCCCCATCTTCCCTTTAAACGAAGCACATCCCACGTCATTAACAACCATTCTAACCTCTCTATGTCCCCGACTACCTGTCCAATGTCGCTACTTACCTCTACCATTACCTATGGTCATCTCTAGGTCCCTATACATTATCCTAACCCTCCCGGGCTAGTTTTCACTGCCAAACCCCATAAAACTATAGCTCATGTGCCCCGTTTTGTGAGGGATGGCAGAGTAGCCATTCCTCCACATCGGGCATCTCCCACTATCAATTTTGCCATCAAATTCCAACCAATCAAAATTTGCCAATCACTGTCAATCATTCTACCAATCATTTGCCAATCACTTCCGCCAATCCTATTCACTATTCTAAATTTCGGATCAAAACACTATCATCATCACAGTCCACTATATCTGAGCCTCGGTGCGTCGTTACATCATTAAAACTCGGCTTCGCAAAGCCGAGCAATGAATTCGGGTGGTTTGGTCGCCTGCAGGTTGAATCCGTCCGGCATTCGGTTCAGGGGAGGCAGTTTGGTCGGGCCGAGATTCCACACACCATCTCGGCGCGGCTCCTTGCGGCCTCTGGCCCGATGGCTCAATCTCGCCCGGTCGGAACCCCGTCCCCGCCACCAGGGGGCACCGTCCGCTTCCTCCTACCCGCCCTTGAACCGGACCGGTCGCCTTGCCCGGCTAGGCCCAGACTCGACCGTGCGGGGCAGGGCCAGGCCCGAATCGCCAACGACGCTTTGAAGAGAAGCGGCGCGGCACCGATCCGCGCCGGGCCTCGCATCCAACAAAGCGCACCGCGCCCCGAGTGCTCGCCTCGGCTATCCGTCGCCCTAAACGCTGCTCCGGTCCACGTCGATGCCTTACTCGCATGCTCACACGCACACGCGACCCTTTTCACACTCACCAAACCCGGTGTTCCAACGCCGCCCGTACATTCCACACACTCCGTCCATTCCACCACCGCACTCCCTGTTACACACCACACCTCTCGCGCACACTCGCCGTTCGCACACTTCCTTAACACACCTCGCGCACCGTCTTGCGCACTCTCCCTCGGTACGTACTCCGTACCACTCATGGGGGTGCACTCTTGCATCCACCCACTCACGCGCTTCAATGGGCTCTCCCACACCCGCGCCACAACCAACTCAGGCGTGCTTTCTCGCACACTCTCGCCATCCATTCCAGGTGTGCATTCTCGCACCCGCTCCTCCACCAACTCACTCTCCGGGTCACTCTCACCCTCGCACGTACACTCCATATCGCTCTCACTCTGTGTCACACTCCGTACACTCCGACGTGCATTCTCGCTCGCACTCGGTTTCACACTCGCGCTTCGTAACACGCTCATTCCCCGATGCACACTTTTTTTTCACAAGCGCGCCATTTCCACTCACTCAGCGCCCAACGGACCTTCCACAAACGCCCGGGTGCCATATCGACCCCAATCGCGCGACAATTCTCTTCGCGCCAAACACTTTGCCGAAAAACCTCTTAGCACCATATACAGCCCGTCTCACCTTCGGGGTTCTTCTTCCTCCCTGCACCAACACCTGCAAATCTTTATAAGGATTAAGCACGGCATCAGGGTGTGAGCACGGACTTTGCACATTATCCATTCCTTCCTCCAACTGTTGCTCTTCTACGTCTGTCGTCTCTACAATTTCAACTATACCCATAATTTCTTTGTTCACCTCGACGACCGTTGGCTTTAATAAAATTCCCTCTACCTCAGCGGTCGCCGGCTGCCCCAAACCCCGGGTCGCGATTTCTACACTCGTCATTTTACCCGCGCTTTCCTCCACCTCGCTCAACCAGCGCTTCTCGACCTGCTTTACCTCGTCGTGCACCCTTGGGACCCCCTCGCCTAACATGAGATCCATGGTCTCCCCACATTTTTGTGCGCTCTCTCCACATTTTCGTATGCAGTCACCCATTATGTTCCCAACTTTACCGATTCGCTCCAATTTGCTTCCTAGCCCCTCAAATTTGCCTCCTAGCCCCCCGATTTGATTTCCCATGTCCGTTTTTAATCCCCCGATTTGATTTCCCCATGTCCGTTTTTAATCCCCCGATTTGATTTTCTAATCGCTCACCCAACTGTTTTCCAATCCTATATTCCCCATTAGTATGGCTGCATTATTCTGCGCCATGAGGTCCCGCACATCAATTCCCCCTATTTGTGCAGCGGGCGCGGCCGCCGCAACCACGTGCGAGCCGCCATTTTGTGCGCCTCCCTCATGCGAGGTGCTGCCATCTCGTGTGCCTGAAGCCTCCGCTACCACATCCTCATCGCTTTCCTCCTCCATTATTACTCCCACCTCCTCCATGGGGTCCTGCGTCGCTTCTAACCCCTCTTCTAACTCACCCACCGGCATCCGGTCGCCTTGATTATCCATGGCACGATTTATTTAATTTGGATGTTATAAAATAAAATTTTGGGCCACTCGTAATTTGAGTGCGCTAAGGGCACTTCAGGTCCGAATCCCACTCCTGACACCAATTGTTGCGGATCTCACCATCGGCCCTTTTTCCCCTTACCAAGGGGGAATTAATCCCCTCGTCTGCGACTGACCGACGTGAGTCCTGAAGCTGCCCAGCTCCCTCCAGAGAGGCAGGTGAGCAACCTCGTTCGAGATCGTGGACAAGATGTTATTGGGAGGGAGGGGGGATGGGGAGGGGGGGGGGAAGGGGGGAGGGGAGGAGGGGGGAGGGGGAGGGGGAGTGGGGAGAGAGGAGGGGAGAGGGGGGAGGTGGAGAGGGAGGGGGGAGGGGGAGGAGGGAGGGGGGGGAGAAGGGAGGGGGGAGGGGAAAGGGGAGGGGGGAAGGGAGGGGGAGGGGGAGGGGGAAAAGGGAGGGGGAGGGGGAGGGGGAGGGGGAAGGGGAGAAGGGGAAGAGGTAGGGTGGAGGGGGGAGGGGGGGCGGAGGGGGAAGGGAGGGGGAGGACGGACGGGGGAGGGAAGGGGGATGGAAGGGGAGGGCCAGTCAACAATGACGTTGAATTTCTCATGGTCGGAGAGCAGCACAACAATCGCGACATCGTCCTGCATCTTCGCAAGGGCACGAAGCGGATTTTGGAGACTCACCGATCCTGGGACCCACGCCCTCCAGTACCGGCGTTGCCGGGCGGGGGAAGCGAGACCCGTACATTCCCAACCCGTACATTCGCCCTCTCGACTCAAGCTCGTATTCGATTCGTAGAAAGGGGAAAGGGGAAATCCTTCGTATTCAAATTCGTAAACACGAAATATGAATTAAAATTTAATTCATATCGCACAAAATCGACACAAAACACGATCGCATAAAGGTGAAAAAACGCCATCGCTTTTCGCCCTGAATTACGTGCAAACGTGTGACGTGTGACGGGATGGAACATCACGTGATCGCTCTGAGCGAATCAGCGAGCTGTTCTGGCACTGGCTGAGATTAGCGGGTACTTCGCTGAAATGCGCTGAGGTAAATATGAATAAAAAATATGGATCTCGTCAAATATGGTTTCGGCCATGTTCGTCCCAGGCTCAATGGCCATGTCCATGCCAAATATCAAGCACGTGAGCCTCTCCGTTTCGGAGTCTATAGGTAACATATCACACACACACACACACACACACACACACACACACGGGGTAGTGGGACACACACACACGGGGTAGTGGGACACACACACACGGGGCAGTGGGACACACACACACGGGGCAGTGGGACACACACACACGGGGCAGTGGGACACACACACACGGGGTAGTGGCGCGCGCACACACACACACACACACACACACACACACACACACACACACACACACACACACACACACACACACACACACACACACACACACACACACACACACACACGGGGTAGTGGGACACACACACGGGGGGGGGGGGGTAGTGGGACACACACACATACACTGGAGAGTGGGTCACACACACACACACGGAATCATGTGAAAACAATTTTTTTTAAATAAAATTAAATTAAAATAATGATTTCACGATTTCAGTTCCTGTAGCTATGAAACACATTTTCTTTGGGTGGTGTATAATCGCTCCGACCGAAACAGGCATTACCCACGGAGGTATATAATAAACTGGAGAGCCAATGACGGCTGTCGGCTGAAGCTAGCGGAAGTTGCTTGGCGGCCATATTGGGAAGCCGATTGTGACATTCGTCCACATCCACAGGGCAAGTAATACAATACACCGGACTCGAACATGCAACTAAATTGGAAGTTTATTGTTCAATAGTTGTTATTTTTCCTTAGCTATCTGATGCCAATAACTGCAAATGAGGGTTGTATAAATTACAGCACTAGGTGGTTTGCCATTGCCTTCCCACTTCGCAGTAGCAGTAGGTAGGGCAGGAAGTTGTTCAGGGTCCTGGTACGAATCCCGATCCTGGTATTTCACGGGCAGGGCGACTGATCATCCTGGCGAACGTTAAGCCGGCTGTCTTGTCTGCTAGTGAAGGAGCTGGGGCTCCCACGTCGATCGGGGAATCGGAATCGGGGAATGGAAGCTGAATGACAGTTGGAAAGTGCCTGTAGCATACTTTATGATAAATGGATTGTCGGGGAAGGAACAGGCGAATTTGGTGACACAATGTCTACTAAAATTGCATGATATCGGTGCAGAGGTGGTTTCCTTAACTTGCGATGGGACCGTCCGCTCATTTGACAATGTTACGTGAGCTAGGTGCCGACATCACGCCGCAGAATGTGAAACCAACATTTCCCCACCCAGCAAATCCCGAAAAGAACATTTGTGTTGTACTCGATGCATGTCACATGCTTAAACTTGCAAGAAACTGTCTTGGATCCATGAAAATGATGGAGGATGGCAACAAAAAAGTCATCGCGTGGAAATACATCCAGGCACTCTTTGATCTGCAGAAGAGGGAAGGCTTGCGTCTGGGAAATAAGCTCTCCCGGAAACACATCGAGTGGAAGAGCAATGTCATGAAGGTGGACACAGCTGCTCAGACATTGAGCACTAGTGTGGCAGATGCAATTCGGTTTTGCAGGGACACTTTGCAACTATCAGAATTTCAGGGCAGTGAGGCTACCTGCCAATACATTGAAACATTGGACAAACTGTTTGACATTCTAAATTCTCGCAATCCATTGGCACGAAACTACAAGGCACCACTCATGACATCACGAGAAGGACTTTTCCTGCCATTCCTGGATACTGCCTACAGTTACTTGTCCAACATCAAAAACATGAATGGTCAAGTTATGACCAATACGCGTTTGAAAACCCCCTTCATTGGTTTCATGATCTGCATAGAGAGTGTCAAAATTTTGTATTTCACATATGTCAAACCTGCCTCATCTCCCCTGCGATACCTGCTCACGTACAAAATGAGCCAAGACCACATTGAACTTTTCTTTGGAGCGGTCCGCATTGCATGTGGAAGTGGGAATAACCCAACGGCCCGGCAGTTTGTTGCCGCATATAAGCGCCTCTTGATGCGACATGACATCAAGTCTGCAAGTGGGAACTGTTCTGCACAGGACTCAACCAGAATCCTGAATGCGGCTTCCTTCAAGTGCGTTGCAAAGCAGGCTGTGCCTGACGAGAGTCACGACATGTTGGTGGCCAGACGATACGACCTGGAGTTGAGATCGCCGGCAAAAGAGGACCACGACTATGCGGATATTCCAAATTTTGAGCAACTTTCCATCTTTACAGAGTCATGTGTTGGCTATATTGCCGGCTATGTGGTGAGGATGGTGAGGAAGACTCTGAAGTGTAGCCAATGTCTTTCTGCATTGACCAGTAACAACGAAGAATGGCAAACCACACCAATGTACAGCCTGATTGTTACCAAGAACAGGGGTGGCCTCATAGTTCCCTCGCACAGTGTTGTTCGTGTCTGTGAGGCGACTGAACGCTGTGTCAAGAGGCTCCTGGCTGTAAGCAATGGCAAAATGCCTCGTGAAAGTGGGATAAGAGCGGCAATTTCCACTTCTGTCCTTTCTGAGGTCGGTCCGTCTACATTTGCTTCCTTGGATCGGCACATGTTTGACTGTGAGGCAGACAGCAACCATGTGTTTGCTTTAATACATTCTGTATCACAATCATACAGCAAGATACGTTTCCATCATGTTGTGAGAACACTCGATGATGACATGAAGGAAGAGCGCATCAGGAAAAAATATTGCAAACTGGTCCTGTTTGCTCACCAGTGAGGCAACACCAGAGCAAGCTGAAATATAAGAGCGACCTCATCTCTACATGGTGTGGGTGTGTTTTGTGGGTTAACTGTGAATTGTGTGGGTTAACTACATGACAGCGTTTCATGTCATTTATGTGACTGACTCACTGTTGATGTGTTGCTGACCCATGTCAGTGTAGAATAAACTCTGGTTATCATTATATCTGCGTGGTTTCTAACATCTCGGTAATAGAAACATACACATCTTAGTTACAATATAATGACTGAATTAAGTAACATCATATAACATGACAACAAATCAGATCTTTATATTGAGGAATATTATTGAACAAGCCAAAGAATGGCAAACGACGATGTACCTCAATTTTATAGATTTCTAGAAAGCTTTCGACTCCTTGCCCAGAGAAAGTCTGGGTCATAATGAAGAAATACAGCATACCTGGAAAATTAGTGAACCTTGTAAAAGCCCTTTACCAAGACTTTCAATGTGCGGTCGTCGACCAAGGTGAAACAACAGAATGGTTCAAGGTGAAGACAGGAGTTAAACAGGGGTGTAACATGTCAGGATTCTTATTCCTACTAGTGGGTGATTGGGTCATGAGAAGAACGATAAAGAACACCGAGCGGTAATTTTGGGCACTTTTTTTTCAAACAAGCTCTAAACCATTGGATTCCCCAGGAAAAATGCGTCTAGAACCAACTTCAAACTTAATGAACACCATTTCCTTAAAGAACGGGATTCTGAGCCCGAATATCAGTTCAAATATTAGTATTCTATATTAATTAAATAGTCGGCGCTCCTAAAATTCGCTCCAGCTGCATCATCAGTGCGCCACGCCTTTGCTTTGACAGGCTTACGATCGGCTTCCCAATATGGCCGCCAGACTATTTCCGGTGGCTTCACGGCGGCTAATGCTGCGAGGTGGCCAATTGGCTCTCCATATTATATACCTCCGTGGCATTACCTCGTTTCCTTTGCTCGAGTTGTTCTAAAAGTAATTCATGATCGAAGACGTGTTGATTGAGTCTTAAAATGCACATCCGATCATACAGTCATACAGACATACAGAGCATACAGAGCATACAGAGGCCGATCTCTTCTTCAGATGACTCTTCAGATGAGAAGATGACTCTTCTTCATTTTAAAACTTTAATGTATCGATAACTTTTCGCTTTACAAAGTAAAAATAGATTAAAACCAAACGTTATTAATAAATATTGTATTCAACAGTTAGTTTACATTATTATGTACATTTTTGAAGTACTGTATTGTTTAATTCCATGGTTGGAAAAGAGTTGACTCGCTTAAAACAAACGCTGTATGTACACCCCAGGGATATGGAAAAATATAATTACACTTCGGTTGGATCCCGAACTTCAGTATTCAGTCGCTGTATTTTTACTAAGTGATAATTTAAATAATGAAGTCCTGGGAATGTTCTCTCCTCTCTCCTTCCCCTCTCTCCTTCCCCTCTCTCCTTCCCCCCTCTCCTTCCCATCTCTCATTCACCTCTGTCATTCTCCTCTACCATTCTCCTCTACCATTCTCCTCTCTCCTTGCCCGTGCCGACATAACAGTCGACACATTCAAAACGGCTGTTGGAATACATGTCGCCAATTTTCTCAACTTTAGCTGAAACTGAGACTTGAACCATCCTGGCGACTGTGATGGTGAATTAGTCGAGATGAAGCCGTGAGGGAGACTCAATGAATGGGCTTTATGTTACAGGCCTTTGAAAATGCATTTTGTTCTATAAACGGGTATCTTTAATGGGATTTTATTCCCGTTTTTTTTCCACCGAGTCTAAAACTATGTTAGCGACTGTGAAAATTGAAATGATATATCGAATTAGAGTTGAAATAAAACTGTTGAGAGAGAGCAAGACAGCACGGGCCTAACTAAACAGGCCTCAAAGCTATGCGAGTTAATAAAATGGTGGTGATTTGTTTTTGAAGCCCCTCCCAGAATGGGTGGAGATACTCTGTAAACGGAGTAAGCCACACCCCCGGACAAACAGACAGAATCACCGTAGCCTATTATAATATAGACTAGTGGGGTCACAGGTGGGAATCCCACGGGCATGGATGTGTGTGACATTTGGATATCTTGATTTAGATGCTGCACATTAAATTTTACAAAATGGTTACTGGCAATTCATCAGATCCAGAAATGGTGTAATGAATACAATTTATTTATTTCACAAAATATGTGACCCCTCACTCCTCTCCACCTGACACTCTCCTCTCCACCTGACACTCTCCTCTCTCCACCCTCATGCCTCTCCAATCCCCCTCCTCCTCACACTCCCCTCCAATGCCTCCTCTCCAATACTTCCTCACACTCTTCTCCAATACTTCCTCACACTCCTCTCCAATCCCTCACACTCCTCTCCAATACTTCCTCACACTCCTCTCCAATACTTCCTCACACTCCTCTCCAATACTTCCTCACACTCCTCTCCAATACTTCCTCACACTCCTCTCCAATACTTCCTCACACTCCTCTCCAATACTTCCTCACACTCCTCTCCAATACTTCCTCACACTCCTCTCCAATACTTCCTCACACTCCTCTCCAATACTTCCTCACACTCCTCTCCAATACTTCCTCACACTCCTCTCCAATACTTCCTCACACTCCTCTCCAATACTTCCTCACACTCCTCTCCAATACTTCCTCACACTCCTCTCCAATACTTCCTCACACTCCTCTCCAATACTTCCTCACACTCCTCTCCAATCCCTCACACTCCTCTCCAATCCCTCACACTCCTCTCCAATCCCTCACACTCCTCTCCAATCCCTCACACTCCTCTCCAATCCCTCACACTCCTCTCCAATCCCTCACACTCCTCTCCAATCCCCCACACTCCTCTCCAATCCCTCACACTCCTCTCCAATCCCTCACACTCCTCTCCAATCCCTCACACTCCTCTCCAATCCCTCACACTCCTCTCCAATCCCTCACACTCCTCTCCAATCCCTCACACTCCTCTCCAATCCCTCACACTCCTCTCCAATCCCTCACACTCCTCTCCAATCGCTCCTCACTCTCCTCTCCAATCGCTCCTCACACTCCCCTCCAATCGCTCCTAACTCCCCTCTCCAATCGCTCCTCACTCTCCTCTCCAATCGCTCCTCACTCTCCAACTCCTTGCTCCTCACTCTCCAACCCCTCGCTCCTCACTCTCCAACACCTAGCTCCTCACTCTCCAACACCTAGCTCCTCGCTCTCCAACACCTAGCTCCTCGCTCTCCAACACCTAGCTCCTCGCTCTCCAACCCCTCGCTCCTCACTCTCCAACACCTAGCTCCTCACTCTCCAACACCTAGCTCCTCGCTCTCCAACACCTAGCTCCTCGCTCTCCAACACCTAGCTCCTCGCTCTCCAACCCCTCGTTCCTCACTCTCCAACACCTAACTCCTCGTTCTCCACCCCCTAACTCCTCGCTCTCCACCCCCTAGCTCCTCGCTCTCCAACCCCTCGCCCCTCACTATACAACCCCTCACTATCCAACTCCTCGCCCTTCACTCTCCAACCCCTCGCCCCTCACTCTCCAACCCCTCGCTCCTCACTCTCCACCGCCTCGCTCCTCACTCTCCAACCCCTCGCTCCTCACTCTCCAACTCCTCGCTCCTCACTCTCCAACCCCTAGGTCCTCACTCTCCAACCCTTAGCTCCTCACTCTACAACCCCTAACTCCTCTCCAACCCCTCACTCCTCTCCAACCCCTTGCTCCTCTCCAACACTCCTCATCGTTGTTGCAGCAGCATCCTGTGCGAGTCTGTGATCACGTTCGTTGACGGTCTCGTTCTCCCATCTCGTTCTTTTTCTTGCTGCAGTCTAGAGGGGTCACCCGTGGGAACCCCAACGGCATGGGCGTGTGTGACATTTGGACATCTTGATTTAGATGCTGCACATTAAATTTTACAAAATGGTTACTGGCAATTCATCAGATCCAGAAATGGTGTAATGAACACAATTTATTTATTTCACATAATATGTGACCCTTCACTCCTCTCCACCCTCACGCCTCTCCAATCCCACTCCTCCTCATACTCCCCTCCAATACCTCCTCACACTCCTCTCCAATACTTCCTCACACTCCTCTCCAATTCCTCACACTCCCCTCCAATCGCTCCCCACTCTCCTCTCCAATCTCTCCTCACTCTCCTCTCCAATCGCTCCTCACTCTCCGCTCTATTCGCTCCTCACTCTCCGCTCTAATCGGCCCTCACTCTCCAACCCCTCGCTCCTCGCTCTCCAACACCTAGCTCCTCGCTCTCCAACCCCTAGCTCCTCGCTCTCCAACCCCTCGCTCCTCGCTCTCAAACGCCTCGCTCCTCGCTCTCCAACCCCAAGCTCCTCGCTCTCCAACCCCAAGCTCCTCGCTCTCCAAACCCAAGCTCCTCGCTCTCCAACCCCAAGCTCCTCGCTCTCCAACCCCAAGCTCCTCGCTCTCCAACCCCAAGCTCCTCGCTCTCCAACCCCAAGCTCCTCGCTCTCCAACCCCAAGCTCCTCGCTCTCCAACCCCAAGCTCCTCGCTCTCCAACCCCAAGCTCCTTGCTCTCCAACCCCAAGCTCCTCGCTCCTCGCTCTCCAACCCCTCGCTCTCCAACCCCTCGCTCTCCAACCCCTCGCTCTCCAACCCCTCGCTCCTCGCTCTCCAACCCCTCGCTCCTCGCTCTCCAACCCCTCGCTCCTCGCTCTCCAACCCCTCGCTCCTCGCTCTCCAACCCCTCGCTCCTCGCTCTCCAACCCCTCGCTCCTCGCTCTCCAACCCCTCGCTCCTCGCTCTCCAACCCCTCGCTCCTCGCTCTCCAACCCCTCGCTCCTCGCTCTCCAACCCCTCGCTCCTCGCTCTCCAACCCCTCGCTCCTCGCTCTCCAACCCCTCGCTCCTCGCTCTCCAACCCCTCGCTCCTCGCTCTCCAACCCCTCGCTCTCCAACCCCTCGCTCCTCGCTCTCCAACCACTCGCTCCCCAACCCCTCGCTCCTCGCTCTCCAACCCCTCGCTCCTCGCTCTCCAACCCCTCGCTCAACCCCTCGCTCCTCGCTCTCCAACCCCTCGCTCCTCGCTCTCCAAACGCTCGCTACTCGCTCTCCAACCCCTCGCTCCTCTCTCTCCAACCATTTGCTCCTCGCTCCCCAACCCCTCGCTCCTCACTCTCCAACTCCTTGCTCTTCACTCTCCAACCCGTTGATCCTCGCTCTCCAACCCCTCACTCCTCTCCAATTTCTTGCTCCTCTCCAACCCCTAGCTCCTCACTCTCCAACCCCTAGCTCCTCACTTTCCAACCCCTCGCTCCCCTCCAACCCTCCTCATCGTTGTTGCAGCAGCATCCTGTGCGGTTCTCCCGTCTCGTTCGTTTTCTTGCTACATCCTGTTCAAGTCTGCGTTCTTCATCGACCGTCTCATTCATTTTGGAAATGGAAGTTTCCACGCAACGCATGAATTGTCACGATCCTCAAGAGGAAGTGTCTCGCAATGACAAATGGCAAGTAAATTACATTGTGAAAATTAAAGATTTCAAATAAACCTATTTAAAGTGTATGCGCACATAACTAATAAAAAAAAACGAAGAAATATCTCTCGGTAATTCCTGAAACATATTTTACTTCCTGATAATAATGTTGAATGAAATAAGAACGAAGAAATATATGTCGTTTTTGTGACGACTGTCATCAAAAGTAAAAGTAATATATCTTAACGGAAAAGAAAAAGCGAATTTTTAATATATGTCGACATTTTCCCCGACTGTTATTTTAGGCGGTGTATTTTCGTGTATCATCGTGGCGCGATTTTTATAAATATATCTCTGCATTTTCCCGTGTGTGATTGAATGTTTTCAATTATTTCTGACACCGAGTCTAAAACCATCGATAAAAATTAAATCAGATGGTGAATTCGAGATAAAATCGTGAGGGTGACTCAATGAATGGGCTTCATTTTACAGGCCTTTGAGAATTCATTTCATTCTATAAACGGAAACTTTCATGGGATTCTCTTCCCGTTTTTTTTCAGCCGAGTCTAAAACTATGTTAGTGACTGTTAAAAATGAAATGATATATCGAATTAGAGTTGAAATAAACCTGTGTGAGAGAGAAAGACAGCACCGGCCTAACCAAACAGGCCACAAAGCTATTCAAGTTAATAAAATTGTGGATATTTGTTTACATGAAGCCTCTCCAAGAATGGGTGGAACTACTCTGTAAACGGAGTAAGCCACACCCTCGAACAGACAGACTGACTCACCGTAGCCTATTATAATATATTGATACTGTTTTGAGATTTGTACATATGACATCATTAAAGGCTAAATGTTTGCCCCCCATAGTTAGTCCACAAGAAACACGTAGGCCCACTTAGAGTATTAGTTATGTCATAGTATGTGTAAGAGTAGGCCATTTCCCTAGTAACATCTGCGTTGTGTAAAGAAATGAGCTTAGGTCCTTTTCATTTTGCGGCCACCCTCTAATTCCACCGATGGGCAAACTCGATCCCGTGCCCCATTTTGGCTGATCCCTCCGTGTGTTACGTTTTGGCTGCCAGCAGCATTAGCTGCCCTTTGTTCGCTTGAACTAGTCAAATGACACGAGGTAAGCCTGAAAAGAGGGAGGAGCACAGGGTCGGGGTGTGGCGGCATGAAGCAGCATGTCAGAGGCAATGACGGTAAGGGCCATCAGCCAACCAGGGCTCTGTGGGCATGGCGTGATAGGGCGTGGTGAGAGCACGTCTAGCAAATGGTAGAAAGTTCGCTGGGCAGGGCTATAAAAGCGAGTGCACAAAGCCCTTGAACAGGACTGAGAGAACTGATGAGGACTGACCCGGAGTTAGGAGAGAGGACTCGTTGGAAAATAACCTATGCAAAAGGACTCGGAGCACTCGTATGAAGGATTGGAAGGAAGTGCACTGCATTGCGAGAGAACTTATGCATGAGGACTTGGGAATTGAAGAGCGCATTGTGAGCACTTATTGAGCTATTACGTACGCAGCCTCGCGAGTGAACGCGGCCATAGCCGCCAGTGTAACCGCCAGAGCCCAGCCCTACCGTTCGCCCCGTAGTTATCCCGTGCGCGCCAACGACACGTGGATAGCTCCTGCCGTCTTGTTTCATCTACTTCGCGGTGCGAGCTGGGGACCGAAGAGGGAGAGCTGCCCGGACGCCATCCCTGGACGTGCTGACCTGTTCATCCGCAAACCCCATGTGAGTGTGTCTGAGTGTGAACGGGCCCGTTTGTCCAGGGAATAATTAAGACTGTGATTAAGGACTGCACTGTGTCTTCTTCTTCTGATTATTGTACATCGTGTAAATAAATCTTGTTATTCCTTTTCTTCTGAATTCGACCATTTCTGTGATTTCCATCATTGGGTAAGCGTGGCACGAATAAGAACCGCATGGATCGGGTCTAGTAATTGATAACGGCTCGGATCACGGGTTCGCTACCGCTCGGCGTATCCACCAACACCCGTGACTCGGGCGGGGCTTATTTCCTCGTTTCTGGGCAGCGTGAGTAATTAGGTAATAGCGAATTCTTAGTCTTAAAACCCTATTTCGCGCTGTCCGGGAAGGACGTCAGAGGTCCCGGGTCCCGTCGGCTAGTCAAAGACAAGGGGACTAATCCCCCCTTGGTAAGGGGAAAAGGCCGGCGCTGAGATCTGCAACATTTGGTGTCAGGAGTTTGGATTGGGACCCGAAGTGCGCTTAACGCACTCAAATTACGAGCGACCGAAATTTAGTTTTGTAACATCTAAATTAAATTCGTGCCATGGCTAGCCAAAGCGGTCGGATGCCGGTGGGGGTAAATGATGAGGTAGAGGGAGAGGAAGTAATGACCCAGGACCCCCGGGAAGAATTGGGAGAAATGGAGGAGGACATTGGAGAGGGTACAGCAGCAGAGGTCGCAGGGAAAGAAAATGGCGGTGCCTCGCACGTGGCGGCGGAAGCCGAGCCCGCGATGCCGAGGTACATGCAACTATTCCTGGCTCAAATAAAGGAAATAAAAAACGAAACCCGGGAAACGAAAGAAATGATGGGCACCCAACAGAATGAAATAAATAAAATAAATGGCAAATTGGACACCCAAAGTGACAAATCCACCCGGGAAATGAAAGAAATAAAAGACGGGTTAAATAATTTGGAAAACAAAATGGGGGCCAATTGAAGGAAATGGGGGGGCCAATTGAAGGAAATGGGGGGCCAATTGAGGAAAATGGGGGACAAATCCGCCCGGGAAATAAAACAGATGGGGGATCAATTAGAGGAGGTAAAAAACGGGCTGGAAAGCAGAATGGACGCCCAAAAGAACGAATTGGAACAAATGAGGGTGGCATCTAAGAGGGAAATAGAAGAAATGGGGGAGGACATAAGGTGCGGGTTGAGCGAAGAGGTCGTATTGGTACGCGACGAGGTAAAGCAGTGCTAGGAGCGCGTGGAGAAGGTGAGGAAGAGTACAGCTAGGTTACATGGGGGTATAGAGGAGTTGAAGCGGGATGTGGAGAAGCTGACGGTGGGACAGCGGGAGTTAAGGGAACAAGTGGGTAAGAATACGGACGTGATAGGGGGGCTGAAAGCAGCACAGAGGGAAATTAAGAAAGAACTTATAGCGACGAAGAAAGAATGTCAGATGGTACACGAGGGGCTGACGAAGAGGTTGGATGACGTGGTAGAGACGTTGGGGGCAAGGGAACGAGAAGTCAGGACCCATATAGAGACGACCAAGATGGCCTTATAAGAAGAAATTGTGGGGGCGCACCGGGAAATAGAAGAGGTGAAACAAAAGTTAGAGGAGGTAGAAGAAGGGGTGAGTGAAATTAAAAAGAGACGGAAAGAGACGAAAAATGAAATAAAGGAGGCGATGGAATTTGTGCAAGGTCTGTGTTCACATCGTGATGACGTGCTTGCTAACCAAATAAAGAGTTTGCATGTGGTGGAGGAGAAGCGAAAAGGAAGAAGCGCCGAGGTGAGTGGCGATAATGTCGGAAATGTGTATGGTGTGAGGGGAGGTTCGACGAGCTTTGGAATTGCCATAGACCCGGGCGTTCGTGAGAGGCCGATGGTAAGGTGTGCGACTGTTCCAGAGTGCGTGGAGAGAGTGTGCGCAGGGATGTCCGACCATGGGGAGTGCGAGAGGTGTTGGTGAGCCGGGGTGTGCGAGTATGGAATGGGTAGCGGGTTGCGACAAGGCGACCCAAGCATCGACACCGACCGGGGTAGTCTTCAGAGGGACGGGGGACGCACGCGAGCCCCCAGGGATTAGTGTACTGTGGGGGCCCGAACGGTTCGGCCCCGCGCTAATTCCGCAGGGAGCGACGCACGGGGTGCGGCCTTCGGGCAGCCATAAGGTTCCACTCGCGCCGTATGACGGCAAGAGTGATCCGAGGGCGCACCTGGCGCAATTCGACCATGTGTGTAGGCCGTAGGGGTAACAGCTGGAACCCGGACGAAGGTGGGGTACACCTTGTGGGGGGCACTGCGCGGCACGGCGGCGAAGGTTCTGACGGCCTGACCACCGGGTGGCATCATCCTGCCAGATCTCCGTGCGGCCTTAATTAATCGTTTTGGCATTGAACAGCAGAGCGAGCTTGTTAAAGCTCAGCTCGCGGTGCGAAAAAGAAAGCCCCAGGAAACCATCGGGGAGCTAGCATATGACATTCGCCGCGGAGTGGGGATAGCACATGCAGACATGGCCGCGACCTCCCAGGAAAGCCTGGCGCTGGACCATTTTATCCAGGCCTTCCCGGACCCCGAGCTTCGGCAACAGCTCGCCATGTGGCGCCCGCGGACCTTGAGCCAGGCGGCCGACGCTTCAGCCCGTTGGGAGGCAGCGAGGCCCCTGTCCCGGGGAAGCGTGCGCCACGCAGTGGCGGTGCGACAGGTAGGGCCCGTGGATGGTGGCGGGGCCCTGACCTGGAAAACATGGTCCGAAAGCTGGTGGACCAGCGCCAAGCGGGATCTGGACCATGGCAGGTGGCTCCGGAGGTGGCACACGGTAGGCCACGGACAAATGCCCCAATTAGGACCTACAGGGGGGGCAATTTGGAATTCAGGAGGCAATCACCTTACCAGGTGAGGTGCTTTAATTGTAGCCGGCTGGGTCACCATGCGTGGGAGTGTCGAGCCCCACGACGAGATGGACCCCGGCAGCCGGGACCATCAACTCCACCTCATACAGGTCGGACTAGCTGACCCCAGACACCCCCCCTCCCCCCTCACCAGGGCCCAGGAAACTAATATGTGCCGAGCATGCAGGACCATGTTTGGTAGTAGGGGCTGGTGAAGAGCCCTCATTGACGCGACAGGTTATCTATTGTGGCCAAATTGGTACAGGTAGCTTGACAATTCGGTGCAAAATTGCCGGCGTGGGGGAAGACGCCGTAGTGGACACAGGAGCTAGCGCCACGATCATCAGCCCTGTGATCCTTAATTCAAGTGCAGACGGCTGGGATAAAATCCAGCGTCTGGAAAATCATAGTTTGCAACTGGCTACCGAGGTAACGGCCCCCATCATAGGGCGTGGTTTTGTAACCCTCAAGTTAGGGTCGGTAAAGAGGGAGATAGAAGTTTGGGTGGCAGAAGTGTGCGACCCATGCCTAATCGGGTTGGATCTGTTGACTGCCAGCGGTTGTAAAATCGATTTGTGCCGGGGGACCCTGCAAGTGGGAATAGATGAGCTAAAATTGGGAGGGGTGAGCACGGCTGAGAGGACGGAGCTGGAGGCTTCTGAGGCCGTGACCATTCCCCCAAGGGCCGAGGCAATAGTGCTGGCCCGATGGCTAGCTCGCCCAACATGGCAGGAGTCCTGCGGCCTAGTCAAACCGGTGGCAGCGCAGTCCATCCCGGGTTTAGTCGTGGGCCGCACCCTCGTAAAAACGGACGGGCCGGTGGTGGCCGACCGAGTAATTAATATTAGTACAGAACCACACACTATAGGACGGGGCACGAAGATAGCTGGCTGCACCCCAGTTAATGAAGTCGTGGCAGTGAGGGGCGAGAACATCCAGCCGAGCCGGCCCCAGAGGGATTCCCTCGGAAATGATAGGAATTGGCCCGATCCCATTTGTGAGATGGTAAGCAGGAGTAGTGTAGAATTGGAGGAAACCCTGAAGGAGGCCATACACAAATTGATTGAGACCCATTTGGACATCTCCTTGTCCTCCGAGGATATTGGACGTACAGGCCTGGTGAAACATCAGATCAACTCCAGTGAGGCCTGGCCTATTCGTCAGCCAGCCCGACGGCTCCCTTGGAGCAAGAGGGAGGAGGCTGATGAGCAGGTAGAAAAGATGCTGGATGCAGGTATCATCGAGCCCTCAGGAAGTCCTTGGATGTCACCCGTTGTGTTGGTCAAAAAGAAATATGGGACCACGCGTTTCTGAGTGGACTATCGCCAACTGAACAACGTGACACCCAAAGACTCATATCCCCTGCCAAGAATTGACGATACCCTCAATGCCGTTGCAGGCTCAAATTGATTCTCAACCTTGCACCTCAAGAGTGGGTATTGGCAGGTGGAGATGGATAGGGCAGGGAAGGAGAAAACGGCATTTTCCACAGGTAAGGGGCTGTATCAGTTCACTGTGATGCCATTTGCTTTGTGTAGCACCCCCGCCACCTTTGAACGATTGATGGAGCATGTACTGGGCGGCATGCCATGGCAGTCATGCCTGGTGTACCTGGATGACGTCCTGGTGCATGCTAAAACATTCCCCCAACAACAACAACAACATGCATTTTAAGGCCATTTTCCCTGCTAGAGCTGGGGTTAGCCTTGCGGTCCCCATGACAATCTTCTCCATTTTGCCCTATTTTCTGCATCTCTCCTTGTTAACCCCCTTGCCCGCATTTCTTCTTCCACCATCTTTAGCCAAGTCTTTCTCGGTCTTCCCCGTCCTCTACTTCCTTCTACATTCATTTCCATCACTCTTCTCAACCAGTCACTTTCATCCTTCCTCAACACATGACCAAACCATCTCAACCTGTTCCTCTTCACAGCATCAATCACAGGCAATATTCCCATCATCTTTCGCAATTCATCATTTGTCTTCCTCTCTCTCAACGATACTCCGCACATCCATCGAACCATTCGCATTTCCACCCTTTCCAGCCTTCGTTGCTGCTCTACGTTCATTACCCAAGTCTCGCTCCCATAAATCATAACACTTCTCACACATGCAGCATACACCTTTCCCTTCAGCTTCAGCGACACTCTCCTCCTCATCAGCATGCCACTCAGTTCCCGAAACTTCTTCCATGCACATCTCACTCGAGCAACCGTTGCCGAGTCTGATCCACCTTCTCCATTCGGCATGTCTCCGAGGTAGCAAAATGTTTTCACACCTTCCAGCTTCACGCCGTCTCCAAGATCCAACTCAACATTTCCTCCATCTGCAGCTCCCTCTGTGCACACCTTACATTTGAATGTAGCTGCCACACTGGTAAATGACCCTCTCAGACCACTACATTTTTGATGAACCCACTCAGCGCACATTGTACATTGAATGGAGTTCACTCCGACACCCTTCCTGCACACAGCACACGGCCACTTCCCAGTTCTTTCCACCTCACCACATGCTTTACCACTTGCCATCACCTTCGTCTTTACGATAATCACCTTCAGACCTTTTGTCTCCATACATTCCTTCCACTTGTTCATCTTTTCCTTCAGTCCATCCATACTTTCCGCAATCAACACCAGATCATCTGCATACAACAACTCCCATGGTAAACCCTCCTTTACGTTCTGAGCCAGCCCCTCCATCACAGCTACAAATAGTAGTGGACTTAGTACCGACCCCTGATGCACTCCCACCTTCACGTCAAACTCACCACTGTTCCCGTCCTTCGTCCTTACAGCTGTGCACGCTCTTTTGTACATTGCCATCACTACTCTGATCAACCATTCCTCCACTCCTAACTTCCTCAATGCCCATGTCAATACTTTGCATGGAACCCTATCGAATGCTTTCTCCAGATGAACAAACCCAAAAAACAACTTCTTCCTCTTCTCCATGTACTTCTCCTGCAACTGCCTCACAATGAAAAGCGCATCTGTCGTTCCTCTTCCTGGCATAAATCCAAACTGCATTTCGTCGATCTTCACTTTCTTCCTTATCCTCCTCTCCAACACCCTTTCCAATACCTTCATTCCATGCTCCAATAACTTTATCGCTCGGTACGAGCCACACTCTAGAGCGTCACCTTTCCCCTTGAAAAGAGGGACGAGGGTACTCAGTTCCCAACCACTGGAATGCGGCCTTCTTTCACCACCAGATTACAGATCTCTGTCATTCTCTTCACCCCCCAACTTCCTGCTGCCTTCAACATATCTCCCACAACTCCCGTCGGCCCTCCCGCTTTTCCACTCTTCATTGCTTTTATCGCTTCCTCAACTTCCTTCTCAGTTATCTTCTCTGCCGGTCCTAAAACTGGGTTACTCTCTATGTTGCCATCCCATTCATTCTCTGTATTCAACAGCATTTCCATACATCTTTTCCATCTTCCTTTAATTCCATCTGGGTCGACAACGATTTGTCCCACTTCATCCTTCAAGCAACTCACCCCCATCACATCACACCTCTCTTTTGCTATGTGCTTTGCAATCCTGAATACTGCTTTCTGACCCTCTTCCGAATCCAAGCGTTCTCCGAACATTTTCCTACATGCCTCCAGGGCCTTTGCTACCTCTTTCTTTGCAGCCTTCCTGGCTGCCTTATAAATTTCATGCTCTGCTGTTTCTGCTCCCGTACCCTTCGCCTTCTGCCACTCCTTGAACTTCTTCCTCTTCTCGTCAATCCTCTTTCCAACTTCA
The DNA here is from genome assembly GCF_964187855.1 of Myxine glutinosa. NCBI lineage: Eukaryota > Metazoa > Chordata > Myxini > Myxiniformes > Myxinidae > Myxine > Myxine glutinosa. The sequence goes on from NC_136267.1 coordinate 173,761,542, forward strand.
TCATCCCACCACCATGTTTCCGAATGCCTCGGTGGTCCTTATGTCCATCCACATACCTCACCAACGGCTCCCAACAGACTAGCTTTCATTGACATCCAACCACTTTCAAGCTCAACCACATCATCCTCTACCCTACTCAGCCTCTCTTTTAATGCCTCCCTTACTGTCACCTCTTTCAACCTCCACACCTTCATTCTTGGTTGGTACTTCACCCGCCGCACTCTCCTCGCACCTTTCACCCTTATGTCGCAGACAACCAAGTGGTGCTGTGAAACAGCCTCCTCCCCCTGAATCACCTTTGTGTCCCGGAGGTGCCCCCTATCTCGCCTACGCACCATCAGGTAGTCAACGGTTGTCGTCGACCCACCTGACGTGTATGTAACAAGCTTATTATCCTCTTTCTGGAACTGAGTATTACAAATCAACAATTCAGCTCCATCAGCAAACTCCAAAATCCTTTCACCTTCTCCATTTCTCACACCATATCTGTAACCCCCATGAACTCCCTCAAAACCATCCATACTCCTTCCCACATGTCCATTCAGGTCTCCTCCCACCACAACAACTTCCTCATCTTTCACGTTTTCCATCAGCTTCTCTATCGCACACCAGAACTTGTCCTTCTCTTCATCGCTCCGACCAACCTGCGGAGCATATCCCGAGATGACGTTCACCAAGAGCTTTCCAATCATTATTTTCACCATCATCAATCTATCACTCACTCTCGTCACACTCACCACACCGTCTACAAACTCCTCAGAAAACAGGACACCAACACCATTCACGCCCTCCAGGCACCCTTGCCACACAAACCTGTATTTCTGTCCCTGCCTACCCTTCACCATTCTCACACCACTTCCCTTCCATCTCGTCTCTTGCACACAACATATGTCCACTCTTCTTCTGACCAATACTTCCACCACTTCTCCTGATCTCCCCGTCATTGTCCCTACATTCCATGTCCCAAACCTCAGAAACCGATCTCCACTTCAGGCTGCACCCTGCCCATATGTAGTTGTAATTGTCATGGTTCTCTTTTTGAGGCAATGTTTTTTTTTTATGGCCGGATGCCCTTCCTGACGCCAACCCTCTTAGTCGTCTCTTACGACACGCAGGGATACGGTGTACCTATTCTGACCAGGGTACACACTGGGAAACATTTAAAACATGGAAATTCGGGGGGGGGGGGCGGCGTCAGTATCACGACTGCGGTTTAAACATATTCCAACAATATCCAAACAGAACCATGAAAACCATGAAAACCAATCTGGGAAAAGTCTCCAAGCGAGAACGTGGATTTGAGAAAGAAGGAGCAGAGGCGGAAGAAAAACGAGATACAGGGGGCGGGGCACAAGTCGAGACGAGGAGGAGAGCGAACAAGCAACATGTCCGGGAGGAGAGAAAGAATCAATATAGAATTATTTGTCCAGGGAGGTGAGGTGAGGGGGAGAAAATAAAATAAAAGAAACAAGCAATACAGCGAAGGAAATAACCCAAACCGACAAAACACCAATGGGGGGAGGGAAGCCCCAAGTTACCAGGCCGCGCACGAGGTACGACCCAGAAAACGATTAATTACACACAAGTTTGCACGAACCACAAACCAATACCAACCAGAAACACATAATAACACGTACACAGCAAAATAACCAGTGGAAATTTGACAAAGACAAGAATGGGAAAACACAAACTTCGATGCCGTGGAGAGCTCGAAGTACGCTTCACTCGCCCGAGGAACCGGAAACAACTTCACCTTCCCCCAAGCCATAGCTCATTTGGACCAGGTGTTTGGGTGCCTCAGACAGGCAGGGTTGAAGCTGAGCCCGAGTAAGTGCACTTTGTTTGCTAGAGAGGTGGCCTATCTCGGTCAAGTCATTGGTCGCGAGGGGGTAAAAACAGACCCAGGCAAAATTACAGCGGTAGAGGAGTGGCCCGCACCACATACCATCAAGGAGGTGCCGGGATTTTTGGGACTCTGCTCCTACTACCGGCGCTTTGTCAAAAAATTTGCAGAGTTGGCCCGGCCCCTTCACCGGCTTATGGAGAAGGGGACGAGATTTAATTGGACAAGGGAGTGCCAAGAGGCCTTCCTAGCATTGAAGGGGTGTTTAACATCCGCACCCATTCTAGCTTACCCCACTAGTGACGGGACATTTACCCTGGACACGGATGCAAGCCAGGAAGGATTGGGCGCGGTTTTGTCCCAGACACAGGGGGGCGTGGAGAGAGTGATCGCGTATTATAGTCGGGCCATGCGTAGGCCCGAGCGAAATTATTGCGTCACTCGTAAAGATTAATTGGCTATGCTGGCTGCCATGAGCCATTTCCACCCGTACTTGTGCAGGTGGAAATTTCTGGTTTGAACTGACCATTCCTCCCTGCAATGGCTCCTCCGGTTCAAGGAACCTGAGGGCCAAATTGCAAGGTGGTTGGAAAAGTTGCAGCAGTACAATTTCAGTGTGACCGATAGGGCCGGGAAGGCCCATGGGAATGCCGACGCACTATCTCGACGTCCTTGTTTGGGGGAAAACTGTAAATTTTGTGAGACACGAGGAGAGGGAGCAATTGGCAGACTCCACCCCTACCCTCGTAGTCCGTGCAACCCGGGTGAGAGGGCCAATTTTGCCTGCACTGATAAAAAGGGACCAGCACGGAGGATGAGGGCCCCCCTTCAATTACACCAGGTGGGTGCCCCCCTTGAGCGGGTGGCTATGGATATTCTAGGACCACTACCCCGCACTCGCCAAGGTAACAAGTACATCCTCGTTGTAATTGACTATTTCACCAAGTGGCCGGAGGCCTATGCCCTCCCCAACCAAGAAGCCGGGGTGGTCACACAGGCCTTCGTGGAAGGATTTGTATGTCGGCATGGGATTCCGGAGGAGCTGCACACCGACCAGGGTCGAAATTTTGAGAGTCAATTATTAAAAGATGTGTGCAGGCTCCTGTCAATTAGGAAGACAAGAACAACACCCTTAAGACCTCCATCTGACGGGATGGTGGAAAGGTTCAATCGAACCCTGATCCAACAATTGGCATTATTTACCACCACCCGTCAGGACGACGGGGACGAACATCTCCCGTATTTGTTAATGGCCTACCAAACTAGCCAGCACGGGGCCACCACATGCAGCCCAGCGTTGCTGATGTATGGGCGGGAGTTGCGGGCTCCCGCCGACCTGCTATGCGATCCCGTGCCAGAGACCACTGATAAGCCGCCGGGGGAGGGCTATGCACGTCACTTAGAGGAAGGCATGGAGAGGGTCCATGCTTTCGCACGCCGCCAGCTTCAGCTGGCGGGTGCCAAGATGAAGCGCAGGTACGACCACCGGAGCCAGGGGAGTCAGTACGCTCCGGGGATGAAGATTTGGTTCTTCAATCCCCGGAGGCAGAAGGGTAGGTGTCCCAAACTCACCTCACCCTGGCAAGGCCCGGGGGTCGTCCTGGCGCAAATTTGTGACGTGGTCATTAAGATCAAAATGGGGCCACGAGCCCTCCCTTGGATCGTCCACGCTGACCGGGTAAGACCCTACACCGGCGAGCAGGCGCCCTCATGGATCGCCTCGGCTTTAGAGGCCGAGGCAGGACCCAGTACCTCTAATGAAGGGGGCTCATAGTGCGAGAGGACTGGGGAGTGATAGTTGGGAAATAGTGTCCGATGTAGAGGGATGGTAGATCTACAATCCCTCACATTTTTGGGGGCACCTGAGCTATAGATTATGGGGATGGCGGTGAAAACTAGACGAGGGCGGGCACGGATATTGTTAGGGATTTATAAATGACGATAGGGACGAGATTTAAGTCGTGACTTGGTACAGGTGGAGGGGACGTAGAGAGATTTGAAGGATGATAATGACGAGGGTGTGCTTAGTGTAAGGGAAGATGGGAAAGCATGAGTTTTGGAGGGAAGTAGTTAGTTAGATGATGCTGTGTGTGTGTAAAAGTGTATAAGTGGTGTATTGAGGACATGTGTAATGGTGTAGAGTGAATGGACTTGCATGGTGTGCAAGTGGGGAATATTTGGTGTGGAATGCTTGGTGGGAGCAAGTGATGTGGAATGAGTGGTATGGAGTGCATGGTGCGAAGGAGTGGATGGGGGAAGATGGACCCCTTCACGAATACCCGGGGAGGGTAGTTTAAAAGTCAGGTAGAGGGGCTTAGGTAAATTGTTTGATATTGACACCTGTGGTGCAGGTAGTGGCAATGAAGTGCTTGGATGGGTGCATGAGTCTGTGGAACGGCTGGGTGTGTGGGCCTGTTGGTGCGTATGGTTATTGGAGCACTCCGCCACTGGTAGTCTGTCGGCCAGGTGAGGCCGCAGGTAGGCTCTGGGAGCCAGTCAGAGTAGTGTTCAGTGGGGCCCAAGGATCCAGGAGAAGGACCCGGGTAGCCCAATTCCAGAGAGGGCATCAGAGGGGTGAGAGAGCCAGGAGGGGCCTTCCCCAATTTAGGTAGTCGCAGGAGCAAGGTAAGCTCGGGTGGCGACTTCAGTGGCGGAGGTGCACAGGTAGTTGGACCTGCTAGTGGAGCCACGTGACCCAGCCCCGAAATTGTGCAAAGGCACAGTAGTGAAAAATTGGGGAGTGAGACCCAAATTGGATGGCATCACAGGATGGTCAATGGGAATTGGTTTTTAGAACCACATAGTTTAAAGATGCCAATTGGCAGGGCATGACCCCGGGTAGTTTAACTGAGTTAATGTTATTAGAGTATAGTTAGGATGAGGAATCTCTTCGCACCATCCACATCCACTCACCAAGGAGACGGAACTCCACACCGGGTTTTGTAAACTGTTGAGTAAGTGAGATGCATCATGACGTGGAAGTGTGACATTGTGTGTAATTCCATCTCTTCCTTCTTGGGAGGGATTGGAAGACGAATTTGGTTTAGAGGGGGATATGGGAGACAAGACGTAGTGACGAATTTGTAAAGTGTAAATACAGGGAGGGGTAAAGGTACTGTACTGTAAGCTGACATGGGGTGTTACGAACGCCTAGGGACAAGCTTGCTCTGCTCGCTCTCCCGCGCCCCTCATGTTGCATTGCCTCGTATTGATGTGTACCTTTGCGTCCTTTCCTTTGCTAACTGTGCTTTGTCTCTCCTCCCCACCCATGGACCCATTTTGGAGGGAAGTGTGCAGGAACACTGAACTGTGCAGCTGCACCTGGCTACACTTGTGCGGCACCCCTGCTGCATTTTGCTGCACCACAATACACATTATGGACCACATGTTCTGTGGCCTTGCATTTTTGCTGAGCAGTCATTTGCTGCAAACTTACCTTGCACCTGCGGACCACTGGTTTTAAGTGGTGTCGATGTCACGCAGTCAGACCACATGAGATTGGCCCTGCTGGCAATAAAAACTGACACGGTTTGTACATTGTATTCTGGTGTGTCAGGAAAGAAGACCTTTAAGTTTTTATTATGGCACACCGAAGACGAAGCAAGAAGATGCAGCCAAGCAGCAGCCAAGCAGCAAATGTGACATTTATTATGACATTTGATTTACATTTGACATCGACATTTGATTGTGCATTCATGACATTATGTCATTACTATGTCACTATGACATTTGAACTTTTGGTGATGCGGGAGATGAATACGGGAGATGTTCGTCCCCGTCATCCTGACGGGTGGTGGTAAATAACGCCAATTGTTGGATCAGGGTTCGATTGAAACTTTCCACCATCCCATCAGATTGAGGTCTTAAGGGCGTTGTTCTTGTCTTCCTAATTGACAGGAGCCTGCACACATCTTTTAATAATTGACTCTCAAAATTTCGACCCTGGTCAGTGTGCAGCTCCTCCGGAATCCCATGCCGACATACAAATCCATCCACGAAGGCCTGTGCGACCACCCCGGCTTCTTGGTTGGGGAGGGCATAGGCCTCCGGCCACTTGGTGAAATAGTCCATTACAACGAGGATGTACTTGTTACCTTGGCGAGTACGGGGTAGTGGTCCTAGAATATCCATAGCCACCCGCTCCCGAACGGATCTTCTTAAAGAAGACCTTTAAGTTTTTTATTATTGCACACCGAAGATGAAGCAGGAAGCAAGAAGATGCAGCCAAGCAGCAAATATGACATTTGAAATGTGACCTTTTTGTGACATGTGTATTGGGGTATTGGTGCATTGGTGCATTGCTGTGTTTTCTCCCCTTCAAACTTCTTTCCAAAAACAACAGGTCCTGGGTTATAGAGATGTAAATAATTAATTAGGTTGTGATTGTAAATAAGATGCTACCCACCGGCTTTATGTTTAGTTTCAAAACAATTCCGCAATTCGGTTAGCTGTGGGTGTGAGTCGGTTAGAGTTAGTTACACAACGCAGTAGGTGGGACATATCTAGTGTTGTAAAACTGTCACACACAGGGAGTTAGATTAAATGTTAGAGGGGAACCACATCTAAGTGTCACACGTAATTTAAAAACTAGTCCCAAACCTTTCTCAAAACCGGTCGTTCTCACTTGTGTGGGTTCAACTCGGGGACGAGTCTGGCAAGGGAGGGGGGCAGTGCTAGTGCAGTGCTACAGTTTTGAGATTGGCACATTGAAGTCATTAAAGATTAAAGGGTTGCCCCCCATCGTTAGTCCCCCGAGCAACATAAAGGCCCATTTGTAGACTAGTTATGTCTTAGTATGTGTAAGAATAGGCCATTTCCCCTCTTAAGGTGGGTTTTCACAGGACACGCGAAGGGTTCGCGAAGGATGCGAATGTCGAAAAAATGGCAAAGTCCAACATTCGTATTTTAGGCTCCAAAAGTTCGCCAAACATGCGTGGGGGTTCGGAAGCGTCGTCAATTGTTCGCAGGAGTCGTTTTTTGTTCGGCGGGTATTTCAAACATTTTTTTGTTGAGCATAGGCCAGATGGCAAGGAACCAAAATGATCGCGGCAATTTCAGGTAAGCAGTGTAGCAGCTTATCAAGCAAAGTATGCAAATTGGCCCTAGTGAAATTAATTGATGCACTTCATGTTTGACTGGGCAGAAACGCAATGATATATACTGGACACTGGTGTGAAACACTTCCGATTAAAATATATATTTAGGGTTAGAGTTAGGGTTAGGGTTAGGGTTAGGGTTAGGGTTAGGAAAAAATTGAAACAATGAAAAATTAATTTTAAAGAAGCATTTACTGAATGGGATGAATGTTTAATTTAATCGGGGTTAATGCAACATCAAAACTTGTAAGTCAAGCACTTGTTTTTTGTTCGGCGGGTATTTTAAACATTTTTGAAATACCCGCCGAACAAAAAACGACTCCTGCGAACAATTGACGACGCTTCCGAACTCCCGCGCATGTTTGGCGAACTTTTGGAGCCTAAAATACGAATGTTGGACTTTGCCATTTTTTCGACATTCGCATCCTTCGCGAACTGTTCGCGCGTCCCGTGAAAACCCACCTTTAGTGCCTGCGTTGTGTAAAGACATGAGAATAGGTCCTCCATTCATTTTGCGTCCCACCTCCAATTCTACCTCTATGGGCGTAATATGGGATGGGTGCAATTCTACCTCTATGGGCGTAATTGATCCCGCGCCCCATTCGGCTGGCCACTAGTCGAGTAACACGAGGTAGGCCTGAGAAGGAGGAGCGCGGGGTCGGGGTGAGCGGCGTTGAGATCGGAGCGGCAGAGGCGATGACGGTAAGAGCCACCAGCCAATCAGGGCTCTCGCGGCATGGCGTGAGAGGGCGTGGTGAGGCGTGTCTGGTGAGTTTGAGAAGGTTCGCGGGGCATGCCTATATAAGCCGCTGCCAAAGCCCTCGAGAGGACTCGCAGAGGAGAGAGAGAGAGATGGAGGACTTATCAGCAGGACTTGTCGGGAGAAGGACTTACCAGCACGCCGGGACTTGTTGAGAGGGACTGACTTGCACCAGTGGCGCGATAGGACTTTGATGCAAGAGGATTTGAAGGACTTGTTCAGTGGAGACGCCATTGTGAACTATAACCTCGCAGTATAACGTGCGCGACCAGGGGAAGAAGAAGCGTTGGCGGTACACATACGCAGGGGCAGCCAGACGCGCCGGGAACGCGAATAGCGCTTTTCACCCACGCGAGTAAGCGCGGCCATAGCCACAAGTGAATAACCACGAGCCGCGTCAAAGTCCGCTCCCTACCAATTTTCACCCATCGATAACCCGCTCCTTGCAGACGACACGCGGAGAGCTCCTGCCTTCACCTACTTCCATCTCCAACGGACGTGCCAGGGACCGGAGAGAGAGCTGCACGGAAGCCATCCCTGGACGCGCTGGTGAACATCGTCCTGCCATCTGCAATCCCCGTGTGAGTGTGTGTGTGAGACGGGCCTGTGTCCTTGCGATTAAGAATAAGACTGTATAAGCTGCGCTGTGTCTCTTCATCCTGTACTGTACATACGTGAAATAATAATGAAACCTGTTATTCCTTTGCTTTCCAATTCGATCGCCTTTGTGATTTCTCCATTGACTAAGCGTGGTACGAATAAGAACCGCTTGAATCTGGGTCTAGTAAGTGATAACGGCGTGGATCGCGTGTACGCAACCGCTCGGCGTATCAACACATGTGGTTCGGGCGAGGTTTGTCTCCTCGCTTCAGCGCAGCGCGAGTATTTAGGTAATAGCGAATTTGGTCCCGATACCCTATTTCGCACTGTCCGGAAGGGACGTCATAGGCCTCGGGTCGCGCCTGGTCAGTCAAAGACAAGGGGACTAATCCCCCCTTGGTAAGGGGAGAAGGCCGGCGATAGACCCGCAACAATATATATATATATATATATATATATATATTATATATGTATATATGTATGTATGTATGTATGTATGTATATATATATGTATATGTATATATATATATATATATATATATATATATATATATATATATATATATATATATATATATATATATATATATACACACTTGTGCAATTTATTGTATGCTTTGATTTTAAACATGCAACTGCAGAGGTTCTTCATATCCTGCTGCTGCAAGCATGCCACATTCTGCAAGAATTCTTTATTCCCAGGAGTGAAAATAGGTGCTTCAAGGGCAAACTTTGCCAGGCGACAGCTGTCGACAAGGCATTGCACCAGCAGGCCAGAAGCTCGAGTGTCTAGCTGCCTTAATGGAACAGCCTCTGGCCTGCAGTTCTTGTGTAAAACATAGAGCATAGGCCAGATGGCAAGGAACCAAACTGATCATGGAAATTTCAGGTAAGCAGTGTAGCAGCTTATCAAGCAAAGTATGCAAATTGGCCCTAGTGAAATTAATTGATGCACTTCATGTTTGACTGAGCAGAAACGCAATGATATATACTGGACACTGGTGTGAAACACTTCCGATTAAAATATATATTTAGGGTTAGAATTAGGGTTAGGGTTAGGGTTAGGAAAAAATTGAAACAATGAAAAATTAATTTTAAAGAAGCATTTACTGAATGGGATGAATGTTTAATTTAATCGGGGTTAATGCAACATCAAAACTTGTAAGTCAAGTTGCAAAGTTTCCAAAATTGGGATTTTTGGCCCAACTTACTAATCCACTACAGAAGTGAAGAAGGCTATTCCTGAAAAGTAAAATTGCAGCCGCAACACCTTGAATATTCTTTTGTTTACGCCATGCAATGTTCATTTCATCATTTACTAGCAAGTTACCCGCAGGGGATTCTAAACTGGGTAGGGATGGAGGAAGCACATATGCAAATGGCGTCTTCTGTCGTCGAGCCGGCAAGCTGGGAGCAACAATTCACATGTATTGCCACATCTGATACAGATTAAATTATCTAATGGGGATGAGGTGCTCCATTTGAAATTGTTTGTTCGTTATATGGAGCTTGTTGATAACTAGGGTCCGTAATAAAAAAATTTATTACTGTTAAAGCTGGTGACAAATTGAAAATGAATAGTAGGGTTACCAATGTTTCGTTAAAAACATCTGAAGATACAATACGATGATAAACAAGAGGGTGGGGGTCCAATCATCTTCTGTCCTGACTATATCAAGGAAGAGTCAGAATCCCATAAAACTTGGTAGAAACAACTATCGGGGATGCCTCTTCATGGTGGTTGTACCCCCGGCCCTCGTCCCCCCTTTCCCCCTCCCCTCTCCCAACACAATCTTCCGCATTCTTCCCTGCTGCCCGGTTTCACTCTGCCATGGCCCAAACATCATGAAGGTGGGGGTACACCATCCTGGATGTGGGGGATCTCTGGGTCACTCCTGTGAGATTGATCAGCTCTCTCCGTACTGCAGGCTTGTTCAACAGAACCGTCCGGGGCTTTACAACAACAACAATTTGGTAGATATGTAGCACAACCTTCTTCTTCTTCTTCTTTAACGGCCACCATTATCCCAACTTTCTTGTGGGGTTGGCGGGAAGAAGCTTTGCCAGAGCCTCATCGAACCGGCTGGCCAAGCCTGACATTCGACAAGTTAGGGCAGGAATTTGGAATTTGTTCCGGGTGCCAGCGATAGCTCGCCTACTCTTCGTGAAGGACACCGTAGTATCTTTAACGTCCACCAACGAAATCCAGCAGACGGCACTCCCAGTTTAACATCCATCGGAGGGACAACACACCCATTGATGAATCACCCTGCCTGTGAAACACCACGAGGACAGTTCATAGCCGAGTTGGGAATCGAACCCAGGTTAGACGGCTTAGAGGCGAAATGATGCAGCACAACCTTACATAGGAATAATGACAAAATTTTTACTCTTTGCCCATTGTATTATTCCGATGCTGACTGAGTTCCCATTAAAAAGCCCTGCCGGTTTTATGAAATGGAGCACATCAATTATCCAGACATGATCAAGTGTTTGCATCTCAAGGGAATGACACCCAAGGACATTCACGCCATTACGGTGAAAACATGGTCAAGATGCCTCCTTCATGAAGCACAGTTAAGGAGTGATCTGATGAATCCAAGCAAGGAAGAGGGGGCACAGAAGAGGAGCCAAGGTCAGGATGGGCCGATGAAACGGAGAATTATATTCATGACACAATAATGATGGCAGACACGTGTGTCATCAATGTCGCAGAAATATTGTGCCCGGAAATTTAAAACAGGAAGAAGCCCAGGATGTGGATTTCACCTCAACTTCTTGGTGAATTTCAATGCAATTCTTTATTTTACCATTCTGTGACGCGGGATGAAACATGGGTACGCCACTTTCATCGAGCAGAGAAAAACAACAACGAAGTAAACACTGGGCAGCACAGGTTATACACTCCCAAATGAGTTCAACAGCTTCCTCCTGAAGCAAGGTCACGGAATCAGATTTCTATGACTTTGAATGTGTTGTCATCGTGAACTAGCTTCAGAAAGACTTGAGGATATAGCCAGAATTATACAATTGAATTATGTCAACTTCAGGAAGAAACTAGAACGCCACTCAGTAGAGCACATACTCCCGCCGTGGATCAAGTTGGAATAGTACGATTTCACAAAGGTTTGAGGGAGTAGTTCAGTGACAACACAAGACAGACACTGCACAGATATATATTTAGAATATATAGAAGATAATGTTTAAAAAAAAACAAGGCAATTTCACTTACATTTTCGGATTCAGCGTTCAATTCTATACAAGTGAGTGTATTTTGAGGCATGTGTGACTTCAAATAAAATTGTAAGCCAGGAAAAAACGTCGTTTCATTCCTTAGGGATACAACATGTAAAACTGGCCCAAACGTCAAAACAAAACTCGCTCATTTTAAGTCGTACAAACTAATGCGACCACTCATTCTTCTGGGAAGAATCCCGTGCACATGCTGGTCACACGTATAACTAACCTAAGTCTTTATATTAAGTTCATCAAATACTGACACCGCGACCGACATTCGCTAAGGTAAATATTGATATCTCTTCTGAGGTAAAAAAAAACAAAAAAAAAAAAAAAAAAAACGTATCAAATGATACATTTTACGGGGAAACCTAATACACACTTTGGTCGTTTTAAAATGACAGAATATGTCTTTATTAGAAAAAAAAAAGAACCTTGAAGATGACGCTGCTAACAAAATACACCGCTGTAACGCATAACCATGAGTTTAAACTACATTTACAACAAATAGAAAACTATTTTCATATCACAATGTTAAATATAGAATATATAGAAGATAATGTTTAAAAAAAATGAGCCCTGTCTTCCAATGGTAAACAATCCTTCAAAAAATTCCTGGATCCGTAATATTTTATGCTGAGCTTCACCAAAAACTAATCAATTCTTCTTATCCCGAGGGCAATCATCCCACCAACTTTCATCCAAATCCGTTCAGAACTTTTCCAGATATCTTGTGCGCGCGCGCACGCACGCACGCAAGCACGCACGCACGCACACACGATTGAATGCATTACTCCCTGGCGGGAGTAACAAACAACTTCACGTGCCAAATTACCTAACCCAGGTGGTGTAATGGTTAGAGCGTCCACTCCGAGTGAAGGAGGTCAGCGGTTCAAACCATGACCGAGTCAGACCAAAGACTTAAAAAATGGTACGTGCTGCTTCCTTGCTTGATACTTGGCATTTATAAGGTTAAGAGCACGGGCAATCCCCATAGATTGGTTGGCATCCATGGGGAGGAGGGAAATTCCTACTTAGGAAGTGGCCCGCTGAGTGTGCTGAGACAAGCAGCGCCATTGCTGTTGTGACGTCGCAGGAAGTGACAACACTTCCCCTCCAAGCTCAGTGGCTGCGTTTGTCCCGTCCAACAATCCTGTGTCGTGTCTCGTGTATTCGTCTTTTTTGTATGTCCATGCGTGTTGAGATGTGTGTATTGTGGCAGCTCCACCATGAGCCTTAGATCCTGTAAAAATCAAAAATAAAAACGATGAAAGGTCGTCACAGAAAACTCAACAAAAGTACATGACCTCACCTGAGATAACGCTCAGGCACATTCTGAGGAAATTGCAATGCGAAAGGTTGCAGATAACAAATTATTCCACATCTCGCTTAATCATCAGATCTAGCACCCTCAGACTTCCCACGTCTTTCTCAGAATTAAATTTGAGCTTGCGGAAAAAGAAATTAGGATCTGATATGGCCAGATCATAGCTGCCATGGAGGCAATTTTGGGAGGGCAGGGTGAACATTGATCTTGTGGTGGTATAACAATGCTGGAGACACATTGAAAGAAGTGCACTGAAATCAAGGGGGACGATTTGAAAAATGAAATTATAAACTTTCCTAATGGATTGTTCTTTCCTGGTCAGAGTTTAGACTTATGGGATTCTCTCCTTAATGAGGAAAGTAGTAGACAAGTCAGGAGACGACGATGGTTCACGAGCGAGCGGTATTCAATGACAAAGGACGGGCTATAACCGAAACAGGCCCGGACAGGCCAGGCCCGGAAATGTCAAAACGAAGGTTACTGACCTTGAAATGAGATAAAAAATAATGTATAATCAGTTATGAGGTTAGTTAGCTACACAATACCGAAAATTTGGTGAAAAATGAAATGAAAAAAAAAAATGAAAAAAATATATACTGTATATGAAAAAAAAAAAATCGAGCTCTGTGGGGCAAGACACGTGACATTGGCCTAACCAAATATCGAAACCCCTGTCAAATTCCACCAAACCCCTCGGAGAAGATGTAGCTTGAACTCGATTACCCCCTAAAAAGACATTTTTCGGGCGGCGCTCCGCCCACAATGGGCGCAATACGCCCACTCTAGGCAGGACAACTAGAATGAGAAAGCAAGATGTCGGCACACGACCCTTCACCCTCACATCCCAAAACGAGCAGGCAAGATGTTGGCACACGACCGTTCACCACCAGATCCCAAAACGAGAAGGAAAGATGTCGGCACACGACTGTTCACCACCAGATCCCAAAACGAGAAGAGAAAATGTCCGCCGTTCCATCTATTTTGTACTTGAGGCTCTGACATCATCCCACAATGTTTCCGTCTCCGCTCCTATCAGCAAGTCTCATCTTACCAGTCCTTGTGTCAATCAAATCCCGGACCAATCACTGCTCTTTGTGGTGTGGCCTCATGAACCTGCCAGTGTTTGTGTGCTCACCAAATTGGTGTTATCAGCGATAGTGCCTGATGCCTGGTTTCCGGTTGGTTTGTAATTAGGGTGGTTAATGGCCGATTTCTTACTAGGTGTCTGCAGTGCGGTGTCATTAGGAACATAGGAACAGCTTACAGAGGCAATTACATACAGGGGATTGATTACCCATAATCCCTCGCTAATTAACAAACCCCACCCCTCTCATGGGGATGAAGATACACGAACACGACATCCGGTCTACACAAATTTCCTACTTATAATACAACAAGGTTTCTTCTTTTTCACGACAGTCGGAGCATACAAATCTATACAATCTACCTGGCTCTAAGGTAATCATTGTCTACCCCCTACAAACGTACCCCTTCCCCCCCCCCCCCCCCCCCCCCGGAACCGTAGCTCCCGCAATATTCATTGCAGGCACTACCATTCCAGTCTTAACACTTACTGACTCACACATCATTAGCATATGAAATAAATCAGGAGGGCTGTGGGAAGCAAGCCGTAGCTACTTACCTATTCTCCTTAATGTTCTACCCCCTTAAGTAACCATTCACATTTCAAATATTTACAAAACTTGGAGTCCTTGCTCCTAACTCCTGGGGCAGGAAGCGAATGTCAACACCAAAAAAAAATTAATTAACCACAAAACTTAACCATAATTTTCAAAATTTCAAAAAACGTTTGTACAAACCTTGGATCCCTCTAAAGACCATGTCCCCCCCCCCCCCCCCCAGTGGATGCCACAATACTCAACGTTACCTGCGGAGCCATCCCAATGTGCCCCAAATTTCCGCGGGCTCTGTCCTGGTGTTACAGGTGAATGACATGGCTCGGTGGATTTCGCCCCCATCCATTCACACAAATCCCACAACCATTCATACACATTTCAATCATCATCAAAGCACGTATTTCACCCCCCCCTTCCCCCCCCCCCCCCCTCTGCAGGACCATGGCATAGATGTCATTACACATGTGTGTGTGTGTGTGTGTGTGTGTGTGTTTCTACTAGGCAGCGGGGAGGTACCCCACAACCAAGATGGTGGGGGCGCTCCAGGCTGTGGTGCCCGCAGACCAAAAACAAGTCGCCCGACTTACAACTTCTTCACCCCCACCCCCCCCCCCCCCCCCCCCTTTACCTCTTGGGCCCATGGCAGCCAAACAGCTCCTAAGCTGTCGTCCCGCCAGGGAAGTCTCCACAACAGGCTTCCGCGCCTCAGGATTTCACACAGCCTCAGGGGTCGCCAAAGGTCTCCACACCGCAGGGTGCCCAAACAGACCCCGAGCCCAAACAGACCACACCAGATTAGAAGTTGGTACTTCGCTTATTTTTCAAGATATTCATCTCACAAGGTTCAGACATACATGGCATCAGACATACATGGCGGCGGCCATCTTGGATTTTGACGTGGGTTGCACCCACACACCAAATTCGAATGCGGTCCTTCGCTTACGCATGTACGCATGTACGGACGGACACACGGACTGAGGGGAAAACCATAGTCCCCCTTTCGCTCCGCGGTGCGACGGGGGACAAAAAGATACTGCCATGGCCTGCTTACATGTGAAATCCACATTCACATTTCAAAACGCATTTCAATAATAATTCAATTTCCATCCTCACAACCACAGAAAAACACAAAACCTCCACACATAAACAAACGCCACCCTCAAGACACTTTGTGGCACACATACCAATCCCCTCACCGGCCATGCCATCACTTTCATTCGCCACCGACCCCAAATTATCATGTCCCAATTTATTACAACAAGTACTGAAGCCTGGGACAGTACACATCAAGGTCACTTACCTCAAGTGCAATACGTTGAGTATTGTGGCATCCACCAGGGGACATGCTCTTTAGAGGGATCCAAGGTTTGTACAAACGTTTTTGTTTTTTTTTGGTTTTTTTGTATACAAGATCGAGGCTCGTGTAAGAGCTAACATCAATCACAAAAAAAAAAACGGAGACACAAAACATACAATAAAGGGAGCGGATGGGGAGAGAGGGGGAAGCACACAAGTACAACAGCAGAGAACAGGGACAACGGAAGATCTGTGGGAGGGAGAGGGCTTGGAGGGAGGAGGCATGGGAAAGCGGAGGGGGGAGGGGGGCGGGAGGGGAGGGGAAAAGGTATAAAACACATGGACACTGCTAGAAAATAAACTTCCAGGAAAGAAAGAAGTCGGTATTTCAAAAAAGTGGATCTGGGTGAATCAACGGGGGTCGAAGAGATCAACGTTTTGGATGGGGGAAGATCATATAAAGGGGCACCCTACATCTGGCAAATAAAATACATTTACTTCTTCATGTAGCTGTATGAATCAAATTGACGCCCCTTTTCATTAACTTTTCTAGAGCATTACTTGGCTCCTCCTCAGAACATAAGGGTCATCCAGCATGCACACGAGATTTTTTGCATGCCCCTTATTTTGTATTGTTCAACATTTTCTACAAGCTATGGAATGTCCCTTATTTTCTATACTTTACCACATGGCACATACCCTTGTATATAGGGGCCTTTTCTATGCCCCTGGCATTTTACCCAAGAATAATAGTGGGAAATCCCAGGCATAGAATGTACTATACTCGCTATGTTCGCAGTATATTTGGTGTCTTTGGACATTGCTGCATCGCCACAGCGGTGTCTTCTGGTATCGATTGCATCACCGTCTTCTGGCATCGGCTATATTGCTGCATCAGTGTCTTTTGGCATCGGTTGCATCACTGCATCAGTGTCTTCTGGGCATTGGGCTGCATCGCCACATCACCGTATTCTTGCATCAGCTGCATAGCCAACATCAGTGTCTTCTTGCATCAGCTGCACTACCGTCTTCTGGCAATGGCTGCCTTACCACATCAGTGTCTTCTGGCATGGACTGCGTTGTCACATCACTGTCCCCTGGAATTGCCGCATCAGTGTCTTCTTGTATCGCCTGCATCACCGTCTTCTGGCAATGGATACCTCACCACATCAGTGTCTCCTGGCATCGCCGCATCAGTGTCTCCTGGCATCGCCGCATCAGTGTCTTTTGGCATTGTGCATCAGTGTCCTCTGGCATTTTCTTTCTGGTGGTTGGTGACTTGCGCTCATGCATTTTTTGTGGTGAAACATTGGATATTATTGCAATTATTTATTTAACCATGGGTACAAAAGTTCCATTAAGCAGTGCATCTGCTGCAGAGCAGAAGAAAAAAGTGAAGAAAGTGATGACATTAGGGGAAAAGTTAAAATATTCGATTGACTTGGTGCAAGAGTGGTGCAAGTGTTACTGGGTTAGCAAAAGACGACGTCAGAATCCACCATTCAATACATTCGCCAATGCGAAGACAAATTATGGCTCGCTGTGTCAGTTTCTGGTGCAAATATTACCTCTAAAGTGCTATTCTTAAGTCGCAGAGATCAATACATTGAAAAAAATGGAAAAACTGTTGAACTTATGGTTGGAAGATGGACATAAAAACATGCCTACTGGTGGCCCTCACACTCAGCATAAGGCCCTTGCAATTTATAATGACTTGAAATGAGAAGCTGTGGGTGATAAAGGTGATGAAGCAGGGGGTGATGAAGAAGGAGATCAGGGCCAGATGTGGATTTACAGAAAGCAGTGGATGGTTTGAACGTTTTACAAAAAACGTTTTAATCTACATAATCTGAAGATTGTGGGCAAGTGAGTATCAGCTGATCATGATGCAGCAGCTGCATTTCCTGGAGAGTTAAAGGCACTTATGGAAGAGAATGGCTAGCTGCTGCAGCAGGTTTTCAACGCTGATGAGACTGGGCTAAATTGGACTTTTATCTCAAAAGAAGAAAAACAAGGCCCCTGGCTTCAAGGCTGTGAAAGAGAGGTTAACCCTTCTACCGTTGGCAATCTGACAGGCTATAAGTGCAAGGCAATGCTTGCTTACAAGTCCAAAAATCCCAGTGCATTCCAAGGGAAAAAGAAATCTCACCTATGTTTTGGAGATCTAACATAGGAAGGGCATGGGTGACGGCCAAACCTGAATATGGGTTTGAGAACTGTTTTGTGTGCAAAGTCAGAAATTATGTGAGGGACTTAAATGTCTGTATTAAAATGTACTACTTGTGACAAGCAGACAAGCAGACAGGCAGACAAGCAGGCAGACAAGGGTGGAGACGTCCTCCATCTACCTTCGGTGGCAGAAAAAGAAAAAAAACCACCTTCAGAGGCCATTTTCCCCCGCAAAGCGGTGGTTGGCCTTTTTCGGGCACCGTGGTTGTTGTTGTTTTTTGGTCCCCTTTTTGAAGCAATGTATTACGGCTGGATGCCCTTCCTGCCGCCAACCCTTTTTGTCGATCCCAGTGCATGCTTGCTTACAAGTCCAAAAATCCCACTGCATTCCAAGCAGACTTCCGGTTCCTCGGGCGAGTGAGGCGTGCTTCGCGCTCTCCACGGCATCGAAGTTTGAGTGTTTTCCCATTCTTGTCTTTGTCAAATTTCCACTGGTTATTTTGCTGTGTACGTGTTATTGTGTGTTTCTAGTTGGTGTTGGTTTGTGGTTCGTGCAAACTTGTGTGTAATTAATCGTTTTCTGGGTCGTACCTCGTGCGCGGCCTGGTAACTTGGGGCTTCCCTCCCCCCATCGGTGTTTTGTCGGTTTGGGTTATTTCCTTCGCTGTATTGCTTGTTTCTTTTATTTAGTTTTCTCCCCCTCACCTCACCTCCCTAGACAAAGAATTCTATATTGATTCTTTCTCTCCTCCCGGACATGTGCTTGTTCGCTCTCCTCCTCGTCTCGGCTTGTGCACCGCCCCCTGTATCTCGTTTTTCTTCCGCCTCTGCCCCTTCTTTCTCAAATCCACATTCTCGCTTGGAGACTTTTCCCGGATTGTTTTTCATGGTTTTCATGGTTCTGTTTGGATATTGTTGGAATATGTTTAAACCGCAGCCGTGATGCTGACGCCGCCCCCCCCCCAAAATACAAGTTTGTGTGGCAAGGGTGCCCGGAGGGCGTGAATGGTGTTGGTGTCCTCTTTTCTGAGGAGTTTGTAGACAGTGTGGTGAGTGTGACTAGAGTGAGTGATAGGTTGATGATGGTGAAAATGATGATTGGAAAGCTCTTGGTGAACGTCATCTCGGGATATGCTCCGCAGGTTGGTCGAAGCGATGAAGAGAAGGACAAGTTCTGGTGTGCGATAGAGAAGCTGATGGAAAACGTGAAAGATGAGGAAGTTGTTGTGGTGGGAGGAAACCTGAATGGACATGTGGGAAGGAGTATGGATGGTTTTGAGGGAGTTCATGGGGGTCACGGATATGGTGTGAGAAATGGAGAAGGTGAAAGGATTTTGGAGTTTGCTGATGGAGCTGATTTGTTGATTTGTAATACTCAGTTCCAGAAAGAGGATAATAAGCTTGTTACATACACGTCAGGTGGGTCGACGACAACCGTTGACTACCTGATGGTGCGTAGGTGAGATAGGGGGCACCTCCGGGACACAAAGGTGATCCCGGGGGAGGAGGCTGTTTCACAGCACCACTTCGTTGTCTGCGACATAAGGGTGAAAGCTGCGAGGAGAGCTCGGCGGGTGAAGTACAAACCGAGAATGAAGGTGTGGAGGTTGAAAGAGGTGACAGTAAGGGAGGCATTAAAAGAGAGGCTGAGTAGGGTAGAGGATGATGTGGTTGAGCTTGAAAGTGGTTGGATGTCAATGAAAGCTAGTCTGTTGGGAGCCGTTGGTGAGGTATGTGGATGGACAAAAGGACCACCGAGGCACTCGGAAACATGGTGGTGGGATGATGAAGTTGGAAAGAGGATTGACGAGAAGAGGAAGAAGTTCAAGGAGTGGCAGAAGGCGAAGGGTACGGGAGCAGAAACAGCAGAGCATGAAAGTTATAAGGCAGCCAGGAAGGCTTCAAAGAAAGAGGTAGCAAAGGCGCAGGAGGCATGTAGGAAAATGTTCGGAGAACGCTTGGATTCGGAAGAGGGTCAGAAAGCAGAATTCAGGATTGCAAAGCACATAGCGAAAGAGAGGTGTGATGTGATTGGGGTGAGTTGCTTGAAGGATGAAGTGGGACAAATCGTTGTTGACCCAGATGGAATTAAAGGAAGATGGAAAAGATATATGGAAATGCTGTTGAATACAGAGAATGAATGGGATGGCAACATAGAGAGTAACCCAGTTTTAGGACCGGCAGAGAAGATAACTGAGAAGGAAGTTGAGGAAGCGATAAAAGCAATGAAGAGTGGAAAAGCGGGAGGGCCGACGGGAGTTGTGGGAGATATGTTGAAGAGGCCAGGAAGAGGAACGACAGATGCACTTTTCATTGTGAGGCAGTTGCAGGAGAAGTACATGGATAAGAGGAAGAAGTTGTTTTTTGGGTTTGTTGATCTGGAGAAAGCATTCGATAGGGTTCCACGCAAAGTATTGACATGGGCATTGAGGAAGTTAGGAGTGGAGGAATGGTTGATCAGAGTAGTGATGGCAATGTACAAAAGAGCGCGCACAGCTGTAAGGACGAAGGACGGGAACAGTGGTGAGTTTGAGGTGAAGGTGGGAGTGCATCAGGGGTCGGTACTAAGTCCACTACTATTTGTAGCTGTGATGGAGGTGCTGGCTCAGAACGTTAAGGAGGGTTTACCGTGGGAGTTGTTGTATGCAGATGATCTGGTGTTGATTGCGGAAAGTATGGATGGACTGAAGGAAAAGATGAACAAGTGGAAGGAATGTATGGAGACGAAAGGTCTGAAGGTGAATATCGGAAAGACGAAGGTGATGGCAAGTGGTAAAGCATGTGGTGAGGTGGAAAGAACTGGGAAGTGGCCGTGTGCTGTGTGCAGGAAGGATGTCGGAGTGAACTCCATTCAATGTACAATGTGCGCTGAGTGGGTTCATCAAAAATGTAGTGGTCTGAGAGGGTCATTTACCAGTGTGGCAGCTACATTCAAATGTAAGGTGTGCACAGAGGGAGCTGCAGATGGAGGAAATGTTGAGTTGGATCTTGGAGACGGCGTGAAGCTGGAAGGTGTGAAAACATTTTGCTACCTCGGAGACATGCTGAATGGAGAAGGTGGATCAGACTCGGCAACGGTTGCTCGAGTGAGATGTGCATGGAAGACGTTTCGGGAACTGAGTGGCGTGCTGATGAGGAGGAGAGTGTCGCTGAAGCTGAAGGGAAAGGTGTATGCTGCATGTGTGAGAAGTGTTATGATTTATGGGAGCGAGACATGGGTAATGAACGTAGAGCAGCAACGAAGGCTGGAAAGGGTGGAAATGCGAATGGTTCGATGGATGTGCGGAGTATTGTTGAGAGAGAGGAAGACAAATGATGAATTGCGAAAGATGATGGGAATATTGCCTGTGATTGATGCTGTGAAGAGAAACAGGTTGAGATGGTTTGGTCATGTGTTGAGGAATGATGAAAGTGACTGGTTGAGAAGAGTGATGGAAGTTAATGTCGAAGGAAGTAGAGGACGGGGAAGACCGAGAAAGACTTGGCTAAAGATGGTGGAAGAAGAAATGCGGGCAAGGGGGTTAACAAGGAGAGATGCAGAAAATAGGGCAAAATGGAGAAAATTGTCATGGGGACCGCAAGGCTAACCCCCGCTCTAGCAGGGAAAATGGCCTTAAAATGTATGTTGTTGTTGTTGTTGTTGTTGTTGTTGTTGTATTCCAAGGGAAAAAATATCTCGTCTACCTGTGTTTTGGAGATCTAACATAAGAAGGGCCTGGGTGACAGCCAAACTTGAAGATGGGTTTGAGAACTGTTTTGTGTGCAAAGTCAGAAATTATATGAGGGACTTAAATGTCTGTTTTAAAATGTTCCTACTTGTGACAAGCAGACAGACAAGCAGACAGGCAGACAAGCAGGCAGACAAGGGTGGAGACGTCCTCCATCTACCTTCGGTGGCAGAGCTAAATATTATTCATGGTGGAATGGCCTAAGCAAAATACATGACATTTGTTCAAGGTACAATCACATTGAGGTTCTTATTTCATGAGAGCCCAAATGTGAATGTAACAGGTGGTTTATATTTATATTTTCGATTTGTTGACAGCAGGAATGGATTTTGAGCTGTTCATTTCAGTTGATTATTGTGATTACGGATTTCCAGGATTTGTAGAAATAAAAGCAAAACATTTTGAATCATCACCTTGGAACCTTGACCACTGAGCCAAAATAGACATGCTTTTTGAACAATTAAAATATTCACCACTAATGCCAAATCAACTTGAAGCGCAATCAGAATAGCCTCCTTCAGACTACAGCTGGCAGGTGTCTCATGGGATCTTCAAAGATTGAAGAAAAACACTCCACACTTTATGCTGGACATATGTATGAGCACTACATTGAATACCTTACTTGAAGCATCACTAATACCTGTCAAACACACATTTGCAAATGTTTAATTACTGTGATTGTAAAATTACTTCTGTAGCAATGCAGTAAAAGTGGAAATTTTCGTGTGATTACATTTTTGCGCTGAGCGACATGAACACGTGTTTTTAATTTGTGGAGCAGTCACAAGACACATGACAATATCTCAATGATGTTAACCATGTGAAACCCCAGGGAATGCTTACATAGGGAGAGAATATAACTTGTGGTGTAACCAGGACTGAAGAGAAACAGGCATCAAAATATGCTTTATCACTTATGAACGTGGTGTAAATCTTATAGAACCAATGGGTCACTGTACGGAATGAATGAAGCACTGTACATACCAACAAAGCACTGTACAGAATCAATGAAGCACTGAATGGAACCAATGGAGCACTGTATGGAACCAATGGAGCACTGTACTGAACGAATGTAGCACTAAACAGAACCAATAGAGCACTGTACAGAACCAGCAAAGCACTGTACAGAACAAAGCACTGTAAAGAACCAATAGAGCACTTTACAGAACCAATGAAGTACTGTATGGAACAAATAAAGCACTGTATTGAACCACCAAAGCACTGTACGGAACGGAACCAATGAAGCACTGTACAGAACCAGCAAAGCACTGTAGGCTACAGAACAAAGCACTGTAAGGAACCAATAGAGCACTATACAGGACCAATTAAGTACTGTATATGGAACCAATTAAGTACTGTATATGGAACCAATTAAGTACTGTATATGGAACCAATGAAGCACTCTACAGAACCAATGAAGCACTGTACAGAATGAATGAAGCACTGCACAGAACAAAGCACTGTAAAAAACCAATAGAGTACCGTACTTCACAGAACCAATGAAGTACTGTATGGAACAAATAAAGCACTGCATGGAACCAACAAAGTACTGTATGGAACCATCGAAGCACTGTACTGAACCAATGAAGCACTGTACGGAACCAGCAAAGCACTGTACGGAACCAGCAAAGCACTGTAGGCCTACATTTACAAAACAAAGCCCTGTAAAGAAGCAATAGAGCACTTTACAGAACCAAAGAAGTACTGTATGGAACAAATAAAGCACTGTACGGAACCAACAAAGCACTGTACCGTATGGAACCATCGAATCACTGTACGGAACCAATTGTGGTAAGCCGAAGAGTGAATGAAATAGGCTTGATTCGTTCGGTCACACAACGTAGGCTTTATTCAGCGAGAACAGTACAGCCTGTAACAACACAGAAGCATAACTAAGTCTGTCGCTTAACACAACAAGCATAATAATACTAATAATAATACTACATACGTAAGCATAACAATCCTACATTAATAATTAACCGAGAACATAATGATTATTAGTCCTACCGTAATTATCATCCATCCACACGGGCCCACGCAGCATCCATCTTGAATATCGCAATGCACTACGGGTAATCGCAAGACCCGGATATATATATAACCTATGACGCTGATGTTGTTGTTGTTGTTTAACTATGGGGGAGGGGGAAAAGATCCAGGCTCTCGGGCTTATAGTATGGAGGAGGATTTGGAATGACAATCTATAACATTCTTCCCCTCTCAAAATAATTAAGCGAGTAAATCCCTACAGATTCAGGCGAACAGGTGGTTTTCTGTCTCGCCCTGATCTGCGCAGTGGAGGAGCATTAGGAACCTCCTTCGGAGAGCTTCCAACATCTAAGAAGCTGGTAGTATTGTGGCGGTTACCTTATGTGCAGGTAACCGCATGTGGCGGTTACCTTATGTGCAGGTAACCATTACCTTATTTGGGCATAATACACGCGCACGGGCCTGTTGGGCTTTTGGTTGTGTGGACGTGACGCACGCGCAGTTGCCGGAGCCACGCCCTCCGAAGAGGGCTTTTGGCTTTATATAAGCGTGCCGACTTCCGTTCGGTTTTAGTGTGCTGGATCTTGCTGTTTGAATAAACCAACTTCGAACCCTACGAATGGCCTCGTTCTCTCGCCTTCCGCGACTCCTAAACTGGTGACCCCCGGCTGCCCCCGAACGGATTCGGGGGCTGCAAACGAACACGGCAAGCGCGCCCTAGCCAGGGAAGCCACCTAAGCTGGTGACAACGGCTTCTCCCGCACGGCTTCGGGCGCAGTTTCGAACGCGGTTTCGAAATGCCGGAGTTTCGGAAACGACGACGGCCATGACTATGAGGTTCGCGCACCGCGCTCGGCTCCTCCTCTACGCCCAGAGGGGCGAGCCTGCTCCAAGACCCTCCGAAGGCATGGCTGCTTCGTCACCTTCGCGCGCACTGACGTTGGCGGAACGGCTGCTTCGTCACCTTCGCGCGCACTGACGTTAGCGGCACGGCCGCTTCGTCACCCTCGCGCAACTACAACTACAACCGCAACTACTTCTCCGACCCTGCATCCTCGGGAGGCCCGTGAGGAACCTCGGCAGCCTCCCCCGAGGCCTTGACCAGCCCCTCGGTTGGCTCAACCGCTTTTCGCGTGCACCGAGGCCAAGCACTGCTTGAGCCTTCTCGGCACTGCACCCGCGAACTGCAACCTCGGGAGGCCCGCGAGGAACCTCTGCGGCCTCCCCCGAGGACTTGACCAGCCCCTCGGTCGCCTCAGCCTACACATAGGCCCGTGGAGTGCATTCTGGGGGGACGTATGTGGCGGTTACCTTATGTGCAGGTAACCATTACCTTATTTGGGCATAATACACGCGCACGGGCCTGTTGGACTTTTGGTTGTGTGGATGTGACGCACGCGTGGTTGCCGGAGCCACACCCTCTGAAGAGGGCTTTTGGCTTTATATAAGCGTGCCGACTTCCGTTCGGTTTTAGTGTGCTGGATCTTGCTGTTTGAATAAACCAACTTCGAACCCTACGAATGGCCTCGTTCTCTCGCCTTCTGCGACTCCTAAAGTATCTTCATTACCACTCATCAGCTGATCGTGTGACAGATCCCCCGGGGTTGCGTCTGTGTCCAGTCCAGGTGGTTTTTGAACAGGAGGATCTAAGCCACCAGAGTTTTGGACCTTACCAGATGGTGCCAGGTCATGCAGAGCCACAGTTGTCTCTTTACCACCAGGGTAGCGCACATGGGCATACTGAGGGTTAGCCTCAAGCAGTTCCACCTCCTCAATGACAGGATCATACTTCGATTGTCTCACGTGACGTTTCAAGAGAACAGGTCCAGGTGAGGATAGCCATGTCGGAATTGAGCAGCCACTTGTAGACCGTCGTTGGTAATTGAATAAACACTCACGTGGAGTAGCATTTGTAGCAGTTGAGAGCAGAGAACGTATAGAATGCAAGGCGTCTGCCAGAACGTTCTCCCATTGAGGAGTTGGTAGCCCTCGTGATTTGAGAGCCAGAGTAATATTCTTCCAAATCACACCATTGTAACGTTCACACTGGCCGTTCTCTCCAGGATTATACGGGGTAGTGTGACTGGTTGAGACGCCGCGGTCGTATAGGAAGTGCTTCAATTCTGACGACATAAAGGAACTCCCCCTGTCAGAATTAGTCCAGTCAATCTATGACCGAAAATATGCTAACCTCAAACAAATGCAAAAGAATGTATTTTAGTTGTTTCAATATAAGAACTGTTTCCTACATGACGTATAAAAAGTCTAGAAACATTCAGCTTGGGGAACATTTTCAAAATTAGGTTTTCCTTGACCCACCCTGTATGTGGTTTTTAACCGCCTTGATATGAAACAGTCCGATTGTTATCGAATTTGATTATACATCACTGTGTTATCAGATTATCATTTCATCTATTAAACAGCCTAATCTCATTTCAAATAAACTTCTTCATAATCTGGACTACCTTTTTCACTTTCTTTTGCCTTAGGAATGTCTATGTTTCCCCGTGAAGGTCGGCTTGAAGGTCAACAGAAGGTGCATTTGAACAACTGATGCCACGACAGTCTCCACATCCAACTGAACACTGCAAACCATGTTTCTTGCAGTTGCAGCGTCGACTGTCACAATCTGTTTTACAGTTACATCCTATGATCTTCAGTAGTTTCTCTGGTGCTGGAGGCAAGTGGGTACGGATAGGCTGAAGTCTGTCACCGGCAGTAATTCATCCCCAGTCCTCTGGAATCAAATCCCCATCTTGCCCTATCCACTGCTGAACTTGCAAGTAAACACGCTGACTGTGGTGTCTGGCTGCTGCTGACGTTGGCGGTAAGACATGAACATGGACAAATGAGGTATTAGTCATGACTTGGCTGCAAAATTTCCTGCACCTCAATAGATCCAAGCCTTCCCCAGGATTACCATTATACAGACAGGTAAGTGCTTTCTCCCGAGCCACAACGACTTCCTCCTTTGATGCCTTTCTGGAAAATACTTCAGCTTGCCCAGCGGGCACACGACGTTGTTTCAACGTCGAATAATGGTTGGAATGAGGTCGCGACATCGGACAACCAAAACCCAACCTGAGACTCAACATTAATACCTACATCAAAACCCGACAGTCATTCAACATTGTTTCACCGTTGGCATCGAATAAATGACATTGTTTCAATGTTGGTTGTTCGACCCTACATCGACGTTGAAAGTGTGACATTGTATCAACGTTTATTCGACGTTGTTTCGACGTTGGAAAAATGACGTTGATCCAATTTGCAAATCCAACTCGTTTTCAACCTCGGGTCCACGTCGAATCTTGACTGACTTCTATAGGGAGGCCACATCACCCTCCCCCATCACCCTCCCCCATCACCCTGCCATCACCCTCCCATCACCCTGCCATCACCCTCCCATCACCCTGCCATCACCCTCCCATCACCCTGCCATCACCCTCCCATCACCCTCCCATCACCCTCCCATCACCCTCCCATCACCCTCCCATCACCCTTTATTGGACCATTTGACTTCTATAGGGTTGGTTTTCTAAGGCTTATATCAAGATATTAACTTATATCAAATAAGTCTTTTAAGGTGAAAGCGCGATGACGTCACCACGTCACGCGGCACGAATGCGCGCCTGTGTCGTTCGAGGTATTGACTTATATAGGGCTGGTTTTCTAAGGCTGTAGGCCGCACCTCATTTTGTCAAATAAAGTGGTATTCGGGTGGTTCCGGTATTTGGGACCGCAGGGACGGAAAGTGCAGGTACGGGGTGCTTGGCACTCCCCAGCCAGCCCGCTCTGAAGGTTCGGATCGGGACACCGGGATTCATTCCGGTCGCCCGGTCGGCCCGGAGGTGGGGGTGCGGGGCCTGTCACGGAACGTCAAAACAAACGGCCTGCCGGGGCCGCCCAACAGTCGGGCGTGAGGGGCGCGTCCACTAATGGAACGCCTCTCGCTTCCCAGATCGAGGGCCACGTGGTCAGGAGAACCTCGTCCCTTCTGGTTGCCCTGCCGTCCCGCCGTGGGCGCTGGCAGGGTGTACTTCAAACTAAGCTTAAGTGTCAAGTGTTAAGTTCCTCCTTGCCCTCGCAAGGGAAAGGCTAGGGTCAAGCTCTTCCAAATTTCCAAACACTAGAAATCGGACGTCTCAAATTAAGTAATCATTTGTTAATACATCTCAGTCGCCCGCGACCTCTCTAGCGCGGGCGTCGAACCAGTTCATTTCCGGGCGACCGGGCCGAGTATCGGCTCAGCCGTGGCCGAAGCCGTTGATTCCGCCGTAGCACGCTAACGCGTAGGCTCGCGCGTCCCCGGTCCGCCGGGGCTCCGCGGGTGTCCTACCGTGCCCGGCACTGCTGATCTCTCAAACTTCCGGGAGTAGGTGCCGGTGCCCGGGGACGGAGTTCGCTGTCTAAACATGGTAGCGCTAGGCCAGTGGGACCGCCGGGACCCACGTGCACTCACAAGTTGTTCTGCGCGTGGGCGGCAGTATCAGACTGGGGCGCCCAAACGCTCCCCGGCTAAAGTTCATCCTGAAAGCGCCCACATTGTGCGGACAAACCAAGTCAAGGGCCACGTGGTCAGGAGAACCTCGTCCCTTCCGGTCACACTTTGCCTATCGGCCGGCCTCGAAGACCGAAATTGTGACGGTGTCACCCGAAAAAGTCGAGAGAATAGCGGCGCCAGGCACGGTAGGACACCCGCGGAGCCCCGGCGGACCGGGGACGCGCGAGCCTACGTGTTAGCGTGCTACGGCGGAATCAACGGCTTCGGCCACGGCTGAGCCGATACTCGGCCCGGTCGCCCGGAAATGAACTGGTTCGACGCCCGCGCTAGAGAGGTCGCGGGCGACTGAGATGTTTTAACAAATTAGTTAATTAATTTGAGACGTCCGATTTCTAGTGTTTGGAAATTTGGAAGAGCTTGACCCTAGCCTTTCCCTTGTGAGGGCAAGGAGGAACTTAACACTTGACACTTAAGCTTAGTTTGAAGTACACCCTGCCAGCGCTCCCGGTGGGACGGCAGGGCAACCAGAAGGGACGAGGTTCTCCTGACCACGTGGCCCTCGATCTGGGAAGCGAGAGGCGTGCCATTAGTGGACGCGCCCCTCACGCCCGACTTTTGAGCGGCCCCGGCAGGCCGTTTGTTTTGACGTTCCGTGACAGGCCCCGCACCCCCACCTCCGGGCCGACCGGGCGACCGGAATGAATCCTGGTGTCCCGATCCGAACCTTCAGAGCGGGCCGGCTGGGGAGTGCCAAGCACCCCGTACCTGCACTTTCCGTCCCTGCGGTCCCAAATACCGGAACCACCCGAATACCACTTTATTCGACAAAATGAGGTGCGGCCTACAGCCTTAGAAAACCAGCCCTATATAAGTCAATACCTCCAACGACACAGGCGCGCATTCGTGCCACGTGACGTGGTGACGTCATCGCGCTTTCACCTTAAAAGACTTATTTGATATAAGTTAATATCTTGATATAAGCCTTAGAAAACCAACCCTATAGAAGTCAAATGGTCCAATAAAGGGTGATGGGAGGGTGATGGGAGGGTGATGGGAGGGTGATGGGAGGGTGATGGCAGGGTGATGGGAGGGTGATGGCAGGGTGATGGGAGGGTGATGGCAGGGTGATGGGGGAGGGTGATGGGGGAGGGTGATGGGGCAGGGTGATGGGGCAGGGTGATGGGGCAGGGTGATGGGAGGGTGATGGGGGAGGGTGATGGGAGGGTGATGGGAGGGTGCAATAATCCGGTGCAATAATCGAAAACCGATTCAAAATGGCCCCTCGCTACGATTTTCCACGATCACATTTTATTTTCACCACTTCAAATCGACCGAATTTCACCAAATAAGATACCACATTCGATGCACTGATGTCATTTTTACAGCAAAAGTGAAAACAGATTTTAATTTGGAAATAAAACGAAAGCGTGCACAATGGACCCATTCGTGCCGCGTGACGTGGTGACGTCATCGCGCTTTCATCTTAAAAGACATTTGATATAAGTTAATATTTTGATATAAGCCTTAGAAAACCAACCCTATAGAAGTCAATACCTCCAACGACACAGGTGCACATTCGTGCCACGTGACGTGGTGACGTCATCGCGCTTTCATCTTAAAAGACATTTGATATAAGTTAATATTTTGATATAAGCCTTAGAAAACCAACCCTATAGAAGTCAGTACCTCCGACACAGGCGCGCATTCGTGCCGCGTGACGTGGTGACGTCATCGCGCTTTCACCTTAAAAGACTTATTTGATATAAGTTAATATCTTGATATAAGCCTTAGAAAACCAACCCTATAGAAGTCAAATGGTCCAACAAAGGGTGATGGGAGGGTGATGGGAGGGTGATGGGAGGGTGATGGGAGGGTGATGGCAGGGTGATGGGAGGGTGATGGCAGGGTGATGGGGGAGGGTGATGGGGGAGGGTGATGGGGCAGGGTGATGGGGCAGGGTGATGGGGCAGGGTGATGGGAGGGTGATGGGAGGGTGATGGGAGGGTGATGGGGGAGGGTGATGGGAGGGTGATGGGAGGGTGCAATAATCCGGTGCAATAATCGAAAACCGATTCAAAATGGCCCCTCGCTACGATTTTCCACGATCACATTTTATTTTCACCACTTCAAATCGACCGAATTTCACCAAATAAGATACCACATTCGATGCACTGATGTCATTTTTACAGCAAAAGTGAAAACAGATTTTAATTTGGAAATAAAACGAAAGCGTGCACAATGGACCCATTCGTGCCGCGTGACGTGGTGACGTCATCACGCTTTCATCTTAAAAGACATTTGATATAAGTTAATATTTTGATATAAGCCTTAGAAAACCAACCCTATAGAAGTCAATACCTCCAACGACACAGGTGCGCATTCATGCCGCGTGACGTGGTGACGTCATCGCGCTTTCACCTCAAAAGATTTATTTGATATAAGTTAATATTTTGAATAACTCGGTCAATACCAGTCCAATGTCTACGTGCCTACTGGGTGGTGCTTGAAATGAGGGTCACTTTTAAGTTTTCTCAATGCAGCTCCCTTTCCAATTCCATATAAACGAGATGTTGTATCACATCCTGTTATGCTATGAACAAATGGGAGCAAACAACATATTTCAGGGCCAAGTCTTTGCTTGATGCATCTGATGTTCCACACTCGCTTTTTCTTAACAGCTGTTTGTTTGGCCTCCGACTTGAAGTAGATATCTCTTGAGCAGATGTCTGCATGGTAGCATAGAAGCACAAGAAGATCGGTGTCTTCTCCAACTAATACTGTCACGTTTGCAGATGCTGATGACACTGTAGTCTGGACAATCAGCAGGTCAGCATCCCCAGTAGCATGTAACGTCTTGATTCCCTTTTCTTCCATCTTCTTGCTGAGCAGATTGATGAAACGTTGTTTGTTTGTAGAGTTGGTCAAAAACTGCTGCTTCTTTGATTTGAGATGCATATCCTCTGTGAATCTGACTTCAGGTCCGTATGTTCCACCAGTGCGTCGCATGTGAGCATGGTCTTTTGTGGATGGGCCATTGCAATACCCATCGAAAATAACTGTGGGGTTTGAGTACTTCAAGACATACTCTACATACAATTTGCAGAGGGATGCAAAACTAGATCCTTGGGGCCATGGTATGCGTTGCAGCAGAGAACCACCGTCAAAAACATGATGCAGATCTTCTACGTTTGGTGCTGGTATGTCATATCCGGCTAAAGTCCATATTGCATCTGCAAGTGCTGGCTTCTGTGCCTCTCTGAGGAGACCAGATGAGTCAAACAATGAAGAAGGAAAGCTACAGAGTTCATAAGTGAAGACTTCCGAGATGTCATCAAAGAGGCCGTTAGCTGCTGTAATTAAATGTTGAAACAGGAGCTGAGGGTCAACCTGTACTGATTCTCCATCTATCTTCACTGCTGTCTTGGCTCCAAGGGTTACAGCTTGGTTTGCCTTCTTAAAGGTGTAGCTCTGTACATTCTGAGAAACCATTGATTTGAGGACACGAAGGCCAACTTCTTTTGCTCTGTCAACATTTACACTTGCATCTGCTGTCACACCAGTTGCTATGTTCCGAAGGGTTGGATCCTCTGCAAATGGATTTCTATCCTCAAGGAAAGACAAAATTGTCTTGGTGTCATTGTAATCTCTAGATTTTCTTGCTGGCGTGTCTTCTTTGTGCTGTTCACTTGTGTAGAATTCAGTGTCTGTAAACTGCTGCATGGCAATGTTGATGTCTGCACAAGCTGGTCTGGAGAGTAACCACTGTGCTCTCTGAGATTCTGACATTCCGTGTCCTCTAGTCAATCCACCTGTTGTTTTAATGCTTCTCATTAAAACCTGCTCTATTACAAGATCTGTAGATAAGCCAGCCCAAAAACGATCACTTCTCCTGAGTACATGGTGTCCAGATTCAAAGCAGCTGTACACTTCAGGGTGATCTGCTTCTAGATTTTGCATATTTTGCAAGTACATGTAAGCTGATTTCACATAGAAATTGTGTCCAGCAGCAGCAAAATACGGCAACATGTCTTGTACAGACTGAAGATGAAGATGCCAGTTCCCTGTACGTTCTGCTTTTATAAACTTGTGGAGTATGTCTATCATATCCATGTACTGAAGCCAAAGAGATGGCGTGCGATGATGAATGAGTTCTACTTTTTCACACACAAGCTTTTCATTCATTTTGTCAACAACATTCTCCATACAGACTGACTCCGCAGTAACGTCTCCTTTCAGTAGATATTCATAGAGTTCAATACATTCTGACAAGACATTGTTGCTGGTTATCCTGGTAGGACCTTGAGCTGCTTCATCTTCAGAGACTATGACTTGAGGAATATCTGCAATATCTGGTTCCCTAGGCGTAACATCAGAAACATCATGTTCATTTGAATCTCTGATGTCATTGGACATGTCGTCATGTTGATGATCTTCAAACAAGTGTACTCTGAATGCCTTTGAAATCAGCATAGCATTAAGGGCCTTGTCAACCAAAAAGTGTCCCCTGACAGCCCTTGATACAGACTTGTATCAGCATAGCTTGAAAACCAAATTTCCTTAGATTTCAAACTATTTTGTATCTGACCTCTGCCGAAAAGTCGCACGCCAAATCCATCAACTTTATTTCGTTTTTAAAACTATTTCCGCACTCTAGACTTTTTTTGACTTTTGATATGTCATTAAGGCAATACTACTAAGCATGTTTATCAAAAAAGTATGTCTTTTGCAATTTGTTTTTTTTTTTTTTTTTTTTTTTTTTTTTTTGTATACAATATCGAGGCTCGTGAAAGAGCGAACATTAATCACATGAACACACAGAAAGACAAACCGACACATAAAACATATAACATAGGGAGCGGTAGACAAGATGGGGAGAGAGGGGGAGAGAGGGGGAAGGACACAAACACAACATTTGAGAGCAGGGACCGAGAGACATGGAGACATCGAGAGATCTGAGAGAGGGCGAGGGCTTTGGGGGGGGGGGGCGTGGGAAGGGGGCAGTGGGAGAGGTATAAAACATATGGACACTGCCAGGACTTCCAGGAAAGAAGTTGGAATTTCAAACAAGGTGGATCTGGGGTGAATTAGCGGGGGTAGAAAAGATCAAGGTTTTGGATGGGGGAAGATAAGAGATGGTGGTGAACAGCTGTTTTAAAGACCTGGAGGGAGGAGTGGGATTGAAGGGAGTGAGGGAGTTTGTTCCAGAGGCGGGAGAAAAGAGGAATGAAAGAGTGAAGGTGAGCGGAGAGCCGAGATTTCGGCAGTTTAACCATCAGAGGGTTGCTGGCAGATCTTGTGCGACCTGTAGGAATATTTGGGGGACAGAGCACAGAGAGAGCTGGGGGTGCAAGGCCGGAGAGGAGTCGGTAGAAGACAGAAAGACCACCTACCTGCCTGCGGTGAGTGAGTGAAAGGCCCTCAGAGATAGCTTCATCGCGGGAGATTCCAATAATTCTGAAAGCTTTGGTTTCAACAGCGTGAAGCCGAGCTAGGTGTGAGGCAGGAGCACCGGCCCATAGGGGAGAACAGTATTCCATTGAGCTGCGGTTACATTGAGCCATTGAGTTTGAGGTCAAATTACAGATTGACTGGACTAAATGTACAAAAGAAGGCATACCAAATATAGCAAAGAGTAGACTAAGACATTTAATCACGGTGCAAGTTGTCATGTTGGGACAAGGAAAAGCAAATGGGAAGCGAGAGAACTCATCTATCACAGTAAGCAAGTAGCAGTTAGCGGTAGATGATGGTAAGGGCCCCTTGAAATCCATACTGAGCCTTTCAAAGGGTTGTGTAGCTTTTATCAAATGTGACTGTTGCAGTTGGTAGATTATTGGTTTGCACTCGGCACACACTGGACAGGAGGCCGTTATCTTCTTCACTTCCTCGACAGAGAAGGGAAGATTCCGAGTTCTTACGAAATGTACCATCCTTGTAGTGCCGGGGTGGCAGAGAGAATTGTGCAGTTCGATTAAGGTATCTGAACTGATTGCCGAGCAGTATGCTCAGGATAAAGTGTCTGTCACTATGTTCTCGCTCCCAGGTCGGAACTGCATATAAAAGTTGTAGCAGGAAAGTTCAATCCTCCATCTTTGTATTTTATCATTCTTGATCTTTCCCGATTGCTTTGAGTCAAACATGAAGGCTACAGACTTCTGATCAGTGATCAGGGTGAAATGGCGTCCAGTCAGATGGTGTCGCCACTTACGCAATGATTCAACAATGGCATACGCCTCTTTCTCCACTGAAGAATGTTTGCATTCACTCGCATTCAGTGTCCTAGAAAAAAATGCCACGGGTCTCCCGACTTGGTTAAGAGTGGCAGCTATCGCAATGTCAGAAGCATCTGTCTCAACAACAAACGGAACAGACTCGTCAATAGAATTAACCACCGATTTCTCCACCTCTGCTTTCAGATCATTGAAAGCTTGTTGGGCTGCATTAGACATAGGAAAAGAACCGACTTGAACAAGGGTGCCAACCTTCTTCGAGTAGTTAACAATCCACTGTGAGTAGTACGAAAACATACCCAGTGCACGACATAGAGACCCCTTGTCCACTGGAAGGGAAAGATCACGGAGCGGCCGAAGTCTCTCTGGGTCGGGCCTAATTAACCCATTCGAGATTGTATATCCCAGGAGATCAACTGAGGCTACAGAGAGAACGAGCATTTATCAAGGTTGAAGGTTATGTTGAACTTCTTGGCAGCCTCGAGAAATTTGTGAAGATTATTGTCATGCTGTTCCTTACTTTTGCCACAGACAGTAATGTTATCCAGGTAAGCATAGGTATCAGACAGTCCGTTATCTGCAATAAACTGATCTATCACCCATTGGAAACAGGATACTCCATTTGTAACCCCGAATGCAAAGTTGCGAAATTGATACAACTGCCCACATGCCTCAAAGGCAGTATACGGTTTGTCTCCATCTCTGATAGGGACCTGGTGGTAAGCGGACTTCAGGTCGATAGTACTGTATAGTTGATACTGTGCTACCTTGTTGACCAAATTGTCTATCTTTGGTAGTGAGTAGGCATCTAGTTGCGTGAAGCGGTTGACTGTCTGTGAATAATCAATCACCATCCGCCTTTTGTGTCGCTCATTCGTTGTAACTACAACTTGACCTCGCCAGGGCGAGGTGCTGGGCTCAATAATGCCCTCTTCGAGCAACCTCCTTGTTTCTGACTCAATGAAACAGCTGTCTGGTGCACTGTACTTTCTTCATCTAACAGCAATGGGCTTAAAATTTGGAGTGAGATTGGCGAAAAGTGATGGAGGTGGTATGGAGAGGGTAGCTAGCGCACAGACAGAGAGTGGTGGTTTATCTCCCCCAAACTGTATAGTAACATTCTCATGATGTTTCATGAAATCCTGGCCTAACATTACATCACTACATAGGTCAGGTAAGATGGAGAGTCGAACATCACGGTATGTACAGCCCTTCAGCTCGAGGTTCACTAATCAATGTCCAGCTATTCGTGTCGACAATGAGGTAGATGCCATTGATACTCTACCTGTCCCTGGGTGTACACATAGTTTGTACGCCTTAACCAGCCTCTGGCACACAAAACTTTCCGATCTCCCAGTAACCAAAAGTGCTCTACACTTGTTACCATTCACAAGCACATTAACTGTTGCCTTAGAAAGGTTTCCTAGAAATGCGGTGTATATCGTAGCTGGGGTTTGGGTGTGAAGCACTGTACGGAACCAATGAAGCACTGTATGAAACCAGCAAAGCACTGTACCGGTACAGAACAAAGCACTGTGAGGAACCAATGAAGCACTGTCCAGAACTAATGAAGCACTGTACTGAACTCGTTTATTCGAAGGGTTCGAAGCTCGTTTATTCGTACAGAAATCTCCAGCACACTAAACTCGAACGGAAGTGGTACAGCTTTTATAAAGCACTGCACAGAACCAATGAAGCACTGCACAGAACCAATGAAGCAAAGTACAGAATGAATGAAGCACTGCACGAGTACGGAATCAATGGAGCACTGCATCGACGACAGAACCAATGAAATATGGAATTCAAAATATGACAGGAAAGTGCAGGAAAGCACATCAAATCAATAGTTCATTGAATGCAAGGATTCGTAAATTCATGGACTCCTGGAGGACTGGATACTATATTCATTTCAATCTCCAGCCTTGGCATCGCTGTCTTCACAAGCTAGGTAGGTAGTATGTTTACCTGAACCAGGTTTCAAGATTTCCTCGTGAGTGGTACACAGACAGTGAATGCATCAAGCCCTGCTTTATCCAAACTTACAGGTTTCAGGAAACATTGAAGTTTGTCTGCTTTTGAAATTCGCTTCAAATAACACACATCTGCAAATGTTTGATAGTCAAGGCAAATAATGAAATATATTTAACGTTGAATTGTAGATGGTGAAGTACAGTACCGGTACTGTAGTTGCGAACCGTGTAGACCTACGGCACACGTGTTGGCCAAGCACGTTACTTGTTTCTCACGATGGCATGACTGTTAATGGCACACACATTCTTTATACGATCTGTTACTGGAGTACGGTACTTTCAAAAAAGAGATATATATATATATATGTATGTATGTATGTATGTATGTATATATATGTATATATATATATATATATATATATATATATATATATATATATATATATATATATATATATATATATATATATATATATATATATATATATTCACCTGTTAAATTCAAAACACTCCTCTGTTGTAGAACAAAACGTGCGAAAATTAATGAAGCATGAAAATTTCAATTTTATCATAATGTTTTAGGAGTTGCGGAAGGTGAGAAGACGAGGCCATTTCGTAGGGTTCGAAGCTCGTTTATTCGTGCAGAAATCTCCAGCACACTAAACTCGAACGGAAGTGGTACAGCTTTTATAAAGCCAAAACCCTCTTCAGAGGGCGTGGCTCCACAACCGCACGTGCGTCACTTCCACACAAGCAAAAGCCCCACAGGCCCGTGCACGTGGATTATGACCAAACATAAGGTAACCGTCACATGCGAATAAGTTAACCGCGACATGCGAATAAGGTAACACCTACATGCGCCCCCCCCCCCCCCAGAATGCACTCCCACGGGCAAGTACATAGTTCGTAGGCACGCCCGGCAGTGCCGAGAAGGCTCGAGCAGTGCTCGATCTCGGTATGCGCGAAAAAACGCCGCCATGGGGTTGAGCCGACCGAGGGGCTGGTCAAGGCCTCGGGAGAGGCTGCCGAGGTTCCTCGCGGGCCTCCCAAGGCTTCAGAGTAGGAGTAGTAGTTGCGCGATTTGCGAGCAGTAGTGCGCGCGAAGGTAACGAAGCAGCCGTGCCGCCAATGTCAGTGCGCGCGCAAGAGATGAGCAGCAGTGCCACCCACATCTCGTAACTGCATTCCTTCGGAGGGTCCTGGAGCAGGCTCGCCCCTCTGGTCGTAGAGGAGGAGACGAGCGCGGTGCGCGAACCACATGGCCACTCGTTGTTTCCGAAACTCCGGCAGTTCGATCGAAACTGCGTTCGAAACCGCGCCCACATCCGTTCCGGAGAAGCCGGGGTCACCAGTTTAGGTGGCTTCCCTGGCCAGGGCGCGCTTGCCGTGTTCGTTTGCAGCCCCCGAATCCTTTCGGGAGCAGCCGGGGTCACCAGTTTAGGAGTTGCGGAAGACGAGAAGACGAGGCCATTTCGTAGGGTTCGAAGCTCGTTTGTTCATACAGAAATCTCCAGCACACTAAACTCGAACGGAAGTGGTACAGCTTTTATAAAGCCAAAACCCTCTTCGGAGGGCGTGGCTCCACAACCGCGCGTGCGTCACTTCCACACAACCAAAAGCCCCACAGGCCCGTGCACGTGGATTATGACCAAACATAAGGTAACCGTCACATGCGAATAAGTTAACCCGCGACATGCGAATAAGGTAACCGCTACAATGTGCTTAATATTGAATCACTCAAAAACAGGTTCATGGCATGTGTCTGAAATTTGGTGCGTGAACCATTCAACGCACTAACTTTGCTTAACTAAGCAATATGATGTATGAGAGGTAGGTAGTGTTGCACTCGTGGGGTGGATTGTTTAATGATGGTACACTCATGGGGCTGGCCTTACAATGACGAGAAGCTGTGATCGTTGGGGTGTACCTTATGTGAAATTCCGGGCCGGCTGTGAAACCAGGTTTGCTCTTTTCTTTATTCCTTCCCTTTCGACTTTATTTTTATTCTTTTGTTAAAAGAAAAACAATGTTCTTCCTTATCGAACTTCTCCTTCCCACCGGAGCTCTACAAAATTGAATAGAGAAAGAACCTTTGGAAAGAAAGAAAGAAGAGGAGAGGGAGGAGGAAGAAGGGCACATGGAGTGGGTGGAAAAAGGCGAAAACGAACGATGCACGTACGGTCCAAGTTTTGATGAGAAACTCAGCCTTTGTGAGCTTTTTGAGGCTTTTATTAATATCTCTGAGGGCTGCTTGTTGGAGGGACAGTCGGTGCCGGGGAGATTGGGGTGGAGGAGGATTTTCTCAGTGCATGTTGGATCGTGAGGCAAAGTGGAAGAGGAAGCAGAGGCTTTTGCTCCTCGTCAAGTTTCGTCTGAGGCGGCCGGAGGCAAAGTGCGGCTTCATGGTCTTGCAGAGACTGCTCTGGGCAAGTCGTTCGTGGAGTTTGGGGACACCCACTGAGAAAGAGAAGAGAAGAGTGGAGGAGAGGCGACACCCTCGGGACACGTGGCTGGGGCGAGGCAGCCAGGATGCCATCTGAAACAGGCCTGAATTCCCCTCCTCCCCTCCCGGTTTTATTTTACCTTTTATTTCCGTTATATCCTGGCGATTATTTCTTTGTTATTTTGCTACCCTCTCCCTCCCCTTTGGGATTAGCTAGGGATACCGGGTGGGTCGTTTAATTGTCTTGTCTGTTTTGTCTTGGCGCCTGTCTGTCCTTTAATTACTTGAACTTTGCCGCTGCATATCAGTGGGATTTCTTTTCCTTATGATTTATCTTTTCCTTGGTGTTGTACCCTGTGTTTTTTTTCTTGATTTTGAGTAAAGTATTTTCATTTATATTCCCTATTTTAAATTTGCATTGCATTTCTGAATTGGCATACTGTTCAGGGGTGGATCCAGGACTTAAAAGACAGGGGGGGGGTGCATGAAACGATAGTGCTGGGGAGGGGGGGTCTGGTGTTTCCTAGGTCTGGGGGTTTTCAATTTTAAAAAATTGATCGTCAGAAACGGCATTTCGTGCGTTCTTGGAAGTTTCTGCAGTTCCTTGCGTTCTTCCCTGGTCCAACAGTTCAGCAGATTAGCATCCCCTGCACCCCCACCCCCCCCTGGTTCTGCCCCTGCTGTTGTTGAAGATTGGGGAGGTGTAAAATTGCGTCAGAATTTGGATGGTAGCTTCGCTCGGTCACTTCTGATTGCCCATACGGCGCGACCTGCCCACGGGGAACGTTTCGGTATCCCGAGCACATCGATTAGGATCTCCGGAGCAATAGGCAGTACCCCGAGCCCTTCACACAAGGGCCAGGTCGTAACAGTAGACTAAGCACTAAGTGGCAAAGTAGTAAAAAATTAGGTGGGTAAACATAAACTATACAACAGTCAGTTGAGGTTGTGAAGCAGCTGAACTTGAAGGCTGAGCTGTAGTTGTGCATTTGTGGGCCGCCAGTTCCTCCAGGATCTGTTGGGTGTCGGCGTGTTGTCGGCCATTTTGTGCAGAACAACAACGTTATGGAAGACTGTGCAGTGCAGGCTTCACGAAGGTAACAGCACATCATCTAAGATGTGATCAGGGATCTCTGGCTCGTTCCTGGGAGAACGATCGACTATCTTACGAGAATGTCAATTGCCCTCGGAGCATTTGACAAACTAAGCCACAATGAGCCACCGGCCAATAATAGACCTACGGGCACTTCAATAAACTGATGATATATTCCCATGTGATGGTCGATTTATAGTGATCTAAGGAGTCATTATTATTGACCTATGGACTCAATACAGATGCAATGAACCAATATAGCAAATGTTGGTAAACAGGACGAATAATTGGTCTGTCAGCGAAGTGACAGGTCGGCTCTGCTAGTATTCTAGTAATATAGTGAAAACTACTTGGGGACTAGCTATGAGCTTGGCTCACATGGGCATGTGAGCTTCAAATCAACATGCAACTCCCTGCGCCTG
The DNA here is from genome assembly GCF_964187855.1 of Myxine glutinosa. NCBI lineage: Eukaryota > Metazoa > Chordata > Myxini > Myxiniformes > Myxinidae > Myxine > Myxine glutinosa. Next base: position 173,801,886 of record NC_136267.1, read on the forward strand.
GCTTGGGGGTGACTTCAAATCAACAAGAAGTAACTCTCGCCCAGTAATTGTCGGTGCGGCATCGTGTTTCAGCAATTTCCGCGGCTTGTTTCCCAGGTATTTAGCCTTTTGATCAAATACAAACACCGATGGCTCAAAATGGTCTTCACAAAACACGATATTTTGAATGAAGATATGTTTTGATGTTGAATTTGGTGTTTCCTAGGTTTTTCAACAACAATGCACACGATCGTTGACTATCTTTTCGTGGGTCAGGGATGCAAAAAAACGACTTCTGAGTTCTGTGGGAAAATTTCTCGACGATTCAAACAGTTAAAAGCTTGGCACATTGTCATCTTGAATGCTACAATAACGTGTGATGAAACTCATATGTACGCATCCGTCATTGAGTTGTGCACCCATGAGTTATGTGAATAGACGGAAGTAGCTCATTTGCATCACGGATGTGAAAATAGTCCGATTTTAAAACACGATTGTCCAGCTTATTATTCTTCCAGATTTTTTTTATTTTTGTGGTAATGGGTCAGGGATATCATCCTGAAACATAGCTCTTCGAAAATTTCATGATTGTGTCTCTTTAAGGGAATTAACCGAGGAATGTAATTGTGTGATACACAAAAGGAAAATATAAGGAAATTTCAAAACAGAAAAGGTGTTCAAAAAGTTTAACCAATAACACTCACAATAGTCAAATAAACTCCAACAATGTCATCTCAGCCACCAAAAGTGGACAGATGATATGTAACATTAAAAAAAACTAGAGCAATGTGACTGATCACCACTATGCCTCCACATAGTCTCTGCCTGTGACAATGGGTACATGCCCTCGTTGACTGTCCTAAAAATAAAAAAGTTTGATTTAAATCCCTTCAGCTGTTGTCAAGTATCACATTTTTACCAGACATGACAGGTTTCACATTGATCGGTGAAGCAGTTTCGGAGAAGGGTTTATGGCTGTCAATCCACATGACATATGACATCAAAATGTACACTCTGCATGTGTATGGGTCGGGGATCGTGTTTATGAAGTGTTGTGTTGATCGGATAAGGTTCGTTTTTCTATCCAATATGGCTACCAAACTATGTGATCTAAGATGTCATCATTTTCAAACAATATGCTGAAATGGTGTCTGATGGCATGTGTAAAGTTTCGAATCGATAGGGTAAGCAGTTTCTGATATATAATTATTTAATATTTTCCTTCAATCCAATATGGCCGCCACACCATGTGACCGATGACGTTTTTGTGATCAACTATTAATCACCATGCCTAGTCGATGACACACGTAAAGTTTTGAGTCGATCGCTTCGGTGGTTGGAAGATGTTTTTTTTAGGTTTTAGGTTAAATCCAATATGGCTGCCAATCCACGTGACCTATGATGTCATAAATTTAGCATTTCAATATGAATGGGTCATATATCATGTGCATGAAATTTCAGATTTTTAGGATAAGGCATTTGATTAAAACATTTATGGCTGGTATAACACTTCACCGATGATGCCATCATTATCATGCCACAAATTTTAGCCGCACTATAAGTGAGAGCTTCACGAGATGTCCCACCAGCTGCGTAAACAAGTCAATCCCGCGAGTTATAGAATGAAAACGCTTCATTAAATCTATTATTGAATTTAGCAAATAGGCTCAATATGGCATAATCCGATAAGATCCCCCAAAACCAATGTGCAGAGTACTCACCCCTGCCACACCTACCCACAATGCCCGCATTCGTACATATACCGACTGTGTCTTGGGTCTCAATCATTCTTCTCATCATGTTGCTTTGACCTGCTTTTTCGATTCTTACTCTGCTCATCGTTCAATCATGGCTCCCAAGAGCAAGAGCAGTGCCGGAGATGCGTCGACTACCAAGAGGCAGAAGAAAGTTATGTGCCAGAGCGAGAAAGTGGAGCTGCTGGAGTGGCTTTCGAGGGGAGAGAGTGCGGCCTCTGTTGGCAGGCATTATGGCATCAACGAATCCACTGTTCACTACATACGGAAGAAGGAGAAGGCCATTCGTGAGAAAGCTTCAGCGAGCACTGTATAGAGTACGGAGGTGGTTACCCATGTCCGAAATGTCCACATGGAAAGGATGGAGAAGACTCTCAGAATATGGATCGAGGACAACACGCAGATGAGGGACTTCATGTTGAAAATCATGATACTGAACCGTTCCCTAAACCTGATCATCGAGGACAAGTTGGATGCCATTACAATCCAACCAATCCAACAATCCAACATTACAATGCCATTACAAAGGTTTCTGAGGAGGAGGAGGCGGAGGCGGGCAGTAATGAGGAAGAGGTGCCGAGGTCCAACCTCACACTCCAGTTCCTGGGTGAGGTGCTGCAGGACATTCGGGCGAGTGCCGACAGGGTGCCAAATGCTGACCCAGTCGTGGCGTGGTACCACAAGTTCAAGAGGGGCTTGGATGATGCACTGCTCCCCTACAAAGAAATGCATCAAAACCTGCGGCAATCTGCCAGGCTCTCCATTACACATTTCTTCTGCCCTGCTCCCTTCACCTCAAGGCCATCAGCTCTTTCTCCAACTCTACTGCCTGTCCTGCCTCTCCCTTAGTGCACAATGCTGCAGTACCATCATTTGGGTTACCCTCAGAGTTTGAGGAATTCATGGGATTTTAATTCATCACCATCATCATCATCATTTGAAAAGTTGCGTGTGTTTAGAAAATAAAAATTTGAAATGGTACATGATGGTGTTGTTTTTATAGTTCCACGGTACGGTATGGTTAAGCTGGTTAAACACTTTGAATAAACTATAAGCGCATTCCTTCAATAAATTGGAAATGGTACCTGGTGTTGTCGTTTTTTTTTGCATGCATTTTTTATGAAACTGTAATCATGTGCATTTGCGGTCGAAAACATTTTAAACTTTAAAAAATTTCCTCTATGAATCAAGAACTTCCGGGAACCTATAACCTATCCCCCTTTTCCCTATTGAAACAATGTCACGCATGGCATACATTCGCAGGATTATCGTCGACATTCGCAGGATTTGCCTCACCATTTGCAGGATTTTCATCAACATTCTTGATTTGTTCCTCGACATTCGCGGATTTTCGCGATTTGGGAACCAAGCCCCCCATTTTCCATTGAAGCAATGCCCTCCTCCCCCATTCGCAGTTTCACAATTCGCGGCATTTTCCGGAATACGCGAATAGCGGGGTCTGACTGTACTTAACAATGTGTCAAGTTCTAAATTTTTCCATTCAGCGGTTTCTGAGAAATACTTTTTTAATTATTTGCGTTTAATCCAAGTTGGCTGCGCATACCACGTGACCGAAGACATCACAATTATCATAAAAACATTGCACATGGGTATCGCTCCGACCCTAAAAGTTTTGTATCAATCGAACATGTGGTTGCTCAGAAAAACGAGGTTTAGCCCGTATGGACGGACGGACAGACAATGCAAAAACATAATGCCTCCGGCCACCTTCGGGGGTGGAGGCATAAAAAAATATTTGGTAAGACTTGGCCGGACACGGACGGACGTACACACAAACACACACACACACACACACACACACACACACACACACACACACACACACACACACACACACACTTTATAAAGCTATCAATATAACTCAAAATGTGTAAGTATAAGCTTCAGATATGTTCAGCAATATCAGGAGACATTCCAAACAACTATGGTGCAGTACTTAGTTACTTCATCCTTGTGTCCAAATAATAAATAAATAACTTTTCTTAATCCACATGCAAGATTTGCAAACATGTTTTACCATCGGCGCATTGTCATTGCTGCCGTAAATTTTTATTTTTAAATCCTTAATTTTTTTTTCTTTATTCATTAAGTGACTGCATTTTGGTTTAATATAATCGTTACCAATTTTCACATCGATTGTGGTAATGGATGTTATCTTGCACATGTAGGTTTTGCTGCCACTCCATGTTGTCATTATTTGCTTGGACTATTATTGTTCTGTTCGCTAAGTATAACTGTATAAGTGGTGTGCCTTGGTGGTGGGAAAAGACTTGTCGTATTGCTATTGCTGGCCTGAGTTCAATTCCCATGGCTGCTCAGCAGAAAGTTGTGAACTTTGCAACGGAGTGACACCAAGTCCAGGGTTTACAAAAGCCTTGAAGTGTTCACCACTTGTCATGACTGCCCTGATACTGTGTCAAGAGTATGGGCATGTGATGTTTTTATCTACATGGTAAGCACGGTTGAAAATATCAAAGTCGATATAGAACATTCGGTGTGTTCCATTTGCTTTAAATATCTTGAAATACATTCGCAGGAGTAAGCTTGTGTAAATATCATTAGGTGTAAGCTTGAAATATCAAAGCATCTCATCTTTCAAAAAATCATAATGGAATGTATCAAATATACTCGGTGTAGAAAGGACAGCAAACGTGAGATTACGTGTGTGTGTGTGTGTGTGTGTGTGTGTGTGTGTGTGTGTGTGTGTGTGTGTGTGTGTGTGTGTGTGTGTGTGTGTGTGTGTGTGTTTCCAGGCCATAATTATTTTACCATTTGACTTTTTGTCATCAAATTTTTATTATGAGAATATGGAGAAAATACTTAAAGATTGGGTGAAATGTAAAAGGGCAAAGTCATAGTGACTATAAACAGTTGCATGAGCCACAGGTTGGTTTTTTTTCGCCTCGGAGACGACTTCTGGGAATGCAGTTGCTAGGGGATAAGCACTATAACATGGAGGCCTAACCCTGTAAACTGTTTAATGGTACATAATGACAATGACTGTCTGTCTGTCCGGCCATAACGTTTTTACCATCTGAGCTTTTGTCATCAAAATTTCAACAAACCCTTATTATGACAATATGGAGAAGGCATTGATAATTGTGTGGAAATGTCAAAGGGAAACGTCATGGTGAGTACAAATAGACCTTATCTGCCCATCCACAGCGTGTCAAGCACGAGTTGCCAAATTTACTTAATCAATTCCGTGTTTCATTTATTTAATTACCATTGAGCTTCAGTGTGTCTGTCCAGGCCAAACATTTTTACTAATTGAGCTTTTGTCATTAAATCTTCAACAAACCTTTATGATAAGAATATGGAGAAATAATAAAAAATGTAATTAATTAAAATTGTAAAAAAGAAATTAAATAAAAAAGAATCAATTAATAAAAAATGGATTTTTTTTTTAATTCATTCAAAATTGGGTCAAAATGTCAAAGGGAAAATACATAGTAACTATAAATATCCCTTATTAGCTCTCCACGGATCATGTCAAGCAGGAGATGCCCCGCAGCTCAATCCGCTTTCATCCGCAGCTCAATGGAATACTGTTCTCCCCTCTGGGCTGGTGCTCCTGCCTCGGCTACACGGTGTTGAAACCAAAGCTTTCAAAATCATTGGAATCTTCCGTGATGAAGCTAACTCCGAGGGCCTTTCACTTACTCACCGCAGGCAGGTTGGTGGTCTTTCCGTCTTCTACCGACTCCTATCCGGCCTTGCCCCCCCCAGCTCTCTCTGTGCTCTGTCCCCCAAATATTCCTACAGGTCGCACAAGATCTGCCAGCAACCCTCTTATGGTTAAACTGCCAAAATCTAGGCTCTCTGTTCACCTTCACTCCTTCATTCCTCTTTTCTCCCGCCTCTGGAACCAACTCCCCCACTCCCTTCAATCCCACTCCTCCCTCCAGGTCTTCAAAAACAGCTGTTCACCACCATCTCTTATCTTCCCCCATCGAAAACCTTGATCTTTTCTACCCCCGCTCATTTACCCCAGATCCACTTTTTTGAAATTCCAACTTCTTTCCTGGAAGTCCTTGCAGTGTTCATATATTTCTCCCACCTCCCCCCAAGCTCTCTCCCTCCCACAGATCTCTCGATGTCCCTGCTCTCAAATGTTGTGTTTGTGTCCTTCCCCCTCTCTTCCCATCTGGTCTACCGCTCCTCATGTTATATGTTTTATGTGTCTGTTTGACTTTTTGTGTGATTAATGTTAGCTCATTCACGAGCCTCGATCTTGTATACAAAAACATAAATAAATAAATAAAATGCCCCATTCGCTTCCGTGTTTAATTTATTTATTTACCATTGAGCTTCAGTGTGTCTGTCCAGGCCATCACTTTTTTTTTTACCAATTGAGCTTTTGTCATTAAATCTTCAACAAACCTTTATTATGAGAATATGGAGAACATGAATTAATAAAATGTACAATTTTTTTAACTGTCATTTTCGTCAGGTTCAGTTCAAGTACAAAGCGGATGAGGACAGGCTTTTCATTTTGGGATGCTTTCCAGTTGTTAAAGTGAATATGCTGTAGTTTAGCCCCACATATCATACAACACCAGACATCAGTTTTATTGTCAGTCTAGTAAAAAAAACCGTCAGAATAGTTTATTCCATGGCTCAGCCTCATGAGCGTGCCAAAGTCTGAAGCCTCGGCCTAGTGTCAGGTGCACTTTTTCCTTCATTATTTATTAGATATCATACGGATGTGAATGAACACTCCTTTTGCTCTGCGCGCGTTGCACATAACGTTCAGTGAATTTCACCTCCCTGCGCCACGTATTTATTTTTTTAATTTTTTTTAAACACTTCTGTACACCGCCCTTGAGGCTCGGTTTGCAAGCCACCGTCTACATTTCCAACATAAGAGACATAATTAGTCTTTTTTTGAAAATGTTTTTCGAGTTTGGTTATCCTCTAAAAGTGTCCGTAGTGAACACACATTCATGTTAAAATACTGGCCTTTAAAACCTACCCTTACGAAGGGGACAGACATCTGTACAAACACACAGACTGACATTGTGTTTTTTTGTAGATGATTCAATGTCAGCAATATTCTATTTCATAAACTTTAATGAATAACAATTTATACTCTCCATTGGCTACAATTGCATTATGATAGCCATGAAATCAGTCCGACAACACTTATAAATACATGGATGACATAAAACTTCCAAAAGCATACATAATAATGTTTTTGATGGATGATAAATTGCCTAAAGCACTCTGCTGCCCAGTGTGCAGTGTTTAAGAAATAACCCTAAATGCGCAAATGATATGTCATTAAATTTGCTTGCAACATAAAATGCCACCCCTGGATCAAGTGAATGACTGCGATGAATGCCGAGGGATTTTGAGTGTGCAGTTGTTTGTTTTCTGGAGTGTAGCGATAGAACTCAATATTCCTGTTTAGTAAATGGACATTAAACTTGATGTTTTCCCAACACTTATCATAACATTGCCCTGATGTATTCAACACGCGTGCAATATGAGACAATTAAAGTTTCGTGGCATTGTCAGCTTCTCACCAAAGACAAATTAGTATTGGTGCAAAGTATACAAAATCAAATGCAGTTTAATACCTGGAAGCATCTCTGCGATTTTGTTTTTTTGAAAAATATTTTAAATATTTATGTCGCTATGATAGAAAAGGCAACGGCTTAAGTATATTGAATACTTTCTGCGTCCTTTTCTCGATGTTGTTGAATAGTGTGCTGCTGTTACCACCGGAGTTTCATGCAACGCCCGTGCGGTCACATCCACGCTCGGGTTGAACACTCTCCTGAAATGCTATGAAGAGATCAGCAATTTGTGCAGCATAATTTGGCCACATCTTTAGCCATACAGACACTGTTGCTGGGAGTGTAAGGAAAAAGTTCTGCATTAACAAGTAGGCAGAATGGGCATTTTAATGATGCCCGGTGGGATCATCCTCTGCCCTTGTGCAGCAAGCTGCTGGGGGAGCTTCGGTGGGGTGAGAAGTGCTATCGTACAGACGGGTGACTTAGCTCTGATCAGCATTACCCTTTCACCACGAATACAAGCAGAGGAGTCATCTCCTTTACACTCATCTCAGGAGTGAAAAAAACGTTTTTTTCTGACCTAACATTCAGCTGGGAAATCCCTGAGGCAATCTCAAACATTTTTAGAGAAATGAAATCACAGGAGTCACAGCAATCCGGTGGAGCTAACTCTGCATTCCATCAACAAATCATCCATAGGAATCGCATTCCCTTACAGCAAGACAGGCATTAGGAAAAGCATGCAGAGTTTTCAATGTGATTGCATAAGCATGGCCAGAATAAGAAAATTAATGGATTTGCTTTTACACTTGGGTTTTTGTTTGCCATTTCTTTGCAAATTGCAACAAAATGTACTCACTTAATGAATGAATATATATATATATATATATATATATATATATATATATATATATATATATATATATATATATATATACATATATATTGTTACGGATCGCGGTTAGATGTTATTTCGACCGAGCGGTGGTGTATTACCGCGACCTAACAGTTATTCCCCGACTAGACCCTGATTCCACCCAGACGTTGACCAAATCTCGCTATGCTAAATCAATGATGGAAAGGACACAACGACTGGGATAGATGAAACGACGCAAGGGGTACAGTTCTCAAGACCTCCGGAGGAGGATATAATTACAGTGGTGGAGAAAAGGGGTAGATTACAAGGTAGTGAGGTAAAGGCACAGAAGAGATAGGCACTTAATTACAGTCTTATCTTATCCCAGACAGACCACAGACAAACGGAACAAGGCTGACTTACACAGGGATTGATGGCAGGGAAGGACAGGTAGTTCGATAGCACAAGGTGCACCTTGGCTCGGGGACAGGATCAAGCACGGTCCAAGAGATGCAGGGAGGCCTCACAGCGCTCGGAGGTGGCGTCTTTCTTGCTCCAAGCTCAGCGCGCATCTGACGTCACCTCCCTCTTCCTGCGCATGCTCAGCGGGGAGTGACACGCCCTCGGCTGGTTGGCTCCGCCCCAGATGGGACCGGTCCGCCGCTTCCATTGGGTGCGGGGGTTACCGGGCTCCGCCCTTGACGAGGAGCTGACAGGGAGCCCCTATTTGGTAACCCCGTCGAGCACATGTTCGATGGCGGCTCGCTGGGAAGGCCTCATGCCCTCCCAACACCCCCTACCAACCAAGCCGGAGTGAGGACGCGCACTCCCTGTGCACGCCGCCGCCGTTGCTGTTGTTGTTGTTGTTGTTGCTGAACCGTGAGGAAGAGCTGCGGGGAGGTATTGGGAGGTCCTAAACTTCCTAACGGTGCCATACAATCACATTCTGGTGCAACGAAGGGTCAGAATTAATGGAAACGAGTCCTTAACTGACATAGACTAAGAATAACTAGCAAGATGTCCTATAGTTGTCTTACATGAGATGCGGTGAACCTGGGCACGACATTTAATGGGGGAAATAGGGGGAGGTCGGGTCTACAGAGTGTTGTTTACAGAAAATGGGACTAGGGAATGGGGGATTGGGGATAGTTGGGAAGTATTGAGGAAATAGGGGAATATTTACAAGCAGATATGGATGGATGCAAATCCCATATCCGCAACATTGCACCCTTCTCTACCTCGGGGCATCCCGACCCGATAAATTTTTACCTACGTTAGTGTGGCACTCAGATGTAGTTCCCTCTACTATTAACTCAACCCTGAGTGCGACAGTTTTACAGATGTTCACAAATGAGTAAATATGTCCACCTGCGACGTTGCACCCTTCTCCTACAGAAACACACCCACAGGATAACCGAATCGCAGAAAGCATCCTCAAACTAAACATACAGCCGGTAGGGAGCATCATTTATACAAGACTGATATTTACACTACGATCCAGGACCTGTTCTTTGAGGAACACATGCAGATGTTATGCATAGAGAGAGAGAGCACGCATGCCAGCATCGATACACCAACCCACGAGTGCCCTGTGGCCCTACGGCCTTTAATAATGTGCAGAGCACCCCGTCCAAGCACCAAAAGCACCACCCCATTATGCACAGTCAGCACCATCCGGTGCACCAATAAAGTGTTCAATAATAAATGCACAATCAAGTGTCCATGGTCACCGGTGGTGTCGCAGCCGGCCGATGTTCTGCCGCTGGTCTTGCCTTCATGGAGTGCACTTGGCCTTCTGGCTTCTTTAGAAATAAAGAAAGGCGCCAACCGCGTCCATTTCTAAATTGTGGCCGTCAGGGGGGCCAACTAAAAGTGGTTCACCTGTATGGCATAGGTGCCACGTTGACCCAGAGGTCCATCCACGGGTGGTGCTTGACCGCAAAAGAACTGCGGTCCATTGTGGGCAGCCACAAAAATTGCGGTCCATATGGTGTATCGATCCAGGCAGCAAGCAGCGGAAGTACAGGCCCACAACTGCGGAGCCAGCACCTCTCTCTCCTCTCTCTCTGCCCCAAAGCCAGATCCTCGGAGGTGGGAGACAAAAGAAGACAAGTGAGTAAGGTGGTAAGGGCGCAAAAGTGCACGCAATTCAAGGTAATGCACACTGGGGGCACATGGGAACCAGGTGAGACAGGTACGTTCCTACCGTACGCCCCCCCCCCCCACCAGGTAACCTACATTGCCCCTCCCTTACCCCTTACTGTATCCACAAAACACAACACCACCCATAAACATCTACTTTACACATCAACAAACGTCCCTACTGTCTTCCCCATTCCTCCCATAAACCAAATTCGTCTTCTCTCCCTCCTAACCAATCAAATTTGCCATTTCCAACTCTCATCAAAATTTGCCATCTCCAAATCAACATCAAAATTTGCCATCACCAATTCATCATCAGTCCCTCCTAAGGAGGGAGAGATGGAATCACCCCAATGTCTCATCCACGTCGTGATGCGTCTCACAAATCCACACAGCAATTCTCCTTTCCTGCAACACAGAACAAAGGAACACAGGTGTGGAGTCATCATCACCACCTCAGGTAAGTGGCTGCGTATGGTGCGACAGGTTCATCAATCCTAACTATTTCCTAAATGACTTTAACAACTTTACATTACCCGGGGTCTTTCTCCTGCCAAACCATTGGCCCTCTTACACTATGGGTTCTAAAAACCAATTCCCATTGACCAAACTGTGGTGCTTCTCAATTTGGGGTCTCACTCCCCCGATTCATCTCCCGGTGCCCTTGCACAATTTCTGGGCTGGGGCGTGTAGCTCTCCCAGCTGGTCCGCCCACCTGCACACCTCCACCACTGTTGTTGCCTACCGAGCTCACCTGCTCCTCACCCTAACCTAACTAACTGGGGAAGGCCCTCTCGCACTCTCACCCCCTCAGTGCCCTCTCTGGCACGGGCTGCCCGATCCACACCCGGGATCCTCAGGCACCCACTGACACTAACGGCTCCCAGAGCCCACCTGCGGCCTCACCTGGCCGACATCCTCACAGTGGTGGAGTGCCCAAACCAACTACACACTCATACTAACAGGCCACACGACCAGCCAATTTCACCACACCAATGCACCCATCCACAATACCATTCTGCAACCGCACCACAAATGCCAATATCCAACCACAATTTACCTATACCTTCTAACTATTCTTTAAACTACCCTCCCCGGGTACTCGTGAAAAGGGGTCCACTCTTCCCCCATCCACACCTTCGCACCATGCACACCACTCCGTACCACTTACTCCAACTCTCTCCACACCACTCATTCTCTGCTCCATATATTCCACACACCTGTACTTGCACACCTGTGCTCTCATACTTGGTGCCGCCTGCACCCTTCTCTCCCCCAAGCGCATTCGCGCTGATCCACAACACTCACTACTCATACACTGCTCCACACACCTGTCCAGTTCTCACACAGCATCATCTCATCTAACTACTCCCCTCTGAAACTTGCGCTTCCCAGTCGTCCCTTTAAACTATTGCGCTCCCTCGTCATTATCATCCACTCTAATCTACCTACGTCCCCTCTACAGGTATCCTTGTCACTAACTAACCTTAACGTTACCTAATGTCATCTTCGCTAGATCCCTACACACAATATCCTAACCCACCCGGGCTAGTTTTCACTGCCATACACCCCATAATCTATAGCGCATCTGCCCCCATCATGGGAAGGGTGGCAGGGATGCCACCCTTACCCACCATCATACGGCGCGAGTGGGACCTTGTGGGACCACCTCGTATGCGAGTCGTTGCCCGCCTGCCGGACCCCGTGCGTCGCCCCTTGCGGGGTCAGCGCGGGGCCGAACCGGCCGGGCCCCCACAGTACATTACCCCCAAGGGGCTCCCGTGCCTCCCCTGTCCCTCTAAAAACTACCCCTGTTGGTGTCGATGCATGGGTCACACTTCCGCAACCCGCTACCCATTCCATACCACCACAACCTTGCTCACTCACACCTCGCACCTCTCCCATCACCGGACCCTCTCGCTCGCACCCTCGTTCCATACCCTCCGGACCAGCCATACACCTCACTCTTGGCCTCTCACGAACATCCGGGTCCATCTCGACCCCCAAGCTTATTAAATCACCTGGCGCATCATACGCACGACCATATTGGTCACCACTTACACCGGGTCCTCTTTCTCTTCGCTTCTCCTCCATCACCTGCGAATCCCTCATCCGGTTAATGAGCACATCATCACGATCCGAACACAGACTTTGGACCAATTCTTTTACTTCCTCCTTTATCTCTTTCTTATCCTCTCTCCGTCGCTTCTTAATTTCGCTCACCCCTTCTTCCACTTCTTCTAATTTCTGCTTCACCTCCTTCATCTCCTCGTGCGCCCCCTTAAGTTATTCCTCTAACTCCACCTTATTTTTTTCTATGTGCTCCCGCACCTCCCGCTCTTTAACCTCCATCACCTCTACCACCTTGTTCATTTTCCTCGTCAGGTCCTCATGTACCGTCTGACACTCTTTTTTAATTACCCCTACGTCCTTTTTCATCTCCTTCTGTGTCGATTTTAAACCCTCTATTACCGCTGTGTTCTTCTTTACCTGGTCCCCCAACTCCTTTTGTCCCACTGTCAGTTGTTCTACTCCCAGCGTCAACTACTCTATACCACCTTGCAATTTTACAGTCCCCTTTCTCACCTCCTTCTCCATGCGCTCCTTACAGTGCCTCACCTCCTCGTGCACTCCTCCGACCTCCTCACTCACACCTCTTCTGATCTCCTCTCCCATCACTTGCATCTCCTGCCCAGATGCCACCCTCATCTGCTCCATTTCCTCCCTGTGAGCATCCAATTTAGTTTCTACCCCCATTCTGACCCCCTCTATCTGCTGCCCCATTTGTTTAACTTCCCTTTCCGCTTGGTACCTCATGTCCCTCAATTTGCCTTCCATACTGTTTTCTAACCCCTCTAACCCCTTTTTCATCCCTTCCATTTGATTCTCTTGAGCGGCCATTCTGTTTTCTACCCCCGTTAACCCCTCCTGTATTTCCCCTAATCTATTGTCTAATCCCTCTATTCTACTCCCTAACCCTCCGATCTGGGCCCCCATGTCATTCCTTAAACCCCCGATCTGGTTTCCCATGTCATCCCTCAATTTCTCGCTATTGGACCCCATCCTTTGTTCTAACCGTTCCCCCATTTCTCCCATTTTGCCCCACATTCTGCCCCCCAATCGCTCACTATCAGCCCTCATTTGCTCACTCTGAGCATCCATCCGGTTCCCCATTACCCCCATCATTCTGCTTTCCATTTCTTCGCTATTCTTGTCCATAAGGGCCTTCATTTGTATAAAAAAAAGGTTCACATCCACCAACGGCGCTGCTACGGTCGCGGGCGCGGTCGCCGTAGCCATGTGCGAGGCGCCATTTTGCGCGCCCGTAACCTCGTGAACCCGTAACCTCATTTTGCGAACCTGCCGCCCTCACTGCTTCGCTCTCCTCATGTCCCTCAATTTGGTCCTGGATCGACCCTGCCTCACTCTCCTCTACCGGAACCCAGCCGTCTTGATCTGCCATAGCGCGACTTTCAAAATTCGGGTTTTTTGTAAAACAAAATCAAATTTCGGTATCTTTATAATTTTGACCAAATTTTTTCCTAGATGTTTTTTTAAAAATTTCGTTCGGGCCTCGAATCTCACTCCTCGACACCAATTGTTACGGGTAATAACACAATTGGTGTCCAAAATTTGGGCTAAATAAATTTAGTCCCAGGTTCGAATCCCAACTCCTGACACCAATTGTTACGGATCGCGGTTAAATGTTATTTCGACCGAGCGGTGGTGTATTACCGTGACCTAACAGTTATTCCCCGACTAGACCCCGATTCCACCCAGACGTTGACCAAATCGCGCTATGCTAAATCAATGATGGAAAGGACACAACGACTGGGATAGATGAAACGACGCAAGGGGTACAGTTCTCAAGACCTCCGGAGGAGGATATAATTACAGTGGTGGAGAAAAGGGGTAGATTACAAGGTAGTGAGGTAAAGGCACAGAAGAGATAGGCACTTAATTACAGTCTTATCTTATCCCAGACAGACCACAGACAAACGGAACAAGGCTGACTTACACAGGGATTGATGGCAGGGAACGACAGGTAGTTCGATAGCACAAGGTGCACCTTGGCTCGGGGACAGGATCAAGCACGGTCCAAGAGATGCAGGGAGGGCTCACAGCGCTCGGAGGTGGCGTCTTTCTTGCTCCAAGCTCAGCGCACATTTGACGTCACCTCCCTCTTCCTGCGCATGCTCAGCGGGGAGTGACACGCCCTCGGCTGGTTGGCTCCGCCCCAGATGGGACCGGTCCGCCGCTTCCATTGGGTGCGGGGGTTACCGGGCTCCGCCCTTGACGAGGAGCTGACAGGGAGCCCCTATTTGGTAACCCCGTCGAGCACATGTTCGATGGCGGCTCGCTGGGAAGGCCTCATGCTCTCCCAACACCCCCTACCAACCAAGCCGGAGTGAGGACGCGCACTCCCTGTGCACGCCGCCGCCGTTGCTGTTGTTGTTGTTGTTGTTGCTGAACCGTGAGGAAGAGCTGCGGGGAGGTATTGGGAGGTCCTAAACTTCCTAACGGTGCCATACAATCACATTCTGGTGCAACGAAGGGTCAGAATTAATGGAAACGAGTCCTTAACTGACATAGACTAAGAATAACTAGCAAGATGTCCTATAGTTGTCTTACATGAGATGCAGTGAACCTGGGCACGACATTTAATGGGGGAAATAGGGGGAGGTCGGGTCTACAGAGTGTTGTTTACAGAAAATGGGACTAGGGAATGGGGGATTGGGGATAGTTGGGAAGTATTGAGGAAATAGGGGAATATTTACAAGCGGATATGGATGGATGCAAATCCCATATCCGCAACAATATATATATATATATATATATATATATATATATATATATATATATATATATATATGTTGGAACCCATCTGTGGATCGGTCCCATTGGCCGATGGGTCTGCGCCATCTGCGGATGTGTTGTTCACCTTGAAGGAATGTGTTGACAGAATGGTGCTCTTCAATCGGGTACACAGTCATTGGAATTACATGTGGTAGGAATTTAACAGAGATGATTTTTAAATGTTTTATTATCTATTTCTACCCATCTATTTATACATTTTGTCAATACATTTTGGAATTAACAGATACATGGCAGTTTTAGTAAAGCTTTACATAACATACTCAACATTCATACAAAACATTAGGTGTTCTTCTGATAATGGCGGAGGGGAATGGTGGCAGGGTAGAGAGTGGCAGGTGCTGATGAAGGTGATGGCGAGGGTCACGAGGTCACAAACCACATGTCACGGACTGCTTTATAAACATTTATGACATCAATTGCTTATTTTTAGGTTCAAATAAAATACTCATCCACCATTTATGCATACACATTCCTTCAAGGTGAACAACACATCCGCAGATGGCGCAGACCCATCAGCCGATGGGTCTGCATTGTCATTTCTCGTGCATCTACAGATGGGTCAGTCCCATCGGCCGATGGGACCGATCCACAGATGGGTTCCAACATATATACTGTATAATATACGTATATGAACGACATGTTCTCTCTGGGGCTGTTTGTGTGCCTTTATTTCTTATGCATAACCACATCTATTCAGTTACAAACTCCAAGCTCAAGGTACAAATACAACTTTGTGTGGGGGGTAACATATGCTATGTGGCCACGGCCTCACGTGACGGTGTGGGGACGGTGTAAATTCTCTATGTAAATATGTCCCATGTAGATCCACATGGTGGTCATGGCAGAGGGTATTACAATTTCCTTCTTTACCTGGAAAACGCTGAGGTTAAAGCACTCTTCGAATCGGTAAATTTGTCCTCCTTCCATTCTCCACCCTCCCCCATCCCCTTCCTCCAAAATGGAGAACGCTGTCAAGGACCCTCCCAAAACATGTATATGCAGCATATCTCTATCCCTCCTCCCCTTCTCTCCCTCCACCTTCCACTCTCCCTCCCCTCCTCTCCCCCTCCTTACCCTCCTTCTCCCCTCTACCCCCATCCCCTTTATCTCTCCCTCAACCCCCCATGCGTCTTCCCCTCTCCTTCTCTCCCCCTCCATTTCCCCTTTTGAGAGCAAGAGACCTGACAACTAATTGGCCCATCAGTGAAGTGACCTGTCGGCTCTTCTCGTACTCTATAGGATGAGAATGGATCACCAGTTCACAAATGTAAAATTTCACATCTTTCTTCTAACAGTAAATTGGAATAACCATTTTGCCACTAAATACATAAAATGACGGGATTCATTGTGAAGATTATTCATAATGCCGTGTTTGGGTTTGAGTGAAAATATGAGGGCGGTTCAACTTTGGCCTGGGCTTATATAATCTTGTTGTATTCATAAACAAAATATTGCTAAAATGTGTAGATTCATAATATAGGGTGAAATGAGTGTTGGGAAACAAAAAAGTGTTGGGAAACGATACGTGTAATCACATGTTTCCCGTTTTAATTTGTGCGGTTAAAATCCAAAATGTCAGCATGTGTAACAATTAATAAGACCGAAAGTCTAACAGCGGCGTAGCCGGGCTTGTAAAATATTATAAACCACAAACACGTATGATTATATTTTTAAACAGTCGCTAATGCTGTTTATAACATTAAACAAAGAAATTTGGAGGAATCCCGACATCCATGAGGTAAGTTTTACTTACAGGACTGAGCGAAGATCTACTGTAATCTAGATTATACCCACAAGGGTGGAGGTGTGCTCATTTACCAAGCAGCTAGCTAGCGCTTGCCAAGCCAGCCGTTCCTTAACGGTTTTGAATGGAGTTTTTGCTCGAATGTTTAAACCACTTGGAGATCTCTCCACAAGAAACTTGGTAAATGAACACACTGTAGTGAAATTATACCAAAGGTGAACCCAGGGTATGCTCGCTTCAAAAGGGGCGTCTATAAGACCCGGGACAAGCGGGGCGCATGAACACTCCAGCGGCACTCACTGTGACATAGTCCTGTAGTTTGAATGGTATGTACGCCCCTATATGCTGCGCTGATTGTATTTCTCTATTGGTATCGGCCATTGCCCATGAAATACTCTGATTCTAATGCCTGTTGCATGAATGTATTTTTACAGGATGTTACTTCAGATCTAAATGATATTAAACCTACCCAAGGGTCAAGTCGTGTCTGAGCTTGATTTTCACGACATTTAATATCATTTAGATCGCCGGAATGGCTGACCACAAGATGATCATGGTACCGATTCTCGGAGCCGACTCTCAAGCTGAGGGATCGGGATCGGAGTTCACCCACTGGCTCAAAACGCTGGAGAATTATTTTGCTGCTCACGAAACAGAGCCCACCGCTGCGGTGAAGCTGTCCGTGTTACAGTCGAAGGTCCATCACACCGTTTTCCGGAGCATTGCTCGATTTGTGACGTACGCTACGGCTCTGGCCGAGCTGAAGCGACTATACGTAAAAACACGGAGCGCTGTGCACGGCCGGCATCAACTCTCCCAGCGGTGACAACAACCATCTGAATCGATCGATCGCTACGCGCAGGAGTTGCGTTACCTGTTGGCGGACTGCGTGCAGGAAGTATGGACCCACGAGCAAGTGCAGGGCGACTTGCTCCGAGATTCATTCGTCTCCGGAATTAATTCTGGAGTCTTGAGGCTCCGACTTTTGGAGACCCCGGATCTGACATTTACGGAGGCACTACGGCTGGCACGCGTCTATACAGATGCCCGAGAACAATCCACCGCTTATGATCACCCACGAGTCGTGGCGGGGACCTCTCAACTCGCACGACCGGAGAGGGGTACCGCCGAGGATATGGAGGAGGACCCGACCACCACGGCCGAGTCTCTGGGTGCTCCTGAAGCGAACTCCGCTTCCGGCCTAACTGCTGCCGCCGCTGCCCGGCCACAGCCTGACCGGTATGCAAAATGTTATTTCTGTGGGAATCGGTAGCACCCTCGATCTGACTGCCCGGCTCGGGAAGCCATATGCCACCTGTGCCCCACCAAGGGCCATTTTGCAAAGGTCTGCAGGAAGGCCGCTCGGGGCACACGTCCCTGCGTAACCTTGAATGGGCTCATAGCTGAGCCAACGGATCGAGCGCCGGACGGGGCGTCTCACTCGGCTTTGATGAGCCGACCTCCTTCTCGCGGGCCTCTGGCTGCACGCCCGACCTTGGTGAGATACACCGGGCCGCCGAAACAAATGGCGCGAATGCGACCGGCCGCAGCGCGACCGACCTTGACTGGCGTTTGAACGCCTACTTCAAACAAGCGACATGCTCCTGCTTTGGAAACTCCTCTCGATGTGCGGCAAACGCAGCACGTGACTCGAGCCCCATCTGACGGCGGCTCTTACGAATTACATGCACCCACTCTGGCATATGAATCTGCAGACGGCAGTGATCCTTCTCACGTGACTCGAGCGCCATCTGGCGGCGGCTCTTACGACCTACACACACTCACTCTGGCAAATGAAACTGCTGATGAGCCAACTATGCGCTTATCACGAGGATTCTCCCCGGGCTGCCCGAATGACCGGCAAACTGCAGCCGACGTGGGAACGTCCTCTGACAGTGGGTATTACGATTTCTATGCTCCTGGTGAGGCCCAACCTGCCGACGATGCCCGGAGGATTGTAGCCGGAGTGGGATTCACCCGCGAGGCGCGATCTTCTCGCCCGGCCGGTACAATACCTGCCGGGTCTGCCGGCCTTGGGCAGGCCATCATTCCGCTCAAGGTCGCGGGCGTTTTTGCGCAAGCTTTAATTGACATGGGGTCTACGGATAGTTTTATCGATCAACGACTAGTGCATCAACATGGGTGGCCGGTTCTCGGGACAACCCGCCGGATCTTCATGGCCTCTCAGGGACTTTGGTTGAGCACAAAAGGGGCGTGTCGATTGAAACTTGTGATAAAGGGACGCACGTTCCCGGACGTGTATCTTATGGTATTACCTGCTTTATGTGCCGACGTTCTTTTAGGACTTGATTTCCTTAAGCGGCATGGACGTTTGGAAATAGACTTCGGTGGGCCGGACACGCTTGCTGTGTGCGCCCTCGCTCAAATGGACGTGGAGCCTCTCTCGCTGTTCCCCAACCTGACCACTGATTGTACCCCTGTAGCCGTCAAATCGCGGCGCTACTCTCGCGCAGACGCGCAATTCATTGCGGAAGAAACGGCCCAGCTCTTAAAGGACGGTATTATAGAACCCAGTAGGTCACCGTGGCGGGCCCAAGTCTTAGTGGTGCAAAGTGAGGCCCACCGCCGGCGCATAGTAATCGACTATTCGCAGACGATTAATCGTTTTACACAGCTGGATGCCTACCCCTTACCGGGGATGGACGCCCTGGTACGCCAGGTGGCCCTGTATTCCGTTTATAGCACTCTCGATCTGCGTAGTGCGTATCATCAGGTCCCCATCTCTAGGGCTGATCGCATCTTTACAGCCTTTGAATCGGGTCAGCGGTTGTACCAGTTCACTCGACTCCCCTTTGGGGTAACTAACGGAGTCATTTGCTTTCAGAGGGCTATGGATGACCTCGTTGCGAAGGAGAACTTGACCGATGTCTTTGTCTATCTGGACAATCTTACAGTTTGTGGGTATGACCAGGAGCATCACGACGCTAATCTGAAGCGCTTCCTCGAGGTCGCGCGGAAATATCGCCGAACCATGAATGCGGCTAAGTGTCGATATTCTCTACGCACGGTAGATCTTTTGGGGTACACCGTGACCCATGGCTCTGTCTCTCCAGATAAGGAGCGTCTGCGCCCTTTGCTCGATATGGCTCCGCCTAGCGATCGGGCTTTGCTGAAATGCGCTCTTGGGCTGTTCGCCCACTATTCAAAGTGGGTGCAAAATTTCTCCACGAAGATCCACCCCCTCGTGGCCTGCGACACGTTCCCCATGGGCCCGGCCGCCATGGCGGCCTTCGAGGGCCTTAAAGCCAACATCGCTGGCGCCGCTGTCGCTACGATTGATGAGAGTGCATCTTTCGTTTTGGAGAGTGATGCCTCAGATCATGCGATAGCGGCGACTCTCTCCCAAGGGGGACGCCCTGTGGCTTTCTTCTCGCGGACTCTCACCTCCGCCGAGCGGAGGCATTCGTCTGTCGAAAAGGAAGCGTACGCGATCGTCGAATCAATTCGGCGATGGCGGCCGTACCTGCTTGGGCGGTGTTTCCAAATCATCACGGACCAACAAAGCGTTGCATTTATGTACGACACCTTACATGCTCAGCGCATTAAGAATGAGAAAATCACCCGTTGGCGTATCGAACTCGCCGACTTCTGCTACACCATCAAATACCGCCCGGGGAAGGATAACCTGGTCGCCGACACCTTATCGAGGCCGGCCACTTGCGCGGGGGTTGTCACTTTGGAGGGGCTGCACACTTTGCACGGCACTATGTGTCATCCCGGGGTAGCGCATTTCGCGCATTTTGTGCGCGAGGGGAATCTGCCGTACTCGATTGAGGACATCCGCTGCATCTGCCGTGATTGCACGATCTGTGCGGAACTCAAACCGCGTTTTTACAACCCTCCTATGGGGACGCTCGTTAGGGCTACTAGACCGTGGGAGCGCTTGGCGATGGACTTCAAAGGGCCGCTGCCGATGTCGAGCAACTCTCGCTATCTGCTCACTATCGTCGATGAGTATTCACGATTCCCCTTTGCTTACACGTGCGGGGATATGTCGGCTGCCACGGTTATTCGGTGCCTGCAAAATTAGTTTTCTATGTTCGGGTATCCGGCCTACGTGCATACCGATCGGGGTGCAGTGTTCCTGTCCCAGGAGGTGAGGGGCTACTTGCTCCAGCATAATGTCGCTTCGAGCTACACCACCCCGTACCAGCCCCAAGCGAATGGGCAGATCGAACGCTTTAATGGGATTATATGGAGGGCCGTCATGCTAAGCCTTCGGACCCTCGGCCGAGGCCTCGATAAATGGGCGTGGTCGCTACCTGCCGCTCTAAACTCGATCCGGGCTCTCCTATGTACTGCCACCAACCAGACTCCTCACGAGCGACTGTTCCACCACCCTAGAAGCTCTGGCAGTATCCAATCTTTACCCAGCTGGCTCGCTGAGCCGGGGCCCGCCTATCTCAAACGAGCGGTTCGCGCTAGCAAGTACGACCCCCTTGTTGACAAGGTGCGGGTCCTCCAGGCTAATCCCGAGCATGCTCGCGTGTTATACTCGCGGACGGCCACGAGTATACTGTCTCCATACGCCATCTCGCCCCATGTGGGGACGACGACAGGGATATCGACGAACCCGTCTATGAGTCTATGGACTCTACCGAAGCTTCCTCTATGGAACTACCACCGACACTTCCGTCGTCACCCACTCCCGTGCCCGAAGGCGCTGGGGCGCCCCCTCCAACACCCACCTCCGGCGGCTATTCCGATGCGGGGGACTCCGGGCTTGGCGACGCCGTACCCGGTAGTTTCCGAACACGAACTGGCAGGGAAGTTCGCCGCCCCGACCGCTACGGGTGGACCGACTGACGTGGATTGACGTGACCCATTCGATTATTGCTGACGCTTGCTTGCAACCTGCCGAGCGGCAGTATAGTTCTAACGGCGGGGAGAATGTAGTGAAATTATACCAAAGGTGAACCCAGGGTGTGCTCGCTTCAAAAGGGGCGTCTATAAGACCCGGGACAACCGGGGCGCACGAACACTCCAGCGGCACTCACTGTGACATAGTCCTGTAGTTTGAATGGTATGTACGCCCCTATATGCTGCGCTGATTGTATTTCTCTATTGGTATCGGCCATTGCCCATGAAATACTCTGATTCTAATGCCTGTTGCATGAATGTATTTTTTACAGGATGTTGCTTCAGATCTTTTTTTTTTTTTTTTTTTTTTTTTTGTATACTGAATCGAGGCTCGTGAAAGAGCTAACATTTACTTCACAAACAAATCAACCAGACAAACAAAATATATAAAAAGCGGGAGCGGAAAACAAGATGGGGAGAGAAGGTGAAGCACACAAACACAACATTTGAGAGCAGGGAGATGTGTGGAAGGGAGAGGGCTTGGGGGGAGGAGGCATGGGAAGGGGGGGGGGGGTGGAGGGAGAAGTATAAAACACAAGGACACCAATGACTTCCAGGACAGAAGTTGGTATTTCAAAAAAGTGGAATTGGGGTGAAATTAGCGGGGGTAGAAAAGATCAAGGTTTTGGATGGGGGAAGATAAGAGATGGTGGTGAACAGCTGTTTTAAAGACCTGGAGGGTGGAGTGGGATTGAAGAGAGTGAGGGAGTTTGTTCCAGAGGCGGGAGAAAAGAGGAATGAAGGAGTGAAGGTGAGCAGAGAGTCTTGATTTTGGCAGTTTGACCATAAGAGGGTTGCAGGCAGATCTTGTGCGACCTGTAGGAATATTTGCGGGACAGAGCCCAGAGAGAGCTGGGGGGGCAAGGCCAGAGAGGAGTCGGTAGAAGATGGAAAGACCACCAACCTGCCTGCGGTGAGTGAGTGAGAGGCCCTTGGAGTTAGCTTCATCGCGGGAGATTCCAATGATTCTGAATGCTTTGGTTTCAACAGCGTGAAGACGAGCTAGGTGTGAGGCAGGAGCACCAGCCCAGAGGGGAGAGCAGTATTCCATTGAGCTGCGGATGAAAGCCTTGTATGTGGTGAGGAGCTCAGGTGTGCCAAGGAAGGACTTCGCACGACGGAGGATGCCCAGTCGGCGACTGGCTTTGGAGGCCAGATTTGTAAATGTGGTTTTCCCAGGAAAGATCATGGCAGATAGTGAGACCCAAAAGCTTGAGTGACAGAACTTCTTGGAGAGGATTATTCAGAAAGTGGATGGGAGGGTTGTCCAGTCGGTCTTTTCGGAGAGACAACGTAAGAGTGTGAGATTTGTCAGGATTGAAAGACATGTTCCACTTGTTTGCCCAGTCTGTGATTTTGTCCAGGTCTGCAGAGAGTGAGGAGGCAGCAGACTGCCGATCTGAGGGATGAAGAATGGAGCGACAGAGAGTAGAGTCATCAGCAAAGAGATACAGAGGATTTTCAAGAGAGTCAGAGAGATCATTGATGAAGACCAGAAAAAGGACAGGGCCGAGAACACTGCCTTGTGGAACTCCAGCCTGAACAGGAAGAGGAGATGAGAGAAACCCATTCAGGGCCACACGTTGACTACGACTAGAGAGAAAGTCCGCCAGCCATGCGTGGAGATTTCCATGGATACCAAAAGAGGAGAGTTTGGTGAGCAGAGCGGGGTGCCAGACCGTATCGAAGGCACGTGATATGTCAAGGGAGACTGCTCTAATTTCCTGTTTGGCATTGAGGACCTCCATCCATTGTTGAGAAAGCAGAAGCAGCATGTCCAGAGTAGAGTGTCCAGGTCTGAAACCAAATTGATGATCAGAGATCAATTGATGATCAGATCTAAATGATATTAAACCTACCCAAGGGTCAAGTCGTGTCTGAGCTTGATTTTCACGACACACACACCCAATGTTCTTGAGACCCGACCATAGATCGACTGTAATCTATTATACCCCAAAGAGGAATGACCTTTCCTGCCGCTCTCGAAGTGAGCGAGTGTTTACGCCGTAATGACATCATATACGTAATGACGTAGCATGACAGCCGGACACAAAGCTCCTAACTAGGAGCAAAACTGTGCAGCTGATGCAGTGCCCCCTGTAGGTGAGGGCGGGCACTAGGAATTTGTTCATGGTGCCGGCGATAACACGCCTATTCTTCGAGAAGGACACCATGGGAGGATCTATACCATCCACCAACTAATGTCAGCAGATGGGGTGCCCAGTTTAACGTCTATCCGAGCGACGACACACACATTGATGAATCACCCTGCCTGTGAAACACCAGGATGGCAGTTTGTAGCTGGGTCAGGATTCAAACGTAGGCAAATGTGAACAGCATGGTGTAATTCATTTTAAACCATACGTTAAAATGTACGAAATGAGCCACATGCTGGAATACCAGCCTTAATCGATCAATAATGAAAACATCAAGGAAATTGAAGATCTCATTTTGACCCACTGACGGTTGTCTGTTCATCCAACGAGTAAATATATAAACACAGCTGAAATACCCGGCATTGCCCAGGGAAATTCAATGAAATATGCACTAAAATATTTCCTGCATGACAAATTGGGGAAGGCTGGCCTTATGGTTTTGTATGAATAACTGATCTTGCGCATTGCAAAATGTGCTTGTATCGCTTTCCCTTCTTTCAACTTCTTTTTAATCTTACTTTTAACTGTGACAGGTCACCGGTCTACAAGGTCTTCGCATTTCTGCTGTTGCTATTTGTGTTGTTTTGTTGGGTTTCTTGCTGGGGCATCGATTTTTGAAATGTGCACCCATTTGTCGGACAGCTGCAAGACCACCCTCCCACCCCCTCCCCCCCCCCCCCCCACAGCTGTCGCTTGACTCCGAGATTTACCATCATAGCACCGAGATGAAATGATATGACCTCCATATTGGTTTTCTGGTGGGCCCCACACATTAGGCCTGTAGACCTCCGCTGATTAATAGACTGTCCAGGTTTGTTCCATCAGATTTACATCGGCTTTGTTTGGGCTGAGTGCTATTGACGATGAGGGACCCCAAAAAATCTAATCATATGTCGAATAATAGTAAGGTTTAATCAAGCCCATAAAAATGCACAGTATGTTAGAACCCATGGTAAGCAAGCATTACATTACGTTACATTACATAATCAAGAGTTATGTCACGCAAATTACGAGAAAAATAGCATTACGTAATTTTTGAATGGCCCCATATTGGGATTAAACAATCCATGATGGCATGAAGAATCAGCTTGGTCTGATATAACCGTGGGGAGGGTGACAAGGATAAGAGGTGTTGAGTTAATTTTTTAATAACGCCTTAAATGCGTGTTTCCCAATCTTACTGTTCATCTTTTAAGAGTGTTTTTAAAATGCGCATTTACCAGATTTTTTTTTGCAGGTTGAGACCATAGTGCGGTCATTCTTGTTAAAATACAACAAATCACTATATACAATCTCAACATGCGATTTTCGCAAAACATATTACTTGATTGGTCCTGGGAAAAATGCAGGCAGTGTATAAGCAACATACTCAGTCAAGGCTTGGTCATGGAGGTGTTATCATAAACCTGTTTAAAGCAATTTTTTAATAACAGCCATACATGTGACACTATAATAATGAAATTTGTGTTGTTGCTAACAAATCACTACAACCTCAGCAAACAATATTCTCAATACATATTACTCGATCACTCCCGGGGAAAAAAACCCAGGCAGTGTATAAGCACAACATCTGATCAAGGCGTGAAGGCCAATTATCTGGTTTTATCTCGGGTCAAATTATTTTTATCCGAACATAGCCCTCGACCTTCCTCTGGATGAAAGAGGAGGCCATGCAAAGTTTAGTTGCAATGGTTTCTGCAGGGTCCGAATGCATGCACGAACAACGAAAAAAGAAAGACGTCATGGAGAGCACGGGACTTGCAAAATCCACCCCTCCACAAAAATAAGTTGCCATGGATGCATTAAATTATCAATTTCATTAAGATTAAAATTCATCATCTTAATCAAAGCTCGGGTCAATCGGATTAACATTGATTATTTTTCAGATGAAAATGGATGATATCAAAAGTTTGACCTTGAGTTGGCCTTTGACCTTTTGACCCCCAAAATAGTTGGTTTTCCAATTCCATGATGTACTATGCATTGCTCTTTAATTTCAGGTCAATGGGATGAAAATTGACAATTTTTAAGATGAAAATTGATGATTTTAGAAGTTTGACCTTGGGTTTTTATTGACTATTTATTTTATTTTATTTATTGACTATTTATTTTACCCTATCCGATGCCGGCAGTCAAACAAAATTTTATATCATACCAAACAACAAAATTACTGTTTTTAAAGACGTTATAAAGGACACAAACAACAGGTACGAATAACTAATGTAACATGTCAGATCAGGTGGTGTAATAGACACTGGGAAAATGACGGTAAAACCGGAATTTATTTCTTTGTAGGACTTTTACAATATTCATTTTATTTAAATTGAATGAGGCAATGAATTTAAGGTGAAACAATGCTGTACTCGAACGCATGATGGGATGGCACAACGAAAGAGAGGGATACAACAGATAGGCAAAGGAAATCATCTTCAAAATAATGTTATCAAATAATTATCCTTCGGACATACATGTAAAAAATATGTTTTTGACACCAGGCCAAGGTGAATATGGCATCTTAATAATTAAGAACTGTTTACTTTGGGATCATATTATATCCTACAGTGGTGAACAATTTTCTTGTTCTCCATTCGTAAGCAGCACGAGGATGCGGGGTAGCAACAAGACAACATGACCGAAAGAGCATGCCAGCCAATGGTGGTATTTCCCATTGATAAATTTAACTAAATACATGAATACATTAAAATATAGCTTTACTTATCAGACACATCGTCAGACACAAATTTTGTCAACCTTAGCCGCAGATTGTGGGGCATTATCTGCCAAGTTCAAAGGGCCAGCTGTTGTCGTTGCTTGGTCTATGTCCCGAAATGCAGTGAAACATGTCAAAGAACAAACACATTCTTCTTGATGATGGACCCGCTCATTTGATTGTGGTCCTTCATTTATTTTGAACTATCAGGGAAGCATGTTTTAAACCTCCTTGCACTGAAACGGTGATTTATTTCTGCTTTGTAATTTCAATTATACTGAAAGCTTTACATCAGCAGTTTGATTACACCTGCTGGAGCGTTATTGATGCTACATGGACAGAGCAACGCATGACCATACTGTACCTGACTGCTCTCAGGACTGGTAATGCATATGCTATTCACATCTGTCATTTTCTCTACTTCTCCAAATCCTCGAGTATGACGACGTTATTGTGATCTCATGGGCTCTCTCAGCGTGCCTATAGAAAGTCCACACCCCTTTCATATTTCACCTTTTCTTGCCTTAGTTATACAAATCTCACTGCAACCCTTATTTTAAACCTCACTGCACTGAAACGGTGATTTATTTATGCTTTGCAATTTCAATTACGAGCAACGGTACACGCCCTATGGGCGGGGCTTCAATTGGGAGGCCCAAATGAAAAGGCTAAATATCAGAAATGGAAGGCTTTTTTTCTTTTAAACGATTTATATAAACATCCGTTAAATCTCGATCGGTGCAGCCGTTTGTGCGGCACCCGGGAAAATAACGTCATGCGGGAGCAAGTATCAGCAGGATGTGGCAGTGTGGGAGTCCACGTTTCTGATCCTCCTTCATGCCGAAGGAGGCAAAGGAAATAATTTCTGATCCTCCCACCACTTCTCCAAGCATTCCGCTCTTCAGATCCGCCATGAGAGATTTAAGCTTGATACTGAAGACGCATGCAGTTAGTACTCCCGATACGTGTTTCCTTCATTGTAAAAACTACAAAATCAACAGTTAAAAGGATTTTGAGCCGATAGGCGTTACGGCCTTAGCAAGATCGATGGAAACAGCGATCTGTTAGCGTATACACCATCCAAATAGCTATGTGGAGTTCTCTCATGTAGAGATTAAACGTCCTTTGAACTTTGGCCGAGGTCATTATTTACTTTTAATGATGTTTATATACGAATGATGTTTAATGATGTTTATATTGGTTTTGGGTCGTCCTTTCCGCATATCTCATGGGATTGTGAGTTGGAGAGACGGCCATGATGGCGGGAATGGGGTTGGAATTTTCTCAAGCAGGGATTCAACCCGTGTCCTTATAAAAGGTCTTTGTCCGAGGTCACGGAGTCTGATCGGTGCAGCCGTGCGGCAATCGGTGCAGCCGTTTGTGCGGCACCTGGGAAAACAACATCGTCACAATGAAAACATCGTCACAATAAACATTATGTGAATGCGAATGTTATGCGGGAGTCCAAACCTGAGAATGCTGGAGACCAAAGCTGAAATTGGAAAAACCAAATAGCCTATTTTACTCATGGAGATCCCAGGATTACCCACCCAAAATATCGTTGCAATCGGTTCCGCAGTTTTTATGGTACCTTCGAACGGACAGACAGACAGACAGACAGACAGACAGACGGACAGACATTTTGTGAATTATAGTAAGATACTAATTGATATAATACAAATCTCCCTGCAAAAAATTCAAAACTAGAATATTATTATGTTTGTGGGGGTAGGAATGAAATACCGTAGTGGAGCTGGGAAGGTATCGTTTAGCATGGACCTTGTGACGCAAAGAAGAAGGAACCTCGATGTACTAAGTAGGGAATCTGTAGAGCATAAGTTCATATATGTGCCTCCATTCGAGGGGTGGAGGTAGGTTTAAGGTGCAATTGCCTTGGGGTAGCCTAATTAGGTAGGCTTAAGGATAATCCCCAGTGTGCAATTGCCCCCCTGTGATTTTCCCTAACATTTTATTTCATCTGCAAAGGGCCACCATTTCAATAACAACCATAATCGAGGACAGTACTAGCACATTGTGATCCGCAAGTGAACCCCGCCCAGCCAAACATTCCCGAAGGACAGCTAGACTCCGCCACGAAGGATCGTAATTGGCGGGCCATGCCCCGAGCTTCGTCATTGGGCGTCAAGCAGGCCGAGAGGCCCCGCTCCGAAGGGGATGATTGGTCGTGGACCTTTAATGATGTGATATTTACAACAAGTGTGGGTTCTCAAAACCGCAACACTGCACCTCTCCTTTTGCCAGGCTCTGCCCGAGCCGAAACAATACCTGGGTCAGGACTATCTTTTAACAATTAGTGTGACACTTAGGTGTGGTTACCCTCTACTTTTAACCTACTACCCTGAGTGCGACAGTTTTAACACTAGATATGTCCCCCCTGCTGCGTTGTGTCCTACCTAACTGACTCACGCCCACAATTAACTGAATTACGGAATGGTTCTCAAACTAAACATTTAAGCCGGTGGGGAGCATTATTTACAAGACACTACTATTTAATTATATACAAAACTATAACCCAGGACCTGTCTTTTGTGGGGAAAAGAGAAGAACTTTTGAGAAGAGGAAATGCCAATCGCAATGCACTGCACCGATACACCATACACCCATATGCACCTAAATAATAAAATGCACACAAAGCACCATCATCCAAAATGCACAAAAACAAACATTTTTTAAAATAATAATAAAGGATGATGTCTTGTCCTTGCTTGACCGCTGGGCCGATGGATCTTGGCTTGATCTTCTTACTTGATGTTTTAATTTAATAAAAATGGCACAAACCACGTCCGCTTCTTTATTTCTGGCCAGCAGGGCCAACTCAGGTAGTCCGACTGCTGGGCATTGATGCCACTTAAAACAGTGGTCCGCAAGCCAGATACAGCTGGCAGCAATGGTCTGTCCCAGCAGAGGTGCCAGGCCACAGAACGTGTGGTCCAAAGGTGCCAGGCCACAGAACGTGTGGTCCATAGGTGCCAGGCCACAGAACTTGTGGTCCATATGGTGTATCAGTGCAGGCAGGCAGCAACAGCAAGGGTGAAGGCAGCAAGAGTGCGGCTGCACCGCTCAGGGCACCTGCACACTCCCCTCGCACAAAAGACCATGGTCCACGAGTGGGTAGGCAGACAAAGCAGAGGTTAGCGGGGTGCAAGGGCGCAAGGGTACACACAATATGAGGTAATGCGACATTAGGGGCGCTGGAGAGCGAGCGGAGAAAGCTCGTCCCTACACGTTCGTCACCCCCCATGTCAATCTACACTACCCTTGCCCTCCCATATTTACAAAATTTACAAATCCGTCTCTACCGTCTCGTCCCCGATATCTCTCCTAATGCCAAATTCGTCCCCAATCCCTCCCAAGAAGGAAGGGATGGAATCACATACAATGTCCAACTCCATCATGATGCGTCTTACATTCCTATATCATCTGCACAACATGGTGTGGAGTCCTGTCACCTTGGTGAGTGGATGTGGATGGTGCGAAGAGATTTCATCCGAGCTATCCTCTAAATGACATTAACACAGTTAACACTACCCGGGGTCTCGCCCTGCCAATCCATTGGCCACTTTACACTATGTGGTTCTAAAAACCAATTCACATTGCCCATACTGTGGTGCTCTCCCAATTTGGGGTCTCTCTCCCCCCCATTTTACCATCTGTGCCCTCGCACAATTTTGGGGCTGGGTCGTGTGGCTCTACCAGCAGGTCCTACTTACCTGCGCACCGCCGCCACTGAACGTCCTCACCCGAGCGTGCCTAGCTCCTTCACACTACCCTAACCTGAGGAAGGCCCTCCTGGCGCTCTCACCCCGTCTATGCCCACCTTGGCATTGGGCTACCCGGGTCCTCTCTTAGGATCCTCGGGCCCCGCTGAACTCAATCTGAACACTACCTGACTCACAGAGCCTACCTGCGGCCTCACCTGGCCAACAGACTACCAGTGGCGGAGTGCTCAATAACCACACGCACTAACAGGTTCACACGCCCAGCCATTCCACTTCACTTATGCACCCCTCTAAGCACTTCATTGCTACTACACGCACCACAGATGTCAATATCCAACAAATGTACCGACTCCCTCTACCTAACTTTAAACTACCCGCCCCGGGTACTCGTGAAGGGGTCCATCCTCCCCCCATTCACTCTTTCGCACCATGCACTCCACTCCACTCATTCCACACTACTCACTCCACACCATTTATTCCACACAACCATTCTCCACTCGCACACCATGCAAGCCAATGTACTTAACCCAATTACACACATCCTCAATACTCCATTCATACACTTTCACACACACACACACATCCCTTTCGAGCATTGCCTCATTTGCTCACCAGCACTACAAGGACTTCCATTCACAATGCCTCATTTCCGCCTAAACCTCAAGGTCATACACACAGCACCATCTAGCTATATACTCCCTTCTAATACTAGTGCTTCCCGTCATCCCTTATACTAAGCACTCCCTCGTCATTATCATCCATCTAATCTCTCGACGTCCCCACTACCTGTTCAAATGTCACTACTTAAACCTCAGTCTCCTAAAGTCATTTCTAGGTCCCTAACCATTATCCAAACCCTCCCTGGCTAGTTCTCACTGCCAAACCCCATAATCCTATAGCTCCTCTGCCCCCAAAATTGTAATGTGACTGGTAAAACTACCATCCATCACTACTGCTACCATTTGTCCACTGTACTAAGAGCCTCTCATGCGGGAATACATTTTCATGACAGCCCGGCTTCGGAAAGCCGAGCAATGTATGCGGATGTTTGGTCTCCTGTAGGTTGGGTCCGTCCGGCATTTTTGATTCTGGGGAGGAGGCATACTCGGGCCGAGGTTCCAGGGTCCATCTCGGCGCGGAGCCCTTCGGTCTCCGGCCCGATGACCCAACCTCCCCCGGTCGGAGCACCGCGCCCGCCAGGGGGTGAAGGTCCGACCTGGCTTTTCTCCCCCGGACTCGTGCCGCTCGCCGATACGACGCGGCACCGACCATACAGGGCAGATCCCGGCCCGAATCGTGCACAGCGCTCCTTGCGAGAGCGCCGCGGCAACGATCCCCGCCAGCCCCCGCAGCACATAAAGAACACCACACCCCGAGAGCTCGCGTCGGCTATACGTCGGCCTAAGCGCTGCCACGGTCAGCGTCGATGCTCGAGTCGCATGCTCACACCACACGTTCCTTTTCTCACTCGCACATCCCATACACTCCGTGCACTCTTTTACCGCACTCTCTCGTGCACACTCTTTCGCTCCACACTCAGGTGCACACCACTCTGTTACACACCTTTCTTCCCCGCACTCCTCTCGTGCGCTCTCCCCCGTTACGTACTCCGTAACCACCATGGGTGTGCACTGTGCACTCTTGCATCCACCCACTCAGTGCACACCTACCCACGGGTGTGTAATCTCTTGTCGCACACTCAATCACGCGCTCTAATGTGCATCCCCACACACTCTCCACAACCAACTCAGGTGTGCATCCTCGCACACTCTCTCCATCCATCTCAGACTCTGTGTCACACTCACTCCCACTTTCACACGCTGTAACACACTCACTCTTCGGCACACATTTTTTTCTCACACGTGCACCATTCTCTTTCACACAGCGCACCCCGGACCTCCCACAAGCGCCCGGGTGACGTCTGGATCCCAAGCGCGCGAAAAATCCTTTCGCGCCAAACCTTTTCGTGCCATATACAGCCCGGCTTACCTTCGGGATCCTTTTCTCCACACGCAGCTGCAAACTTTCATTGGGGTTAACAAGTACGGCATCATGATGCGAACACGGACTTTTGGCATAATCCATTTCTTCCTCCAGCGATTGCTCTTCTAAATCCGCCGTCTCTTCAAACCCAATTTCCACTATAATTATTCCATTTTCTTTTTCCTCGACGACCGCTGGCGCTAATAAAATAAATTTTTTTACTTCAGTGGTCGTCGGCTTCTCCATACCCCGTGTCGCGATTTCTACCCCGGTCCACCCGGCCGTGCTTTGCTCCCCCTCACTTAACCCGCGCTCAAGGCGCGCTACCCCGTCTCATACCGATGTGCCTTTCCCGCTCGACATGCGGTCTATGTCTCTCCCAAATTTTTGTATGCGGTCACTCATTCTGCTCCCAAATTTATTTAATTCTCCTTTCCTTTGGTTACTTTGCGCATCCATCTCGATTTTCAATCCCCCAATTTGGTTTCCCATATCATTTCTCAATTCCCCAATTTGGCTTCCCAATTGCTCCCTGTTCTTTTCCATCTCCTTACTCAATCCCCCAATTTGGTTTCCCATATTACTTAACCCGTCTTTCAATCCCCCAATTTGGTTTTCCGACCCCATTTGTCAGGCTGCCTGCAGCTGCGCAAAGAGGTCCTGCATATTCATCCCTCCCATTTGTGCAGCGGGCGCGGCCCTCGTCACCATGTGCGAGCCGCCGCCATTTTGTTCGCCTGCACCCTCTTCTGCTGCACCCTCATTAATTTCCTCTCCCATTTCTCCCAATTGTCCCACTTCTTCCCGGGGGTCCTGGATTGACTCTAACCCGTCCTCTTCTTCTACCCCCACCGGCATCTGATCACCTTGGCTATCCATGGCACGATTTAATTTCGATCCTAAATAAAATTTCGGCCGCTCGTAATTTCGAGTGCGTTAGGCGCACTTTGGGTCCAAATCCCACTCCCAGACACCAATTGTTACTGATCTCCGACGTCGGCTCTCCCCTTATCAAGGGGGGGGGGGTTAATCCCCTTGGCCTTTTATCTGGCCGACGCGAGTCCTGGAAGTTATAACGTTTTTCCTGGCGCGGCGTTAGGTAGGGTTTGTTAGGCCGAGGGATTCGTTACGACCTAAGTACTAATGCCGACTGGAAACGAGGGAATAACTCCCGCTCGGAAGAACAGGATGGGTCGCTTCCATTTTTGGACGTCTTGGTGAGGAGGAACCTCAATGGAAGCTTAAGTACCACAGTGTATAGGAAACCCACCCAGACCGAGCGTTACCTCAATTTCACGTCTTGCCATCCACTGCACCATAAAAGAGCTGTGGTGAATACACTCGTAAAAAGGGCAAGGAATATACCGTCCACCTTGAAGGGCAAAAGGAGAGAGATCAAGCATCTAAAATGGGTATTGAAAGCCAATGTCTACCTAGACCACCTTTGCCCAAAAAATGAAATGGTACTGGCAGCTCCAAGAATCCAGGACGTGCCACAGGAACCACCTAAGGGCTTCTGCGTGCTACCATTTGTGCCACGGGTATCTCAAAGGATTGGCAGGATTTTGAGACCGGTCGGGGTGAGGGTTAACGACCAACCTATATACACCTTGAGACGTGCACTGACCAAGGTCAAAGACAAAAGACTAAAGAATGATTGCACAGGTGTGGTATACACCATTCCATGTGACTGTGGTGGAGAATACATAGGCGAGACTGGAAGAACCTTAGGCCAGCGCATTAATGAACACCACAAGGCCTTTGAGTGTAATCACCCAGAAAGATCTGCTATCGCCAAGCATGGAATAAGGGCAGGCCATATTCCTCTATGGGACAATGTGAACGTGCTGGCGGCATCCCCGAACCGGGCCAGGAGGCGAATACTGGAGGCCTGGCACACTGGCCAAACGAGGGCACCATTGACAGAGGAGACTGTGGCGTTACCACAGGCATACGGACCTCTCATGCATAAATACACCAGAGAGACACCGATGCTGGGAGGAGGACAAAGACAAAGTGGGACATAGCCGACACAGGCAACACGGACAACAATACACAATACCCTCAAACACACACAAAACACTTGCAACATAAGCCGAGCATGGGTCCGTGATCACGAGGTCTCGCAACACAGCTTTGTGATTGGTTGATAGAATAGGCCCACCTCTCCCCCCAGGTATATCTGGGAGGAGGTGAACAAGGGAACTTCTCTTGATGAAGGCTAGTGGAGGCTCAGCGCACGCTGGGTTGCTGGCCGAAACGTTTTTTTTTTTTTTTTTTTTTTTAAAGACAAAGCTATAGGTTGGAGAACGGAAAAATGGATGTCGTGGATATAATTCCCAACCGCCGTTCATTACTTGATATATATATATATTGTTGCGGTTTTGAGAACCCCCACTTGTTGTAAATATCACATCATTACAGGTTAAAGGTAGCACCCCATAGGTAGGCCACAAGCAACACGTAGGTCACCATAGGACGTCAGTTATTTCTTTGTATGTGTTAGATAAGGCCATTTTCCCAATAGTTGAATCTGCGTTGCGTCAATCAAATAAGAGTAGGCCCTTCCGTCCATTTTTGCAGCCTCCCTCCAAGCGACGCCATTAAGCGCGCTCCCCAGTCTGTGCCCCATGGCCCCTCCCAATTTGGTACGCTCCTTGGCCGCAGCCTTCGCTGCCCGTGAGCTCGCTCATTGCCGCCATAAGCCACGAGGTGAAGCCCGGAAAAAGGGGGCGGAGCACCAGGGAGGAGGTGTGGCCACGTCACCCAGCCGTCAGGGCGGGGCCGGTAAGCGATAACCAGCCAACCAGGGCTGGAGTGACATCACCTGACAGGGCGTGGTTGGGGCTCGCGGAGCTTTCGCTGGCTTAACCTATAAAAGTCAGCGCACAAAGCCCTCGAAAGGACTGTGCAGAAAGAACTCGCTGGCGCTGATTACCGGAGGACTGGCACAATTTGCAGCGTGATAAAGGACTGATCATTGTGGAAAGCGCTGATGGTATTACAAAGGACTGTCGTGATTACAGAGGATTGCCACGAACTGCAGCATGCAGGACATTGGGGAGGGGGCGTTTGGCGCGAGTCGTGCGCATATTACAGACGTGAGTATACCAGCTTTCCCCCCCGGACTGGAGCCTTGACCCCATCGCCGGACCTTTCACCCTCCCATCTGCAATCCCCGTGTGAGTGTCTGTATGTGAGATGGGCCTGTTTGTCCAGGGAATAAGTTAAGACTGTAATTAAGACTGCCCTGTGTACTTTTCCTTCCTCTTTCTTTCTTGTACATTTCTTTCGTTTCCTCTTCTTCTTTGTACAAGTGTTAATAAATTGCTCTGTTCTTCCTATTTTCCTGGTTTCCTCGCCATCCGATCGCATCAGTCTTTTCTCTAATTGGGTAAGCGTGGCACGATTCGGAATCGCTACAATCGGGTCTAGTCACCTGTT
The DNA here is from genome assembly GCF_964187855.1 of Myxine glutinosa. Classification (NCBI taxonomy): domain Eukaryota; kingdom Metazoa; phylum Chordata; class Myxini; order Myxiniformes; family Myxinidae; genus Myxine; species Myxine glutinosa. The sequence goes on from NC_136267.1 coordinate 173,837,696, forward strand.
AACAGCTCGGGTCGCGGATTGCTATCCGCTCGGCAAGATTCCATCCATATCCATGATTCGAGTGGGAGTTATTCCCTCGTTTCCGGTCGGCGTTAGTACTTAGGTCGTAGCGAATCCCTCGGCCTAACAAACCCTACCTAACGCCGCGCCAGGAAGGACGTTATAACTTCCAGGACTCGCGTCGCCAGATAAAAGGACAAGGGCATTAACCCCCCCACCCCCTTTGATAAGGGGAGAGCCGACGTCGGAGATCAGTAACAATTTGTGTCTAGGAGTGGGATTTGGACCCAAAGTGTGCCTAACGCACTCGAAATTACGAGCGGCCGAAATTTTATTTAACATCTAAATTAAATCGTGCCATGGATAGCCAAGGCGATCGGATGCCGGTGGGGGTAGAAGAAGAGGAAGGGTTAGAGTCAATCCAGGACCCCCGGGAAGAAGTGGGACAATTGGGAGAAATGGGAGAGGAAATTAATGAGGGTGCAGCAGAAGAGGGTGCAGGCGAACAAAATGGCGGCGCCTCGCACATGGTGACGAGGGACGCGCCCGCTGCACAAATGGGAGGGATGAATATGCAGGACCTCTGTGCGCAGCTGCAGGCAGCCCGACAAATGGGGTTGGAAAACCAAATTGGGGGATTGAAAGACGGGTTAAGTGATATGGGAAACCAAATTGGGGGATTGAGTAAGGAGATGGAAAAGAACAGGGAGCAATTGGGAAGCCAAATTGGGGAATTGAGAAATGATATGGGAAACCAAATTGGGGGATTGAAAATCGAGATGGATGCGCAAAGTAACCAAAGGAAAGGAGAATTAAATACATTTGGGAGCAGAATAAGTGACCGCATACAAAAATTTGGGAGAGACATAGACCGCATGTCGAGCGGGAAAGGCACATCGGCATGAGATGGGGTAGCGCGGCTTGAGCGCGGGTTAAGGGAGGGGGAGCAAAGTACGGCCGGGTGGACCGGGGTAGAAATCGCGACACCGGGTATGGAGAAGCCGACGACCACTGAAGTAGAAAATTTTATTTTATTAGCGCCAGCAGTCGTCGAGGAAAAAGAAAATGGAATAATTATAGTGGAAATTGGGTTTGAAGAGACGGCGGACTTAGAAGAGCAATCGCGGGAGGAAGAAATGGAATATGCCAAAAGTCCGTGTTCGCATCATGATGCCGTACTCGTTAACCCCAATGAAAGTTTGCAGCTGCATGTGGAGAAAAGGATCCCGAAGGTAAGCCGGGCTGTATATGGCGCGAAAAGGTTTGGCGCGAAAGGTTTTTTTGCGCGTTTGGGATCCAGACGTCACCCGGGCGCTTGTGGGAGGTCCGTGGTGTGCTGTGTGAAAGAGAATGGCACGCGTGTGAGAAAAAAATGTGTGCCGAAGAGTGAGTGTGTTACAGCGTGTGAAAGTGGGAGTGAGTGTGACACAGAGTGTGAGATAGATGGAGAGAGTGTGCGAGGATGCACACCTGAGTTGGTTGTGGAGTGTGTGCGGGGATGCACATTAGAGCGTGTGATTGAGTGTGCGACAAGAGATTACACACCCGTGGGTAGGTGTGCGCTGAGTGGGTGGATGCAAGAGTGCACAGTGCACACCTATGGTGGTTACGGAGTACGTAACGGGGGACAGCGCACGAGAGGAGTGCGGGGAAGAAAGGTGTGTAACAGAGTGGTGTGCACCTGAGTGTGGAGCGAAAGAGTGTGCACGAGAGACTGCGGTAAAAGAGTGCACAGAGTGTATGGGATGTGCGAGTGAGAAAAGGAACGCGTGGTGTGAGCATGCGACTCGAGCATCGACGCTGACCGGGGCAGCGCTTAGGCCGACGTATAGCCGACGCGAGCTCTCGGGGTGTGGTGTTCTTTGTGTGCTGCGGGGGCTGGCGGGGATCGTTGCCGTGGTGCTCTCGCAAGGAGCGCTGTGCACGATTCGGGCCGGGCTCCGCCCTGTATGATCGGTGCCGCGTCGTAGCAGCGAGCGGCACGATTCCGGGGAGAAAGGCCAGGTCGGACCTTCGCCCCCTGGCGGGCGCGGTGCTCCGACCGGGGGAGGTTGGGTCATCGGGCCGGAGACCGAAGGGCTCCGCGCCGAGATGGACCCTGGAACCTCGGCCCGAGTATGCCTCCTCCCCAGAATCAAAAATGCCGGACGGACCCAACCTACAGGAGACCAAACATCCGCATACATTGCTCGGCTTTCCGAAGCTGGGCTGTCATGAAAATGTATTCCCGCATGAGAGGCTCTTAGTACAGTGGACAAATGGTAGCAGTAGTGATGGATGGTAGTTTTACCAGTCACATTACTATTTTGGGGGCAGAGGAGCTATAGGATTATGGGGTTTGGCAGTGAGAACGAGCCAGGGAGGGTTAGGATAATGGTTAGGGACCTAGAAATGACTTTAGGGGACTGAGGTTTAAGTAGTGACATTTGAACAGGTTGTGGGGATGTAGAGAGATTAGATGGATGATAATGAGGAGGGAGTGCTTAGTATCAGGGATGACGGGAAGCACTAGTATTAGAAGGGAGTATATAGCTAGATGGTGCTGTGTGTATGAGCTTGAGGTTTAGGCGGAAATGAGGCATTGTGAATGGAAGTCCTTGTAGTGCTGGTGAGCAAATGAGGCAATGCTCGAAAGGGATGTGTGTGTGTGTGAAAGTGTATGAATGGAGTATTGAGGATGTGTGTAATTGGGTTAAGTGCATTGGCTTGCATGGTGTGCAAGTGGAGAATAGTTGTGTGGAATAAATGCTATGGAGTGAGTAGTGTGGAATGAGTGGAGTGGAGTGCATGGTGTGAAAGAGTGAATGGGCGGAGGATGGACCCCTTCACGAGTACCCGGGGCGGGTAGTTTAAAGTTAGGTAGAGGGAGTAGGTACATTTGATGGATATTGACATCTGTGGTGCGTGTAGTAGCAATGAAGTGCTTCGAGGGGTGCATAAGTGAAGTGGAATGGCTGGGCGTGTGAGCCTGTTAGTGCATGTGGTTATTGAGCACTCCGCCACTGGTAGTCTGTCGGCCAGGTGAGGCCGCAGGTAGGCTTTGTGAGCCAGGTAGTGTTCAGATTGAGTTCAGCGGGGCCCGAGGATCCTAAGAGAGGACCCGGGTAGCCCAATGCCAAGGTGGGCATAGACGGGGTGAGAGCGCCAGGAGGGCCTTCCCCAGGTTAGGGTAGTGTGAAGGAGCTAGGCAAGCTCGGGTGAGGACGTTCAGTGGCGGAGGTGCGCAGGTAAGTAGGACCTGCTGGTAGAGCCACACGACCCAGCCCCGAAATTGTGCGAGGGCACAGATGGATAAATGGGGGGAGTGAGACACAAAATTGGGAGAGCACCACAGTGTGGGCAATGGGAATTGGTTTTTAGAACCACATAGTGTAAAGTGGCCAATGGATTGGCAGGGCGAGACCCCGGGTAGTGTTATCTGTGTTAATGTCATTTAGAGGATAGCTAGGATGAAATCTCTTCGCACCATCCACATCCATTGACCGAGGTGACAGGACTCCACACCATGTTGTGCAGATGATTTAGGAATGTAAGACGTTATAACTTCCAGGACTCGCGTCGGCCAGATAAAATGACAAGGGCATTAACCCCCCCCCCCCCCCCTTGATAAGGGGAGAGCCGACGTCGGAGATCCGTAACAATATATATATATATATATAATTATATATATATATATATATCGGTATTACAAAATTGGTAACTTCACTCCTTCATTCCTCTTTTCTCCCACCTCTGGAACAAACTCCCTCACTCTCTTCAATCCCACTCCTCCCTCCAGGTCTTTAAAACAGCTGTTCACCACCATCTCTTATCTTCCCCCATCCAAAACCTTGATCTTTTCTACCCCCGCTAATTTCACCCCAAATCCACTTTTTTGAAATACCAACTTCTTTCCTGGAAGTCCTTGGTGTCCTTGTGTTCTATACTTCTCCCACACCATCCCCCTTCCCACGCCTCCTCCCCCCAAGCCTTCTCACACACATATCTCCCGATGTCCCTGCTCTCAAATGTTGTGTTTGTGCGCTTCCCCTTCTCTCCCCATCTTGTCTACCGCTCCCTCTTTTTATATATTTTGTTTGTCTGTTTGATTTTTTTTTGGGGGATAAATGTTAGCTCTTTCACGAGCCTCGATTCTGTATACAAAAAAAAACAACTAAAACTAATGAACTGGAACGAAGTTGTAGCATCACAAATCCCAACGCTTCCGACCTAAAGAAAAGTTGAAAGATGGCAAAATGTTACACTAGGAATGGCCCGGTCAAATTTTGAGAATAAAAACATTTCCTCCGTTTTGACCCCTCAACCCTCAGTCCCCACCCCAGGTGCATGAAACCAGGGTCAAACAAAAATTGTCATTGCATTTTTTGGTATTTGACCTTTTGTCCCAGCTCCAGGGGATGAGGCCAAAATGATACTGCTCTTGCTCCTTTGTGCCATGTCATGATCATAACTACCAAGTTTGGTGAATTCCTACCCAACCATTTACGAGGAGATAGCGAGACGGACGGACGGACAGACAGACACAGAGAGAGAATTAAAATACCCCCCCCCCTTTTTTTTCTTTTTCAAAAAGCGTTGGCATAATTACTATTGTACAACATTATACTCTGAGTTCCTGCCTTGTAGTCATTATACTCTGAAGCCGTTATACCACCAAAATGCTGGAATTTAAATACCGGCAATTGCATGCATTGCCGAATTTGGTTTTAACTACCATTTACGGTATTTTTCTGGAAGCCGGTGCAATATGAACACACCACAGGGCCACAAAGTGAACATGTCAGGCCATGCCTCCTCAAACCAGGATCATCAGGATGTTTCAGTTTTCATCACAAAATGTTTGGATGCAATAAACTAATTTAAGGTATGGTGTCACTTTCCCTGATATAACCCAAAGGGAAAATGGCATATTGTTTCATAATTATGTTATAATGGAGCAATGGCTTACCTTTATATACCATGACCACAGCTTTATTATGTAAACATATGATACATGATTTTTAATAAACATTTACATGGTTTTGCGACTGGCAGCAGTTTTATAACTGGAACCCGACGAAGGCACAATAAGAGCTTTGGAGAGGTTAAATATAGGCATTTATTAAAATATTTTTGTACATCGCTGATGAGAATGATAATACGAATTCAAAGAAGATATTGTCTGAAAGATCTTGATTGTGATTTCACTTGAACATCATTACCATCATCATGTTACATCAGCCGCCATTTTTAGTATGGCATTGGTGTTTCATAGAGCTTGTAAGATTGGCCCATCTCTTATGAACGAGCTCGGTTGGTCTGACAGAGCTGGGATAGGGCTGCACAAAATTAGAATTTCACCAGGGTGCCGGGGCCAACTCCCCATAGAAAGACACCCTGGGATATTTAGAATTCACGAGCAATCAATGCCAGCAGACAGGTCCACACATTCACATCTGGTCCGACGTATGCAACGCTCTGCCGAAGATCAAACATCAATCGACCATTTTATTGTCAAGTCGAGGATCAAAGCCAGACTGCATGCGACTCCAAGATAAGTGCACGACTTCAGTGCCATCCCATTGGATTCAATATTACTTTTTGATGGAAGTATATATTTGGTGTTCGTTGGATTTCACTCTTTGATGATTAATTTCAGAAATCCCAGGTGTTACATGAAGCCTGAAGACCAGGTGGCCCGACCGGCTCTCCAATATTATTGCAAAAGTCTGAAATACATTTTGCCGCATATAACAAGAGAAATGTGCAGAACAGTAATAGTGGGCGGCTTAGCCCAAATATTCAAAAGAATTGTGCATTTTGTGAAACAAGCACCAAATTTGGCACAAATGTACATTAATATGTTGCGAACATTTTCAGATATTGGGCCACTTGAAATTCCGTAATTTTTTTTTTCAAATTTTTTCAAATTTCGTAATTTCAAATTTTTCGGGTGACACCGTCACAATTTCGGTCTTCGAGGCCGGCCGATAGGCAAAGTGTGACCGGAAGGGACGAGGTTCTCCTGACCACGTGGCCCTCGATCTGGGAAGCGAGAGGCGTTCCATTAGTGGACGCGCCCCTCACGCCCGACTTTTGGGCGGCCCCGGCAGGCCGTTTGTTTTGACGTTCCGTGACAGGCCCCGCACCCCAACCTCCGGGCCGACCGGAAGCTTGTGCTGAGTACATCATACCTGAACAACTCAGTGAGGCAGAACACAGCAGTGCACACCAGGGTGACCCCTTCAGTGCATAAACCAATTAACCTGTCCACTGCAGGGCATATAGAAATGAAGTTATTTTCTGCATATAATAATAATATAAGTTCAGTTCTATATAACAATTTCTGTTATCACCACTACCACTACAACTACCACTACTACAAGCTTTGTCTGGAATTTTGTGGACTAACAGACATACAGACAAGCTGGGATCAAAACATTACCTCCTTCCACCATTGAGTGTAGAGGTAAACATCATGGAAATTATATCATGCCCTAGATTTAATTCATGCTTACCCGTGTATTTGCTTCACTGGTTCACAAGGTCTTTTGCATACATGTAATTCAGACTCTCGTCTTCATTGCTGACCACACAATGTTCGCAACATATTAATGTACATTTGTGCCAAATTTGGTGCTTGTATCACAAAATGCACAATTCTTTTGAATATTTGGGCTAAGCCGCCCCACTATATCGGCCGGCCTCGAAGACCGAAATTGTGACGGTGTCACCCGAAAAATTTGAAATTACGAAATTTGAAAAAATTTGAAAAAAAAAATTACGGAATTTCAAGTGGCCCAATATCTGAAAATGTTCGCAACATATTAATGTACATTTGTGCCAAATTTGGTGCTTGTATCACAAAATGCACAACAGGTTTGCTATGCTGCTACACTATAAGTCCTCAACCACAGTCCCATTCGCAATTTTACTTTAGACAAAACAACCTCTGAAACCAGGACAGCTCAACATCTCCAACATCACAGGGATTCCAGTACGTACTAGAAAAATATACATTTATTATATATTAAACTTGGAACTTCACAATCATTCCAGTCACAGATGGTTATCCTATTTAACATATATTTTATATATTTATTTATTTTTAAAGAAATAAAGGTGCTTCGAACCAGAAAGCAAAACTGGGTTTCTGCTAATTTAAGCAAGTAAGCAAGTAAGCAAGTGCATACCCGGTGTGATGAGCTCATCAGAACGACAGACCACAATCGTTTATTTGATACCATGCAAATCTCGTGTAATCCCGTTTTAGATCTCCGAAGCTGATGGAGCAGTGAGGGACAAATCACATCCCATATAGCTGAGGCTGCAAGATCTGAGAGCAGCAATGATCATCTGCCACATTTGCACATTGCATTTGCCTCACTGCCCATAAACCAGGTGTGGTCAGGGTTGGGCCTAATAATAAACCAAAACAGAGCCCGTCCGACTCCATAATTGCAACATGGCATGAAACGCATGTGGACAAAGCAGTGTATGTGTGTGTGTGTGTGTGCGTGTGTAATAAAACATGTGTCCATCCGTCCCCAAACTACTCCCACAGTGTTGGGCCGAGCTTCACCAAACCTCCTGTGGAACGTTTTAGGGTCCCAGCAAATGTTGTAAGGTAGGTATGAGGTAAAATAAGTTCCTCAATAACATTACGATTTTGAAATTAACTCAACACGCAGCTGATCCCAAATCCGGAAGTGACGACAATGACGTGACGATGAGCTGGTTTGATAATGTCTCAATAAAATTGTGAATTAACACAGTATTTTGCTATATTATTAATTTATGATTGGAATGATGCTGTTGGGAATGAAAATAGAGATATTGAGTTAAAATATAAATGAGGAAATGATCATGATGTGAGAAATTCGACTTTCCAACCGTCATATTCGCGGATTCGCCACATGCAGATTCACCATTGAGTGGGGATAGAAACATTCAGACGGGGTACGTTGTTTATGCAAGTCCTTCACGAACCTGCTATCCATGTCTGACTGCTGTCCATGTTCGACTGAAGGTGGTGCAAGAATGTGGAATTTATTGGTTCATCGTTTGTCATTTAGTTTCCACATTGTTTGTTTGCTTTTGGCTTCCCACCCATTGCACAGGTACCTCATTAGTATATACAGGTGGTTTCAAAAAGAGTGATACAACTTTAAACATTTATTTAAAAATAAACAGAAACCTCAGGAACTTGAACAAAACATTTATTGAAAGCTTATGACATGGTACTTTCTATCACTGATTGCTATGCAGTAAGTCACTGTTAGAGATAGGTCTGAAAATTTAGGCCCAAGGTCTGAAATTGGCATTTACGCAAAATCCTTATAATTGACGTTCTCGTTGTGTGCCCCTCGATGTTCAGACAGGCATTGATCCTGACTCCAAAGTTCTGTCCAACTTGCCTGTAGGTCTCATGTGGCACTGCGTGGAGGTAGTCTGACACCTGCTTCAGATCATCCAATGTGGCAGGGCGGTTGACGTAGACAGAGCGGTACCCAGGGCAACGAGGCGGTTTCTGAAGAGCTCCTGCAAGAAAGTGATGGTATCACCAGCTGTATGTGGGGGTGCACTATCCTGCATAAACCAGGTCCAGCTAGGCTGGTTTGGGGTGATCTTTTGGGCTAGATCATGATGAAACTTCTGGAGTACGGCCCGGTAGCGCTCACCATTGATTGTCACCGTCCTGCTTTTGTCATTCTCAAACCAGTAAGGCCCTAGCATTCCCCATCTGGCATTGAAGGCGCAGAAGCATGTGACATTAGGCCCATTCAAGTACCTCTCAGTGATCACCTCAGGTGGTTCTGCCCCTGAGAAAATGTTGTTGTGGTTGTTGATTTAGTCTCATACCACAGAGCCACCAATTTTGTCTTCTGCTCCACTGTCAAGAGCATAGTTGACCCAAGGAGATAGAAATCCCAGGGAACAAATACCACGATAACACCACCAAACCGTGAAAAGAAAAATGGTCGAGGTCAAAAAACAAAGAAATGGCAGTAAGTCAAAGTTGTATTAATCTTCATGAAACACCCTGTATAGTGTATATGTATATATATATATATATTGTTACGGTCCGCGGTTAAGGATGTTATGTTTGCCGAGCGGATGGCACCGCGACCTAACAGTTTCCCCGATTCACCCGATTCACCCGAACGTTGGCCGTATCGCGCCACAGATATTCAATATGGAAAACTCTAAAGCGACCGAATGTAAACAGGAAGAAGAAGACGTACAGAAGAGTAACGGGATTTATTATTTACACACACAAGCAAAAGGAGCAGTCACGGTTATGTACAGGGAACATTGAAAAAGCAGGTGACACAGTGAAAATTACTAGCTTATCCTATGCAGTCTTAATTTATTCCCAGGGACAAAACAAACAGAACAAACTCACGTACACGAATGGGGAAATTGCAGGCAGGATTGGCTGGAAGGAGGTGTGTGGCTGGAGGGGGAGGACGGCACGGAGCTGGCTGGAGCTTGATCCCGCACGGGACGTCGGGCTGGACCTCGACGGCCGCTGATGCCACCGATCCTGTCGTGTGCGCGGGATCACGGGTCGGAGCTGCTTGGTGGAGCCAAGCCAACGCTGCTGGTGGGGGGTCTGGCGTGACGGGTTCTCTCCTCTCTCTTTCTTGGTCCAACCACTCTTTCTCTCTCTCTTGGTCCATCTCTTCCTCTTGGTTCAATCACTCCTCACCACCGACAACTCAACGCAACCACTGACCACTCAACGCAACCACTGACCACCACTGACGACCAACCCAGCTCTTTCCCAAAACCACACAACTCAGCTCTGCTCTTGTCATGGACCTCCCACAACTTCTTGCGCGCGCGCCTTTATAGCGCCTCCGGCGATTAAGCCGCCGGCTTTTCGGACACGCCCATCGGTGTGCTCACCTCGGCCCTGGTTGGTCGCGCGACCCTCTGGCTCCACCCTTGATGACGACGGGCGGGCACGCCTTTCTTCCCCGACCCAAGCACATGTTCAATGGCGGCTTTGGGGCGAAAACAACCGCAGCTGTAACACACTGGCTTGGCCATGACGAAAGGGGAAATGGAGGTTTTGGGAATGGAAATGAAGGGAATCTATCTATTTCACTTGGTGCAATGGAGTGTCATTTTAATGGAAGACAAGGCCTTACCCTGATACACATAATAAGGAAATAAACTACTGAACAAGGGTTTTATAGTGTCCTTCAATGTATGCTTTATGGAATTAACTACCGGAACGCCATTTGACCTTTATACACACTGGAGCAAGGAGGGCTCAGAATAAAGCAATAATAATAATACACACAATAAAAAAAACACAATCCTCATTTCCGCAACAATATATATATATATATATATTGCTACGGACCGCGGATAAGATGTTGGTTTTGCCGAGCGGAGGCCCCGCGGCCCTAACAGTTACCCCGACTAACCCGATTCCCGAACGTTGGCCGGATCGCGCCACAGATATTCAATATGGAAAAGACAAAAGCGACACAGATGTGAAGAAGAAGAAGAAGACGAAAAAAAGGTTGGAAATACTACTAAATTTATTCCTACTATATACACGCTCAAAAAAACCAAGGAGAAGGAAGGATAATAAAATAAAATAGACAGAGGGACGGACCAGAAGGACACAGTGCAAATTCCTAGCTTACCTACAGTCTTAATTAACCCAAAGACAGAACAAACAAAACAAACTCACGTACACAAGGATGGAATCGTTGGAATAAATGCTGGAAGGAGGACTGGGAAGGTTTAGCTGGGGCAGATGGTTCGGCTTGATCCCGCACGGGATGTCGGGCTGGACCTCGATGGCCACCGATGCCTCCGCAATCTGGTTCCCGCGGGGTAACGGGTCGACGCTGCCTGGTGGAGTCAACGCTGCTTGTGTAACCCAAAGCTGCTGGTTCTCTGGCTCAACTCTTTCTTGGCACATCTCTCTGTCCAACCACCTTCTTTCTCTCTTGCTTGGTCCAACTTCTGCGAGCAAGGCGACGAATAGCAGGCTTTGTGATTCGCTTAATGATCTCACGCAGTACCTTGCGCGCGCACTTTTATAGCGCCTCCAGCGATCAAGCCGCCGGCCTTCAGGACACACCCATCGGTGTGCTCACCTCGGCCCTGGTTGGTCGCGCGACCCTCTGGCTCCGCCCTTGATGACGACGGGCGGGCACGCCCTTCTTCCCTGACCCGAGCACATGTTCAATGGTGGTTTTGGAGGGGATGTAATTGGCAATCGAGGCTTGGCAATGATGAAAGGGGAAAGTGAAAGGAATCTACTCTATTTCACTTGGTGCAATGGAGTGTCATCTTAATGGAAGACAAGGCCTTACCCTAGAACACATAATAAAGATATAACTATCAACCAGGGGGAAATCTATGATTGGCTAATGTGTATGCTTTATGGAATTAACTACGGGAACGCCCTTTGACCTTCATACAACACTGGAGGCAGGAGGGTCCAGAATAAAGCAATATTGCACAACAATTTACTATACAATACAACACAATAAAAAAACACAATCCTCATATCCGCAACACTGCACCCTCCTCCTCTTAGGCACGGCCTGGGCCTATAACTTTAACTTAGTGTGACACGTAGGTGTAGTTCCCTCTACATTTAACCTGACCCTGAGTGCGACAGTTTTAAAACATAAATAAATATGTCCCGCTGCTCCATTGCACCCTACCTAACAGACTCACGCCCAAAGCTAACCGAATTGCGGAATGGTCTTCAAACTATACACTGATGGTGGGGAGCATTATTTACAATGACTCTGCTTTTATTTACAAAACTAACCCAGGACCTGTAATTGTTCTTTCTGGGGGGGGAGACAGTCTGCTCTGCATCGACGCACCATGAAAGCACCCAAAACGCACCAACACACCCTCAAGCACCAATCGGTGCACAGTCATCATTGTTCATGAATAAAAATAAAAACAACAACCCCTAACCCTGCAGGTGGTCTCTTGCTCTTCGGCTCCCTCTGCTGGCTATTATTATTTTCCAGGTGTTGTCATCTTCTTTGCTGGCGGCCTATTGGTGGAATTAAAATGCACCCAACGTGTCCATTTTTTATTTATTTATGGCCCACAGGGGCCGACTATGTATGGTTCACCTGTGGGGTATCGGTGCCCTGTGGCCAAGGTCCACCAGCAAGATTTCGGGCCCTCATGGCCGGTCCCAGCAGAGGGGCCATGCCCCAACCCATGGGGTCCATAAGTGGTGCTCGGCCACAGACAGGTGGTCCATAAGGTGGTGCATCGATGCTGAAAGCTGGTTCTGGGAGTTCCGGACGCACAATGCGGACTCATGCACGCTCCCCTCGGCGCCCAGTGGCGCACAGGTCCTCATGTGGGAGACAAAGGGGGGAAAGACAGATGAGCAAGGGGTAAGGTCACAAGGGTACACATCAATCAAGGCAATGCAAGGCGAAGTGCGTACGGAGAGCGAAGTGAGAAAAGCTCGTCCCTACCGTACGTCACCCCCCCCCCCCCCCCTGTCACCTACTCTACCCTTGCCCTTACCCCATATTTACAAAATCTACACATTCACTACTGTCACTAATGTCACTACTGTCACGTCTTCCCCATATTTCTTCTATTCCAAATTCGTCACCACAATCCCTCTAGCCAAAATTTGCCATCACCCAATTCATCATCAATCCTCATAAGGAGGAAGAGATGGAACAACAAACACAGTCACACCCACGGCATGATGTGTCTCACAATCCAAACATCTGCACAATAAAAATAATAAAACATGGCATGGTGTGGAGGTACATCATCCCAGGTGAGTGGATGCAGATGGTGCGAGGAGATCTTCATCCTAACTACTTTCTAAATGACTTTAATACACTTTACACTACCCGGGGTCTTTCCCTGCCAAACCATTGGCCATCTTACTCCATGCGGTTTTAAGAACCAAATTCCCATTGACCAAACTGTGGTGCTTCTCAATTTGGGGTCTCACTCCCCCGATTCATCTCCCGGTGCCCTTGCACAATTTCTGGGCTGGGTCGTGCAGCTCTCCCAGCAGGGTCTACCCACCTGGACACCTCCACCACTGTAGTTGCCTCCGAGCTTACCTGCTCCTTACCTAACCTATCTAACTGGGGAAGGCCCCTCCTGGCTCTGTCACCCCTCGGTGCCCTCTGGCACTGGGCTACCCGGGTCCGTCCTCCGGATCCTCGGGCCCCATCCACAACAACTCTACCGGCTCCCAGAGCCCACCTGCGGCCTCACCTGGCCGACATCCTCACAGTGGTGGAGTGCCCAAACCAACTACACACACTAACAGGCTACACGCCCAGCTATTTCGACAACACTAATGAACCCATCCAAATACCATTCTTTCACCTCGCACCACAGATGCCAATATCCAACCACAATTTACCTGTACCCTCTACCTAACACTTACACTACCCTCCCCGGGTATTCGTGATGGGGGTCCACTCTTCCCCCATTCACACCATCCACTCCACTCCATAGTTTCCACCATACTCACTCCACGACCATCCATTCCAATACTCCATATATTCCACACTCCATGTATTTCACACAACCATTCTCCATACACCTGTTGTTGCACACCTGTGCAATCACACCTGGTGCCACCTGCACCCTCCTCCCTTCCTGGACCATTTGGTCAGCACCACTCACATCACTATCACTCACTCAAACACTGCTCCATACACCTGTTCAGTTGCACACCTGTGCAATCACACCTGTTCACCATACACACGGCATCATCTAATCTACCTGGTGCCCTGCTAACTTAGTGCTCCCCGTCTTCCCTTTAAACTAAGCACATACCACGTCATTATCATCCAAACTACCCTCTCTATGTCCCCAGCTACCTGTCCAATGTAGCTACCTAACCTTACCGTTACCTTTTGTCAATCTCTAGGTCCCTACACATTATATCCTAACCCTCCCGGGCTAGTTTTCACTGCCATAAACCCCATAACTAGTGCTCCTTTGCCCCTGCTGTGAGAGATGGCAGAGTTGCCATCCCATCACATCGGGTATCTGAAACTATAAATTTTGCTCGTCCAAATTCAACAAATCAAAAATTTGCCAATCACTACCCATCATCTGCCAATCATCCCTCTGCCAATCCTTTGCCAATCATCAAATTTTGTTTTCCTAATTTCGGGGCCAAAACACTATCCTCATCATTACGTCTACTCACTAGAGCCTCTCGGTGCGCCAATTCACTTCTACAGCCCGGCTTCGCACAGTCGAGCAATGAATGCGGGTTGTTTGGTGCCGGCGGCTGGATGCGTCCGGCATTCGGTGCAGGGAAGGACGCTTACCCGGGCCGAGATCCCACGCACCATCTCGGCACAGAGCCGTCCAATGGCCCGATCTCGACCTGCCGGAACGCCTCAACAAAAAGGGGTCGCCATGACGACCCTTCCTATCGGGCTGCCCGCTCCGCCTAGTGGAGCACGGACGCGGCCGTTCCGAGCGAGGCCCAGCGTGGATCGCGTCCGGCAGTTCTTTCGAAACCGCCATGGTTCGGATCCCCGCTGGTCCTCGCGGCACGCGAAGCTGCTCGGCGCGCACCGAGGGCCCGATTCGGCTAAATGTCGTTCTAACCGCTAACCCGGTTACCGTCGATGCTTCACCTGCATGCTCACACGCATACGCTACCCCTTTCACCCTCACTGAGCTCGGTGCTCCAACGCCGCCCGTACACCCCGCATACTTCGTCATTGCACTCGTTCTTTCGCTCACAGACTTGGTCACACACCTGACCACCGCACACCTTTGCACACACTCGTCGTTCGCACACCTCACCAACACACCTCTTCGCGCCCCCTTCTCGGTCACCTCCTCTGTGACAACCACAGGTGTGCTCTCACTTGCACACCCAATCACGTGCCTCACTACTAACTCAAGTGTGCATTCCCACACACGCTCTACCATTCCAGGTGTGCATCCTTCCATTCCAGGTGTACATCCTCTCTCACCTGCCACAACCAACTCACGCTCCGTGTCACTTTCACTACTTTTACGACCACACTCGGTCGCGCACTCACCCTTACTCTCGCCAGCGCACTCTTTACTCATGCACCCGTCCGTTACACACCTTTCTCGCGCACACTCTCCCGTTACACCCTCCGTAACACTCACCACAGGTGTGCATTCTTCCTTACCTTTGACAGCGCACTCTTTCCTCATGCACCTGTCCGTTACACACCTTTCTCGTGCATCCTCTTGCGCACACTCTCTCATTACTCCCTCCGTAACACTCCCCACTACGTGCTTCCATGTGCTCCCTCGCACACGCGCTACGACCGACTCACTCTCGACAGCACACTCACTCCTCGGCGCGCACTTTTCCTCACACACCCCAGAGTCGGACATTCTCGCCCACCTCCTCCTTCGCACACCGTACCTGTCGCACACTTCACCAACGGCCTCTCACGAACAACCGGATCCAAAGCAACCCCCAAGCCGACTGAAGCTCCCCTCACATCATATACATTTCCACGTATATCGCCACTCACCTTGGCACCTCGTCTCCGCACCTCCTTCGCCACCTGCAAACTCTTTATTTGGTCAGTGAGCACATCATCATGATTTGAACACAGACATTGTACCAATTCCATTACCTCCTCCTTTAACTCCTTTTTAGTTTCCCTTCGTCTCTTCTTAATTTCACTCACCCCTTCTTCCACCTCCTCTAATTTTTCCTTTACCTCCTTCATCTCCCGGTGCGCCCCCTCTATCTCTTCCTCTAACGCCACTTTAACCGTTTCTATGTGCGTCCTTACCTCTCGGTCCTTCGTCTCCATTACTTCTGTCACCTCTTCCAACTTCTTCGTCAACCCCTCATGTACCATCTGACATTCCTTCTGTGTCGCTATTAATTCATTTTTATGTCTTTTTGTGTCGCTTTTAACCCCCCGATTATTGCAGTGTTCTTTTCCACTTGGTCTACGAGTTACTTTTGTCCCACTGTCAGCTGTTCTACTCCCCTCGTCAGACCCTCTATTCCCCCTTGTAACCTCGCCGTATTATTCCTCACCTCTTTCTCCATACGTTTTTCACCTCGCTTTACCTCCTCGCGTACCCCCGAGACCTCCTCGCTTACACCTCGTCGTATCTCCTCCTTCATCTCCTCCCTCTCTTTTGTAGATGCCACCCTCATCTGTCCCAATTCATCCCTCTGAGCATCCAATTTGGTTTCTACCCCGATTTTCACCTCCTCTATCTGCTCTCCCATTTGTTTAATTTCTCAGGCGGATTGCTCCCCTATTTCCCGCAATTTGTTTTCCATCTTGTTTTCTAACCCCTCCAACCCATTTTTCACCCCCTCTATCTGATTCTCCTGGGCAGCCATTCTATTTTCCACCCCCGTTAACCCATGTTTCACCCCTTCTATCCCATTGTCTAATCCCTCAAATTTCTTGTCTAACCCCTCAAATTTCTTGTCTAACCCCTCAAATTTCTTGTCTAACCCCTCAAATTTCTTGTCTAGCCCCTTAAAATTATTGTCTAACCCCTCAAATTTCTTGTCTAGCCCCTTAAAATGATTGTCTAACCCCTCAAATTTCTTGTCTAACCCCTTAAAATTATTGTCTAACCCCTCGAATTTCTTGTCTAACCCCTCTCTTAATTGCTCACCCATTTTGTCCATAAGGGCCCCCATTTGCAGCAAAAAAAAGGTTCGAATCCACCGGCGGCGCTGCTACGGTCGCGGGCGCGGTCGCCGTAACCATGTGCGAGGCGCTATTTTGCGCGCCCGTAACCTCGTGCGCGAGAGCGCCATTTTGCGCGCCTGAAACCTCCTCAACCACCTCCTCATTGCCCTCCTCCACATACATTTCCCCGAGGTCCTGGGTCGATTCTACCCCGTCTATCTCTCCCACCGACATCCCGTCGCCTTGACCAGCCATGGCGCGATTTCAAAATTCGGGTTTTTCTTTAAAACAACACAAATTTTGGCAGCTCGTAATTTTGAGCGCGTTAAGCGCGCTTCGGGTCCGACCCCGCTCCCGACACCAATTGTTACTGCCAATAGTACAATTGGTGTTCCAAAATTTGGGCTAAATAAATTTAGTCCCAGGTCCGAATCCGACACTCCTGACACCAATTGTTACGGACCGCGGATAAGATGTTGGTTTTGCCGAGTGGAGGCCCCGCGGCCCTAACAGTTACCCCGACTAACCCGATTCCCGAACGTTGGCCGGATAACGCCACAGATATTCAATATGGAAAAGACAAAAGCGACACAGATGTGAAGAAGAAGAAGAAGACGAAAAAAAGGTTGGAAATACGACTAAATTTATTCCTACTATATACACGCTCAAAAAAACCAAGGAGAAGGAAGGATAATAAAATAAAATAGACCGAGGGACGGACCAGAAGGACACAGTGCAAATTCCTAGCTTACCTACAGTCTTAATTAACCCAAAGACAGAACAAACAAAACAAACTCACGTACACAAGGATGGAATCGTTGGAATAAATGCTGGAAGGAGGACTGGGAAGGTTTAGCTGGGGCAGATGGTTCGGCTTGATCCTGCACGGGACGTCGGGCTGGACCTCGACGGCCACCGATGCCTCCGCAATCTGGTTCCCGTGGGGTAACGGGTCGACGCTGCCTGGTGGAGTCAACGCTGCTTGTGTAACCCAAAGCTGCTGGTTCTCTGGCTCAACTCTTTCTTGGCACGTCTCTCTGTCCAACCACCTTCTTTCTCTCTTGCTTGGTCCAACTTCTGCGAGCAAGGCGACGAATAGCAGGCTTTGTGATTCCCTTAATGATCTCACGCAGTACCTTGCGCGCACGCTTTTATAGCGCCTCCGGCGATCAAGCCGCCGGCCTTCAGGACACGCCCATCGGTGTGCTCACCTCGGCCATGGTTGGTCGCGCGACCCTCTGGCTCCGCCCTTGATGACGACGGGCGGGCACGCCCTTCTTCCCCGACCCGAGCACATGTTCAATGGTGGTTTTGGAGGGGATGTAATTTTCAATCGAGGCTTGGCAATGATGAAAGGGGAAAGTGAAAGGAATCTACTCTATTTCACTTGGTGCAATGGAGTGTCATCTTAATGGAAGACAAGGCCTTACCCTAATACACATAATAAAGATATAACTATCAACCAGGGGGAAATCTATGATTGGCTAACGTGTATGCTTTATGGAATTAACTACGGGAACGCCCTTTGACCTTTATACAACACTGGAGGCAGGAGGGTCCAGAATAAAGCAATATTGCACAACAATTTACTATACAATACAACACAATAAAAAAACACAATCCTCATATCCGCAACAATATATATATATATATATATAATCTGTGCAGCGTCTGTCCTGTCCTGTGTTGTCTTGTCACTGAACTACTTTCTCAAACTTTTGTGAAATCGTACCAAACTTCTGGTATGCACATATCTCTCCCGTCGGTATGTCCTAAGGGTATTTATTTTGAAAACGTTCCAATATTTAAAAAAAAAAATTTGGGAATTTTTTTTTGGGAATTTTTTTTTTTCCAACTTCAATTGTTTATAAAATGTGATATCACGTATATTACAAATACATTTGTGCAAAATAATTGTTTGAATTATGATTTGTTTAAACCATGACAAAACGGCAACTCGGGTACAGTCATTTATCTGTACTAGGGCATGCCCGTACTATATATATATCTAAAATTATATCCCCCCCCCCTCTATTTACATGAAATGGTTTGGTCCATTCGCAAAGCCAAAGCGAACGGCTTGCGAGTACGGTGACAATCCCCCCCCTCTATTTACATGAAATGGTTTGGTCCAAAGCGAACGGCTTGCGAGTACGGTGACAATCCCCCCCCCCCCCCCCTCTATTTACATGAAATGGTTTGGTCCAAAGCGAACGGCTTGCGAGTACGGTGACAATCCCCCCCCCCCCCCCCTCTATTTACATGAAATGGTTTGGTCCAAAGCGAACGGCTTGCGGAGTTTGGTAAAGAAATCTCCATAGCGTGCACAAACGCGCAGGAAAGCGAAAGAATCGCAAATTAGTTTTAATTAGTTTTAAAACATAGTTTAACGCCAACATAGCGGCAACATAGTTTGCCAACGTGAAATAAATGAATACGCTCTCAAATGTGCCGTCCGAAGCAGAGTCTGTTCGCCACGTTCGGCACACGTGATAACTCGCTGCTCTCTGATTGGTTGAATCGTTTTTTGGACATAGCTCGGTAACTACTTCTCCGATTAATATGAAACCTTGAAAAGGCACATCCTCGGGTCCCCAGCAATATACCTGGCAAGTTTAAAGTATATCGGACCCGTGGTTGTCGAGAAACAGCGGTCACAGACATACAGACATACAGAGATTACTGGAATTATAGATAGATATCTACACATCTGGGCAGTGTGTGTTGACACTTAACGACTCCCTCAAACTTTTGTTTCCGTGGTTGTGAAGTGTTTTTAATAACGTTGTGGTGGTTTTGAATCACGTGGAGGTGAGGTATTTTGAATTATGTGGTGGTGAGGTGTTTTTAAATGACGTGGTGGTGAGGTGTTTTTAATTCACATGGTGGTGAGGTGTTTTGATTTTTGTGGTGGTAAGGTATTTATAATTACGTGGTGGTGAGGTGTTTTGAATTACGTGGTGGTGAGGTGTTTTGAATTACGTGGTGGTGAGGTGTTTTGAATTACTTGGTGGTGAGGTGTTTTTAAATGACGTGGTGGTGAGGTGTTTTTAATTTTGTGGCTGTGAGGTGTTTTTTAACGTGTTTTATGGCTTTGAGGTGTTTTTAATTTTGTGGTGGTGAGGTGTTTTTATTACGTGTTTTATGGCTGTGAGGTGTTTTTATTACGTGTTTTATGGCTGTGAGGTGTTTTTAATTTTGTGGTGGTGAGGTGTTTTTATTACGTGTTTTATTGCTGTGAGGTGTTTTTATTATGTGTTTTATGGCTGTGAGGTGATTTTAATTTCGTGGTGGTGTGTTTTTATTACATGTTTTATGGCTGAGGTGTTTTTATTACGTGTTTTATGGCTGTGAGATGTTTTTAATTTCGTGGTGGTGAGGTATTTTTATTACGTGTTTTATGGCTGTGAGGTGTTTTAATTTCGTGGTTGTGAGGTATTTTTATTACGTTTTTTATGGCTGTGAGGTGTTTTTTATTACGTGTTTGATGGCTGTGAGGTGTTTTTAATTTCGTGGTGGTGAGGTATTTTTATTACGTGTTTTATGGCTGTGAGGTGTTTTAATTTCGTGGTTGTGAGGTATTTTTATTACATGTTTTATGGCTGTGAGGTGTTTTTATTACGTGTTTGATGGCTGTGAGGTGTTTTTAATTTCGTGGTGGTGAGGTGTTTTTAATTTTGTGGTGGTGAGGTGTTTTTATTACGTGTTTTATGGCTGTGAGGTGTTTTTATTACGTGTTTGATGGCTGTGAGGTGTTTTCAATTTCGTGGTGGTGAGGTGTTTTTAATTTTGTGGTGGTGAGGTGTTTTTATTATGTGTTTTATGGCTGTGAGGTGTTTTAAATTACTTGGTGGTGAGGTGTTTTGAATTACGTGGTGGTGAGGTGTAATCGTCCCAAACTTCCAGTCTGCACCTACCCCACCCCTTTGTGTGTGCTGAGGGGTTCTTTCTTGAAAAAAAAACATTCAACCTAAATAGCCTATAAAAATGTAATATCACAAACAACAAATACATTTGTGCAAAGTAATTGTTTGTATTATGATTGGTGTAAATCATGACCACACAGCAACTCAGGTACAGTCATTAGCCTCAGCTAAAATAAGCCCTTTCCTCAGTAACGACGCTAGTATATATATATATATTGTTACAGGTCGCGGACAGATGTTATAGACCGAGCGGTGGTGTAAGACCGCGACCTAACAAAACTCACCCGATTCACCCAGAACTTTGGCCGTATCGCACCGTAGCTGCTCAATGAGGGAAAAGACAAAAACGACGAATGCAAAGAGGAAAAGGAATTAAAACGAGAAGACGTACAGACGAGTAATGGGGTTTATTATTTACACACACAAGCAAAAAGGAGCAATTAAGTTTATTTACAACACATAAGACGCAGGTGACACAGTGCAAATACTAGCTTATCTACAGGCTTAACTTATCCCAGGACAGAACAAACAAAAGACACTGACTCACGCGGGGAATTGCAGGAATCGCAGGATGTGGAGGGCTGGAGGGAGAGGGAGGTCCAAAGGGGGGTCATGCAGCACGATCGGCGCGTTTAGCAGCCGCCGTTCCTTTTCGGCCCTGCTCCAAACCGCCGCCCAGGCCCCAAGCGGCTGCCGGGTGTCGCTGCTGCTGCCGCCTCCACTTGCCTTGCCAGGCCTTGTCCCACTCGTCTAAACCCTCAACTCTTTCTTGGTCCCTCACTCTTTACCACCACTCTCTTGACGACCAACTCAGACCAACTCAGACCTCTCTCACCAAGACCAACCCTTTGTGACCAACCGACTCAGACCCTCTACTGGCAACCGACTCAGACCAACTCAGAGTGCATCTCTCACCAACTCCTCGTGACCACTTCCGTTTTGCGCCTTTTATAGCGCCTCCAGCGATTACGCCCCCGGCGTTTTGGACACGCCCATCGGGGTGCTCACCTCGGCCCTGGTTGGTCGCGCGACCCTCGGGCTCCGCCCTGGATGACGACGGGCGGGCACGCCCCTCCTCCCCTCTGACGAGGTGGAGACACGCCTTTCTTCTCCGACTCAAAGCACATGGTCAATGGCGGTTATTGGAGGGGAGGTGATTGGGAATCGAGGGCTCAGCAGTGACGAGAGGGGATGTAATATGGAAATGGAGGTTTTGGGGATGGGAAGGAAAGGGAGATTTTTGGGGATGGGAAGGAAAGGGGGATCTATTCTCTTTCACTGGTGCAATGGAGTATTTCAATTAATGGAAGACACAGCCTTACACTAATACACATAATAAGGATATAACTGTCAAAAAAGATATATCGTGTCCTGCATGTATGTTTTATGGACTAACTACGGAAACGCCCTTTGACCTTTATACAACCACAAACGGAGGGAGGAGGGGTGATATTTTACAACAACCTTTTACAACAACCTTTTACAACAACGTTTTACAACAACAATAAAATAAAAAAAACATTCTCATATCCACAACACTGCACCCTCCTCCCCTTAGGCACGTCCCGGGCCTATAACTTTTACCTTAGTGTGGCACGTAGGTGTAGTTCCCTCTACTTTTAACCTGACCCTGAGTGCGACAGTTTTAAAACATAATAAATGTGTCCCGCTGCTCCATTGCACCCTGCCTAACAGACTTACGCCCACAGTTAACCGAATTGCGGAATGGTCTTCAAACTACACACTGACGGTGGGAAGCATTATTTACAATTGACGCTATTTTTATTTACAAAACTAACCCAGGACCTGTAATTGTTCTTTCGGGGGGGAGACAGTCTGCTCTGCATCGACGCACCATGAACGCACCCAAAAACGCACCAATACAAGCCCAAGCACCAATCGGTGCAGTCACCATTGTTCATCAATGTTCAACAATAAAATAAAATCAACAACCCCTAACCCTGCAGGTGGTCTCTTGCTCTTCGGCTCCCTCTGCTGGTGATTATTATTTGTCTTCCAGATGTTGTCATTTTCATTTTGCTTTGCTTACTGGCGGCCTATTTTCAATAAAGTGTGCCCAATGTGTCCTTTTTTATTTGCTTTATTTATGGCCCACAGGGCCGACTATGTGTGGTTCACCTGTGGGGCACCGGTGCCCTGTGGCCAAGGTCCGCCAGCAAGATTTCGGGCCCTCATGGCCGGTTCCAGCAGAGGGGCCATGCCCCAACCCATGGGGTCCATAAGTGGTGCTCGGCCACAGGCATGTGGTCCATAATGTGGTGCATCGATGCAGACAGCTGGTTCTGGGAATTTCGGGCGCACAATGGCCGACCCACGCACGCTCCCCTCGGCGCCCAACGGCGCACAGGTCATGTGGGAGACAAAAGGGGAAAGACAATTGAGCGAGGGGTAAGGTCACAAGGGTACACATCAATAAGGCAATGCAAGGCGAAATGCGTACGGAGGGCGAAGTGAGAAAGCTCGTCCCTACCGTACGTCACCCCCCTGTCACCTACCCTACCCTTGCCCTTACCCCATATGTACAAAAATCTACACATTTACAAATTCGTCACTACTGTCACGTCTTCCCCATATTTCCCCTATACCAAATTCGTCTCTACAATCCCTCTACTTCAAAATTTGCCATCACCAATTCATCATCAATCCTCATAAGGAGGGAGAGATGGAATTACGCACAATGTCACACCCACGTCATGATGCGTCTCACAATCCAAACATTTGCATCATAAAAAATAATCAAAACATGGCATGGTGTGGAGTACCTGTCACCTCAGGTGAGTGGATGCAGATGGTGCGAGGAGATCCTTCATCCTAACTATTTTCTAAATGACTTTAACACACTTTACACTACCCGGGGTCTTTCCCTGCCAATCCATTGGCCAACTTACACTATGGGTTCTAAAAACCAATTCCCATTGACCAAACTGTGGTGCTTTTCAATTTGGGGTCTCACTCCCCTGATTCATCTCCCGGTGCCCTCGCACAATTTCTGGGCCGCGACGTGTAACTCTCCCAGCAGGTCTACCCACCTGCACACCCCCACCACTGCAGTTGCCTCCGAGCTTACCTGCTCCCTGCCCTAACCTAACTACCTGGGGAAGGCCCTCTGGCGCTCTCCCCACTCGGTGCCCTCTCTGGCACTGGGCTACCCGGGTCTGTCCTCCGGATCCTCGGGCCCCACTGACACTAACGGCTCCCAGAGCCCACCTGCGGCCTCACCTGGCCGACATCCTCACAGTGGTGGAGCGCCCAACCAACTACCCACACTAACAGGCTACACGCCCAGCCATTTCCACGACACTAATGCACCCATCCAAATACCATTCGTTCACCTCGCTCCACAGATGCCAATATCCAACCACAATTTACCTATACCCTCTACCTAACACTTACACTACCCGCCCCGGGTATCCGTGATGGGGGTCCACTCTTCCCCCATTCACACCTTCGCACCATCCACTCCACTCCACAATTTCCACCATTCTCACTCCACGACCATCCATTCCAATCCTCCAGACCATTTATTCCATACACCTGTCTTTCATTCACCTGTCGTTGCACACCTGTGCAATCCTACCTGGTGCCACCTGCACCCTCCTCCTCTTCCTGGACCATTTGGTCAACACAACACGCAATCACCACTACTCCCTCATACACTGCTCCACACACCTGTTCAGTTGCACACCTGTGCAATCACACCTGTTCAATTCTCACACACACGGCATCATCTCAGCTAACTACTCCCCTCTGAAACTTGCGCTTCCCAGTCGTCCCTTTAAACTATTGCGCTCCCACGTCATTATCATCCACACTAAACTACCTGCGTCCCCACTACAGGTATCAGTCACTAACTAAACTTAACGTCACCTAATGTCATCTTCTAGGTCCCTACACTTATCCAAGCCCTCCCTGGCTCGGTTGTCATAGCCACCCCATAAACGATTGCGCATTTGCCCCACCACGTGAGGGATGACAGAGTTGCCATCCCACCACATCGGGGGTCTCTCACTATCAATTTTGTTCGTCCAGATTCCAACCAATTCAAAAATTTTCCATTTACTGCCAATTCTATTCACTTTTCTAAATTTCGTTTTAAATCACTATCACTATCACCCTCACCCGTCTACTTATTACATCCTCTCGGTGCGCCAATTCACGTCTACAGCCCGGCTTCGTACAGCCGAGCAATGAACGCGGCTTCTTTTGTGCCTGCGGCTGGATGCGTCCCGCATTCGGGGCGGGGGCGGGGGCTTACCCGGGCCGAGATCCCACGCACCACCTCGGCGTGGAGCCATCCAATGTCCCGATCTCGACCTGCCGGCACGTCTCAACAAAACGTGGTCGCCATGACGACCCGTCCTATCGGACTGCCCGCTCCGCCTAGTGGAGCCCGGACGCGGCCGTTCCACGCGAGGCCCAGCGTGGATCGCGCACGGCGGTCCTTTCGAACCCGCCGTGGCTCGGATCCCCGCTGGTTCTCGCGGCACGCGAAGCCCGGCACGCACCGAGGGCCCGATTCGGCTATAAGTCGCCCTAACTGGTTACCTGGTTACCGTCGACGCTTCACCTGGATCCTTACACCCCGCAGCCCGTTCCTTGCTCACACATCCAGCCGTCTCCATGCTCCTCGTACCTTTCCTTACACACCTCGGTACACTCATTCCACTCCCAGCCTTGGTCACACACCTGACCAGCGAACACTTTGGCACACATTCGTTGGTCGCACACCTCACCAACACACCTCTTCGCGCCCCCTCCTCGGTCACTTCCTCTGTGACAATCACAGGTGTGCTCTCATTCGCACACCCAACCACGTGCCTCACTACCAACTCAAATGTGCCTTCCCACACACGCTCTACCATTCCAGGTGTGCATCCTTCCATTCCAGGTGTACATCCTCGCTCACCTGTCATAACCAACTCACGCTCCGTTTCACTCTCACTACTCTCACCTCCACTCTTGACAGCGCACTCACCCTTACTCTCGACGGCACACTCTTTCCTCATGCACCCGTCCGTTACACACCTTTCTCGCGCACACCCTCCCGTTACATCCTCTGTAACACTCACCACAGGCGTACACTTCCTCGTTACATCCTCTGTAACACTCACCACAGGTGTACACTCTCTCGTTACATCCTCTGTAACACTCACCACAGGTGTACACTCTCTCGTTACTTCCTCCGTAACACTCACCACACCGCGCTTCCATGTACCCCCTCGCACACGCGCTTCGACCAACTCACTCTTGACGGCACACCCACTCCTCGGCGTGCACTTTTTCCTCACACACCCCATGGTCGGACATTCTCGCACACCTCTTTTTTCGCACACCAGACCTGTCGCACACTTCACCAATGGCCTTTCACGAACACCCGGATCCAAACCAATCCCCAAGCCGACTGAAGCTTTCCTCACATCATATACATTGCCACTCACCTCCGTACATTGTCTCCGCACCTCCTTTGCCACCTGCAAACTCTTTATTTGGTTAGTGAGCATCACACTATGAGTTGAGCACCGACCTTGTACATATTCCGCTATCTCCTCCTTTATTTCTCTCTTAGTTTCTGTCCGTCTCTTCTTAATTTCACTCACCTCTTCTTCCACTTCCTCTAATTTTTGTTTAACCTCTTTTATTTCTCGGTGCGTCTCCTCAAGTTCGTCCTCTAAGGCTACCGTGACCGTCTCTATGTGCATCCTCACCTGCCGGTCCTTTGTTTCCATTATCTCTGTCACCTCTTCCAACCTCTTCGTCAATCCCTCATGTACCATTTGACATTCCTTTTGTGTCGCTATTAATTCATTTTTAATGTCCTTTTGTGTCGCTTTTAAACCCCCGATGATTGCAGTGTTCTTTTCCACTTGGTCCGCTAGTTCCTTTTGTCCCACTGTCAGCTGTTCTACTCCTTTCGTCAGATCTTCTATTCCCCCCTGTAACTTTGCCGTATTATTTCTCACCTCTTTCTCTATACGCTTTTCGCCTCGCTTTACCTCCTCGCGTAGCCCCGAGACCTCCTCACCCACACCCCGTCGTATCTCCTCCTTCATCTCCCCCATCTCTTTTGTAGATGCCACCCTCATCTGTCCCAATTCATCCCTCTGAGCATCCAGTTTGGTTTCTACCCCGATTTTTACCTCCTCTATCTGCTCTCCCATTTGTTTAATTTCTCGGGCGGATTGCTCCCCTATCTCCCGCAATTTGCCTTCCATCCTGTTTTCTAGCCCCATTAACCCATTTTTCACCCCTTCTAACTGATTCTCCTGGGCAGCCATTCTATTTTCCACCCCCGTTAACCCATTCTTTACTTCTTTTATCCCGTTGTCTAACCCCTCAAAATTATTGTCTAACTTCCCAAATTTCTTGTCTAACTCCTCCCCAGTACCCCTCGCTTCGTCCCTCATTACCCCCATTTGGCCCCCCATTACGCCCATTTGGCCCCCCATTACGCCCAATTGCTCACTCTGAGCCCTTATTTGCTCACTCTGAGCATCCATAAGGGCCTTCATTTGGATCATAAAAAGGCCCCAATCCATCGGCGGCGCTGCTACGGTCACGGGCGTGGCTAAATTTGGCACCACAATAACCATGTGCGCGAGGCCGCCATTTTGTGCACCTGATACACCCTCAACCACCTCATTGCTCTCCTCTTCCCTTTCTTCCCCGAAGTCCTGGGTTACTTCTAACCCCTCTATCTCTCCCACCGGCATCCCGTCGCCTTGAACAGCCATGGCGCGATTTCAAAATTCGGGTTTTACTTTATAAAACAAAATAAATTTCGGTACTTTATAATTTTGAGCGCGTGAAGCGCGCTCCGGATCGATCCCACTCCTGACACCAATTGTTACAGGTCGCGGACAGATGTTATAGACCGAGCGGTGGTGTAAGACCGCGACCTAACAAAACTCACCCGATTCACCCAGAACTTTGGCCGTATCGCACCGTAGCTGCTCAATGAGGGAAAAGACAAAAACGACGAATGCAAAGAGGAAAAGGAATTAAAACGAGAAGACGTACAGACGAGTAATGGGGTTTATTATTTACACACACAAGCAAAAAGGAGCAATTAAGTTTATTTACAACACATAAGACGCAGGTGACACAGTGCAAATACTAGCTTATCTACAGGCTTAACTTATCCCAGGACAGAACAAACAAAAGACACTGACTCACGCGGGGAATTGCAGGAATCGCAGGATGTGGAGGGCTGGAGGGAGAGGGAGGTCCAAAGGGGGGTCATGCAGCACGATCGGCGCGTTTAGCAGCCGCCGTTCCTTTTCGGCCCTGCTCCAAACCGCCGCCCAGGCCCCAAGCGGCTGCCGGGTGTCGCTGCTGCTGCCGCCTCCACTTGCCTTGCCAGGCCTTGTCCCACTCGTCTAAACCCTCAACTCTTTCTTGGTCCCTCACTCTTTACCACCACTCTCTTGACGACCAACTCAGACCAACTCAGACCTCTCTCACCAAGACCAACCCTTTGTGACCAACCGACTCAGACCCTCTACTGGCAACCGACTCAGACCAACTCAGAGTGCATCTCTCACCAACTCCTCGTGACCACTTCCGTTTTGCGCCTTTTATAGCGCCTCCAGCGATTACGCCCCCGGCGTTTTGGACACGCCCATCGGGGTGCTCACCTCGGCCCTGGTTGGTCGCGCGACCCTCGGGCTCCGCCCTGGATGACGACGGGCGGGCACGCCCCTCCTCCCCTCTGACGAGGTGGAGACACGCCTTTCTTCTCCGACTCAAAGCACATGGTCAATGGCGGTTATTGGAGGGGAGGTGATTGGGAATCGAGGGCTCAGCAGTGACGAGAGGGGATGTAATATGGAAATGGAGGTTTTGGGGATGGGAAGGAAAGGGAGATTTTTGGGGATGGGAAGGAAAGGGGGATCTATTCTCTTTCACTGGTGTAATGGAGTATTTCAATTAATGGAAGACACAGCCTTACACTAATACACATAATAAGGATATAACTGTCAAAAAAGATATATCGTGTCCTGCATGTATGTTTTATGGACTAACTACGGAAACGCCCTTTGACCTTTATACAACCACAAACGGAGGGAGGAGGGGTGATATTTTACAACAACCTTTTACAACAACCTTTTACAACAACGTTTTACAACAACAATAAAATAAAAAAAACATTCTCATATCCACAACACTGCACCCTCCTCCCCTTAGGCACGTCCCGGGCCTATAACTTTTACCTTAGTGTGGCACGTAGGTGTAGTTCCCTCTACTTTTAACCTGACCCTGAGTGCGACAGTTTTAAAACATAATAAATGTGTCCCGCTGCTCCATTGCACCCTGCCTAACAGACTTACGCCCACAGTTAACCGAATTGCGGAATGGTCTTCAAACTACACACTGACGGTGGGAAGCATTATTTACAATTGACGCTATTTTTATTTACAAAACTAACCCAGGACCTGTAATTGTTCTTTCGGGGGGGGGGAGACAGTCTGCTCTGCATCGACGCACCATGAACGCACCCAAAAACGCACCAATACAAGCCCAAGCACCAATCGGTGCAGTCACCATTGTTCATCAATGTTCAACAATAAAATAAAATCAACAACCCCTAACCCTGCAGGTGGTCTCTTGCTCTTCGGCTCCCTCTGCTGGTGATTATTATTTGTCTTCCAGATGTTGTCATTTTCATTTTGCTTTGCTTACTGGCGGCCTATTTTCAATAAAGTGTGCCCAATGTGTCCTTTTTTATTTGCTTTATTTATGGCCCACAGGGCCGACTATGTGTGGTTCACCTGTGGGGCACCGGTGCCCTGTGGCCAAGGTCCGCCAGCAAGATTTCGGGCCCTCATGGCCGGTTCCAGCAGAGGGGCCATGCCCCAACCCATGGGGTCCATAAGTGGTGCTCGGCCACAGGCATGTGGTCCATAATGTGGTGCATCGATGCAGACAGCTGGTTCTGGGAATTTCGGGCGCACAATGGCCGACCCACGCACGCTCCCCTCGGCGCCCAACGGCGCACAGGTCATGTGGGAGACAAAAGGGGAAAGACAATTGAGCGAGGGGTAAGGTCACAAGGGTACACATCAATAAGGCAATGCAAGGCGAAATGCGTACGGAGGGCGAAGTGAGAAAGCTCGTCCCTACCGTACGTCACCCCCCTGTCACCTACCCTACCCTTGCCCTTACCCCATATGTACAAAAATCTACACATTTACAAATTCGTCACTACTGTCACGTCTTCCCCATATTTCCCCTATACCAAATTCGTCTCTACAATCCCTCTACTTCAAAATTTGCCATCACCAATTCATCATCAATCCTCATAAGGAGGGAGAGATGGAATTACGCACAATGTCACACCCACGTCATGATGCGTCTCACAATCCAAACATTTGCATCATAAAAAATAATCAAAACATGGCATGGTGTGGAGTACCTGTCACCTCAGGTGAGTGGATGCAGATGGTGCGAGGAGATCCTTCATCCTAACTATTTTCTAAATGACTTTAACACACTTTACACTACCCGGGGTCTTTCCCTGCCAATCCATTGGCCAACTTACACTATGGGTTCTAAAAACCAATTCCCATTGACCAAACTGTGGTGCTTTTCAATTTGGGGTCTCACTCCCCTGATTCATCTCCCGGTGCCCTCGCACAATTTCTGGGCCGCGACGTGTAACTCTCCCAGCAGGTCTACCCACCTGCACACCCCCACCACTGCAGTTGCCTCCGAGCTTACCTGCTCCCTGCCCTAACCTAACTACCTGGGGAAGGCCCTCTGGCGCTCTCCCCACTCGGTGCCCTCTCTGGCACTGGGCTACCCGGGTCTGTCCTCCGGATCCTCGGGCCCCACTGACACTAACGGCTCCCAGAGCCCACCTGCGGCCTCACCTGGCCGACATCCTCACAGTGGTGGAGCGCCCAACCAACTACCCACACTAACAGGCTACACGCCCAGCCATTTCCACGACACTAATGCACCCATCCAAATACCATTCGTTCACCTCGCTCCACAGATGCCAATATCCAACCACAATTTACCTATACCCTCTACCTAACACTTACACTACCCGCCCCGGGTATCCGTGATGGGGGTCCACTCTTCCCCCATTCACACCTTCGCACCATCCACTCCACTCCACAATTTCCACCATTCTCACTCCACGACCATCCATTCCAATCCTCCAGACCATTTATTCCATACACCTGTCTTTCATTCACCTGTCGTTGCACACCTGTGCAATCCTACCTGGTGCCACCTGCACCCTCCTCCTCTTCCTGGACCATTTGGTCAACACAACACGCAATCACCACTACTCCCTCATACACTGCTCCACACACCTGTTCAGTTGCACACCTGTGCAATCACACCTGTTCAATTCTCACACACACGGCATCATCTCAGCTAACTACTCCCCTCTGAAACTTGCGCTTCCCAGTCGTCCCTTTAAACTATTGCGCTCCCACGTCATTATCATCCACACTAAACTACCTGCGTCCCCACTACAGGTATCAGTCACTAACTAAACTTAACGTCACCTAATGTCATCTTCTAGGTCCCTACACTTATCCAAGCCCTCCCTGGCTCGGTTGTCATAGCCACCCCATAAACTATTGCGCATTTGCCCCACCACGTGAGGGATGACAGAGTTGCCATCCCACCACATCGGGGGTCTCTCACTATCAATTTTGTTCGTCCAGATTCCAACCAATTCAAAAATTTTCCATTTACTGCCAATTCTATTCACTTTTCTAAATTTCGTTTTAAATCACTATCACTATCACCCTCACCCGTCTACTTATTACATCCTCTCGGTGCGCCAATTCACGTCTACAGCCCGGCTTCGTACAGCCGAGCAATGAACGCGGCTTCTTTTGTGCCTGCGGCTGGATGCGTCCCGCATTCGGGGCGGGGGCGGGGGCTTACCCGGGCCGAGATCCCACGCACCACCTCGGCGTGGAGCCATCCAATGTCCCGATCTCGACCTGCCGGCACGTCTCAACAAAACGTGGTCGCCATGACGACCCGTCCTATCGGACTGCCCGCTCCGCCTAGTGGAGCCCGGACGCGGCCGTTCCACGCGAGGCCCAGCGTGGATCGCGCACGGCGGTCCTTTCGAACCCGCTGTGGCTCGGATCCCCGCTGGTTCTCGCGGCACACGAAGCCCGGCACGCACCGAGGGCCCGATTCGGCTATAAGTCGCCCTAACTGCTAACCTGGTTACCGTCGATGCTTCACCTGGATCCTTACACCCCGCAGCCCGTTCCTTGCTCACACATCCAGCCGTCTCCATGCTCCTCGTACCTTTCCTTACACACCTCGGTACACTCATTCCACTCCCAGCCTTGGTCACACACCTGACCACCGAACACTTTGGCACACATTCGTTGGTCGCACACCTCACCAACACACCTCTTCGCGCCCCCTCCTCGGTCACTTCCTCTGTGACAATCACAGGTGTGCTCTCATTCGCACACCCAACCACGTGCCTCACTACCAACTCAAATGTGCCTTCCCACACACGCTCTACCATTCCAGGTGTGCATCCTTCCATTCCAGGTGTACATCCTCGCTCACCTGTCATAACCAACTCACGCTCCGTTTCACTCTCACTACTCTCACCTCCACTCTTGACAGCGCACTCACCCTTACTCTCGACGGCACACTCTTTCCTCATGCACCCGTCCGTTACACACCTTTCTCGCGCACACCCTCCCGTTACATCCTCTGTAACACTCACCACAGGCGTACACTTCCTCGTTACATCCTCTGTAACACTCACCACAGGTGTACACTCTCTCGTTACATCCTCTGTAACACTCACCACAGGTGTACACTCTCTCGTTACTTCCTCCGTAACACTCACCACACCGCGCTTCCATGTACCCCCTCGCACACGCGCTTCGACCAACTCACTCTTGACGGCACACCCACTCCTCGGCGTGCACTTTTTCCTCACACACCCCATGGTCGGACATTCTCGCACACCTCTTTTTTCGCACACCAGACCTGTCGCACACTTCACCAACGGCCTTTCACGAACACCCGGATCCAAACCAATCCCCAAGCCGACTGAAGCTTTCCTCACATCATATACATTGCCACTCACCTCCGTACATTGTCTCCGCACCTCCTTTGCCACCTGCAAACTCTTTATTTGGTTAGTGAGCATCACACTATGAGTTGAGCACCGACCTTGTACATATTCCGCTATCTCCTCCTTTATTTCTCTCTTAGTTTCTGTCCGTCTCTTCTTAATTTCACTCACCTCTTCTTCCACTTCCTCTAATTTTTGTTTAACCTCTTTTATTTCTCGGTGCGTCTCCTCAAGTTCGTCCTCTAAGGCTACCGTGACCGTCTCTATGTGCATCCTCACCTGCCGGTCCTTTGTCTCCATTATCTCTGTCACCTCTTCCAACCTCTTCGTCAATCCCTCATGTACCATTTGACATTCCTTTTGTGTCGCTATTAATTCATTTTTAATGTCCTTTTGTGTCGCTTTTAAACCCCCGATGATTGCAGTGTTCTTTTCCACTTGGTCCGCTAGTTCCTTTTGTCCCACTGTCAGCTGTTCTACTCCTTTCGTCAGATCTTCTATTCCCCCGTGTAACTTTGCCGTATTATTTCTCACCTCTTTCGCTATACGCTTTTCGCCTCGCTTTACCTCCTCGCGTAGCCCCGAGACCTCCTCACCCACACCCCGTCGTATCTCCTCCTTCATCTCCCCCATCTCTTTTGTAGATGCCACCCTCATCTGTCCCAATTCATCCCTCTGAGCATCCAGTTTGGTTTCTACCCCGATTTTTACCTCCTCTATCTGCTCTCCCATTTGTTTAATTTCTCGGGCGGATTGCTCCCCTATCTCCCGCAATTTGCCTTCCATCCTGTTTTCTAGCCCCATTAACCCATTTTTCACCCCTTCTAACTGATTCTCCTGGGCAGCCATTCTATTTTCCACCCCCGTTAACCCATTCTTTACTTCTTTTATCCCGTTGTCTAACCCCTCAAAATTATTGTCTAACTTCCCAAATTTCTTGTCTAACTCCTCCCCAGTACCCCTCGCTTCGTCCCTCATTACCCCCATTTGGCCCCCCATTACGCCCATTTGGCCCCCCATTACGCCCAATTGCTCACTCTGAGCCCTTATTTGCTCACTCTGAGCATCCATAAGGGCCTTCATTTGGATCATAAAAAGGCCCCAATCCATCGGCGGCGCTGCTACGGTCACGGGCGTGGCTAAATTTGGCGCCACAATAACCATGTGCGCGAGGCCGCCATTTTGTGCACCTGATACACCCTCAACCACCTCATTGCTCTCCTCTTCCCTTTCTTCCCCAAAGTCCTGGGTTACTTCTAACCCTTCTATCTCTCCCACCGGCATCCCGTCGCCTTGAACAGCCATGGCGCGATTTCAAAATTCGGGTTTTACTTTATAAAACAAAATAAATTTCGGTACTTTATAATTTTGAGCGCGTGAAGCGCGCTCCGGATCGATCCCACTCCTGACACCAATTGTTACAGGTCGCGGACAGATGTTATAGACCGAGCGGTGGTGTAAGACCGCGACCTAACAAAACTCACCCGATTCACCCAGAACTTTGGCCGTATCGCACCGTAGCTGCTCAATGAGGGAAAAGACAAAAACGACGAATGCAAAGAGGAAAAGGAATTAAAACGAGAAGACGTACAGACGAGTAATGGGGTTTATTATTTACACACACAAGCAAAAAGGAGCAATTAAGTTTATTTACAACACATAAGACGCAGGTGACACAGTGCAAATACTAGCTTATCTACAGGCTTAACTTATCCCAGGACAGAACAAACAAAAGACACTGACTCACGCGGGGAATTGCAGGAATCACAGGATGTGGAGGGCTGGAGGGAGAGGGAGGTCCAAAGGGGGGTCATGCAGCACGATCGGCGCGTTTAGCAGCCGCCGTTCCTTTTCGGCCCTGCTCCAAACCGCCGCCCAGGCCCCAAGCGGCTGCCGGGTGTCGCTGCTGCTGCCGCCTCCACTTGCCTTGCCAGGCCTTGTCCCACTCGTCTAAACCCTCAACTCTTTCTTGGTCCCTCACTCTTTACCACCACTCTCTTGACGACCAACTCAGACCAACTCAGACCTCTCTCACCAAGACCAACCCTTTGTGACCAACCGACTCAGACCCTCTACTGGCAACCGACTCAGACCAACTCAGAGTGCATCTCTCACCAACTCCTCGTGACCACTTCCGTTTTGCGCCTTTTATAGCGCCTCCAGCGATTACGCCCCCGGCGTTTTGGACACGCCCATCGGGGTGCTCACCTCGGCCCTGGTTGGTCGCGCGACCCTCGGGCTCCGCCCTGGATGACGACGGGCGGGCACGCCCCTCCTCCCCTCTGACGAGGTGGAGACACGCCTTTCTTCTCCGACTCAAAGCACATGGTCAATGGCGGTTATTGGAGGGGAGGTGATTGGGAATCGAGGGCTCAGCAGTGACGAGAGGGGATGTAATATGGAAATGGAGGTTTTGGGGATGGGAAGGAAAGGGAGATTTTTGGGGATGGGAAGGAAAGGGGGATCTATTCTCTTTCACTGGTGCAATGGAGTATTTCAATTAATGGAAGACACAGCCTTACACTAATACACATAATAAGGATATAACTGTCAAAAAAGATATATCGTGTCCTGCATGTATGTTTTATGGACTAACTACGGAAACGCCCTTTGACCTTTATACAACCACAAACGGAGGGAGGAGGGGTGATATTTTACAACAACCTTTTACAACAACGTTTTACAACAACAATAAAATAAAAAAAACATTCTCATATCCACAACAATATATATATATATATATATATATATATATATATATATATATATATATATATATATATATATATATATATATATATATATATATATATATATATATATGTGTGTGTGCGCAGTGTCTGTGTTGTCACTGAACTACTCCCTCAAACTTATGTAAAATCGTACCAAACTTCTGGTATGCACCTATCTCTCCCACGTGTATGTCCAAAGGGTATTTTTTAGCTTAGGGGATAAGGATTAATTATCCCTAGTATGTCTTACCCTGTGTGATTTTTCCTTTGGCTCTTTTGGCCCTGCACCGTAGACACTAGTGAAAATGCCCATTAATTGCACGAAATAATAACCATAAAACCAACCGGAAGCCAGTTCAGAACACAGCCATTTGGGACGCACCAGCTACATCGACACGAAAGACAGGCAGGCCGAAGACACGCCCCGATGAGCCATGATTGGTCAGGGCGGAGCAAGAAGCGACTTGCTATTGGGCGGGAGTTGACCCATGGGATGGTCGGGGTGGGAAGGGACTCATGATTGGCCAGGGCGGAGCAAGAAGCTACCCGCTGATTGGTGGAAGGAAGGCCGAGGAGGAAGCAGAGCACCGATTGGTGAAGAACTGACTATATATATATATATATATATATATATATATATATATACATATATATATATATATATATATATATATGACGTCAAAGGCAAGCAAGAAGTGGCACGCTGATTGGTGGAGAAGCGCTGATGATGTCATGACCCAACGTTAAAATAACTCAAGGACGGATATTTTCTCTCTTGCTCGCTGACCATGGACTCTTGCTTTTTGCCCTTCACGCCGTCATTTTGCCCTTCCTCCCCTCTCGCATCTTCCTCTTGTCCCTCGACGTTCCTGCCTCTTGCTCACCCCTGGTCTTTGACGCTCTTGCTGACGCCGTCCTTTGGCGTGCGGGGAGAACGGAGGCCTGACTTTGTGCATGCGTGCCAAAAGATGAGCGGTTTCCCGCCAACACCGGAGCCGCGTCGGGACTGCGCGCTGGGCCTGGACGATTGCTGACGATGCACCGAGCGAGTTGAGCGGAGTGCCACGATAACCCACACGTATTTTATTTTCCAGTTTATTTTCATCCTGTGTCTGTGTTATAAGTCTGGTGTGGGGACGTCCCGATTAGGAATTTGATTTACCGTCGCGTTTCTTGTTACCGGCATTCCGTTTTAATAAACCTGTTTATTTTTATACATTTTAAATCCGTGTTTGTTCAGGTTTATTTTCCGCAGGTTTGAAGACTGCCCAGCGGGATCGCGACAGGTAACCTTCAGCTTCCTCTTCCCCTTTCTTTCCCCGCGTATTTTCAAGCCACCGTCTGTAATTCCAATTTGAAGAGACATAATTACTCTTTTATGGAAAATGTTTTTAGAGTTTTTTATCCTCAAAAGTAGACCATAGTAAATACACAGTCGTGGTAAAAGATTGGCCTTTATTTAAAACCCTATTCAAATCATCCTTATGAAGTGGGACAAATAAAATACACATTGTGTTTTATTTCGGTAGATAATTAATCTGACGAGTTATCAATGAACACAAGTTTATACTTTAACCCCATTGGAGCATCTAAACCCCTTTAGCCGTAGATTCTTCATTCTCTGTGCAGAGTAAAATGCTCTTGATACACAAACTTTCGGCATGAAAGATCACATTCTTTTCACTCTTTCTTCATCAAGACAGATGAAATGCATACAGGAACTCTCCTATATGATGCAAATACCTTGCCGAAAGCTCCAGTCCTCCTCCTGTTCATCCAACCGGTGCATGTCTGGCCAGTGGACAGACCTTGCTGGATGGCAGTCTTGCCGTTCACTTCACATGACTCCCTTCTGCGAATCTGCCAACCAATAGACTCGGACTTCTACTGGTCGACTCTTTTTATTGACCGTTTCACGCCTCATGCTCATTGGCCTCTTGAAGCCTGCTTGCCAGACTCTGATTGGTATTCAGCCATGATCAAGCCCATTGGCTTAGGGCCTGCTGGCTATGCCTAAACCAGATATTCTTTATTTAAAAAAGCGTGAAATTAAAGTACTTTCAAAAAGTGCAAATTAAATGCTGGGGAAGGAAGGGGTTAGAGAGGCATGATCTCTCTAGACACGTGATCTTTGACGATTATAATTAGGTTTTACAACTAGTACAATACAACTGAATGGGCACGTAATTCCAAGAACTATCCTGCCATCATTAATCCCCTTAATATCCTATGGCTGTTACTGTAACACGATTTTTGTTCAGCTTGAGCCTTGAGCTAACAGAAGGAGAGAGAGAGTTCCAGGTCCACAATCCAATGATCCCGTACCGGAGTACATCACTAAGACAGTTGTTCCCTGCAGTGGCTGATCACAATGAGAAGGCATAGAACAAACGTTCTATGTTGTTCACCATGGTTCCTTTATATGTCCGGTTTCCCTCACTTGAAGGCAACACCTCTACAGCCTTACTGCCACCTTACGAAGTGTGCAAAATGCTTATTCCTCCTCTCAGCAGTGGGGTCAAGGGGAGGGACAGATATCTAAAGTAAGTGCCGTGGTGCCACTTCTCCCTTGACCGCTATGTTATCTCTGCTCAAGTGAGCAAACAGAAACGGCAGTAGATCAAACAGGCAGTGTGAGTTGGTCAAACAGAAAGTGGATCCCTCTGTCTATTAGGAAACCAAGATGGACACAAAATCTTGCATCACATTTGCAAAATGACACAAAATGCCAGCACAAAAGACATGAATGGAAGACACTTTAATGCACTTAATTTATCTATCCCATATTCAATGCTATACTAGTAACATGACCGGTTAAGATGTTTGCAGCCATGTTGAGAATGAAAGCCAAATTCGACAGCGTAAAAGATGACCGCACGACATCTGCACCATTCTGCTGGATAAAGTCATTTATTTCAAGATATTTGTAAAAGGCTGAGAGTTATGACGTATTCTTGGAATGTATTGTCTGGGTATCATGGAATGAGATACCAACTTATCATTCTCATCTTCTTCTGCAATGTCCCATTTTTACTTACAACACCAAAGGTGGACGAGGTTATGTTTTCACCCCTGTCTGTTTGGTATGACGAAAATAGAAAATTTTCATGACGTGTCGGTCTGTCTCGCTTGTATTTTGTTTGTCTGTGAGTGCAATAACTCGCAAACGCTTTCAGCTGTCTTCGTCAACCTTTACCAGATGATTCCGAAGGACGAAAGTGAGGCTGTCAATTATTTTTTTTGACATATAGGTCAAAGGTCAAGGTTCTCTCGTTTGTTCGAGCAATATCTCAGCCATCGAGCTAGGAAGCTGAAATTTAGGCACAATAGTGAACCAGTGCTTTGGCCTAAACAGTATTTTTATTTTTTGATTAAGCAATTAATTGATTAATTACTTAATTCTAAGTGAATTATTAAATTCTTATTTATTTCCTTTCTTGGCTGGGCACCTCGGGCACGTTTTGAGCTCGGAAGCTGATATTTGGACACAACAGTGACCATGTTATTTGTCTGCAAAAGGTATTTTGATTTATTGATTAATCAATGAATCAATTAATGATTACATTTTTTGATTAATTATTTGATCAATTAATTTTCAAAAGGTTACAGATTCGGATGAAGCAGTGTTGGTTTCGGTATTCTATTAAACAATCGATTCAGAAATTAATTATTTTACGATTATCATTCATATATTTTAATTACACAATCAATCAATTGTTGATTCTTTCGATTTTCATCATATCTGTCAGGCTACCTACAACCTGATGCCTTCTTGTCTGCTTGTGAACAGGATATCCCAAAAAGTTGTGGACAGATTTGGATAAAATTTGGTGGAGAGGTTGGGTGTGTGACAATGACGAAATGATTAGATTTTGGTGAAGATTTGAAACTGGATCCGGTTCAGAGGGTTTTTAAGTGATTCTTCACCTAAGCCTGGCGTTGGCTTAGCGGTCAGGGTGCTGGTTTGGGATCCTAGGATCCTGGGTTCGAATCCCGGTCGATCGCTGAATTAACGCCAGGGAGGTTGACTCAGCCTGTCATCCTTCCGAGGTCGGCAAATTGAGTACCAGCTTGCTGGGATGAATGAGCACGGTGTGTACCCCGATTTAGAATAGGTACACCGTATCCCTGCGCATCCTAAGATCGTGACCAAGGGTTGGCGTCAGGAAGGGCATCCGGCCATAAAAACATTGCCTCAAACAGGGAACCATGATTGTCATGGGGCCCGCAAGGCTAACCCCTGCTCTAGCGGGGAAAATTGCCTCAAACGATCATTCATATCATTCATTCTTCACCATTGAGTGATAGGGCAAAAAACTATATATAAAAGGATATCTCAAAAAGTTGGACGGATTCTGCCAAAATTTGGTGGACTAGGGCATGCCCGTACTATATATATATCTAACATTATATCCCCCCCCTCTATTTACATCAAATGGTTTGGTCCATGAAATGTTTTGGTCCATTCGCAACGCCAAAGCGAACGGCGAACGCTTTACATGAAATGGTTTGGTCCATGAAATGTTTTGGTTCATTCGCAACGCCAAAGCGAACGGCGAACGGCTTGCGAGTACAGTGACAATCCCCCCCCCCCCCTCTATTTACATGAAATGGTTTTAATTAGTTTTAAAACATAGTTTAACGCCAACATATGGCATGCCCGTACCCGTACTATCCGTAATGGCGCACGCTCTCACAGGAGCTCCGGAAGGTCGCATATCGCAGGAAAGCGAAAGAATGGCAAATTAGTTTTAATTAGTTTTAAAACATCGTTTAACGCCAACATAGCGCCAACATAGTTTGCCGACGGGAAATAAATGAATACGCTCTCAAATGTGCCATCCGAGGCAGAGTGTGTTCGCCACGTTCGGCACACGCGATAGCTCGCTGCTCTCTGATTGGTTTAATCGTTTTTTGGACATAGCTCGGTAAGTAATTGTCCGATTAATATGAAACCTTGAAAAGGCACATCCTCGGGTCCCCAGCAATATACCTGGCAAGTTTCAAGTATATCGGACCGGTAGTTGTCGAGAAACAGCGGTCACAGACAAACAAACAAACAAACAAACATACACACAGAGATTACTGGAATTATAGATAGATGAGTTGGTAAGGTGACAAGAACAAGCGATTCGATTTTGGTTCAGGTCCGAATCCAGACCTGACCTATGAGTGGGATACAAAACATAAACTGCTCAGCCTGGCGGAGGTATGCGCTATACTGAATGCCCTTCCAGTGAGTTTGGGGTTGGCATCTCATAAAGCGTGCAAGA
Source organism: Myxine glutinosa (assembly GCF_964187855.1). Taxonomy (NCBI): domain Eukaryota; kingdom Metazoa; phylum Chordata; class Myxini; order Myxiniformes; family Myxinidae; genus Myxine; species Myxine glutinosa. The sequence continues at coordinate 173,878,367 of NC_136267.1, forward strand.
TTGGCCAAGTATTTCATGAAGAAGCTCGCCAAACTCATCATATTGAAGTGATAAGGGATCAAGTTTGACCAAACCACAGCAATGAACTCCTTCATTGCTGCCATGCGACCGAAGCAAACCAGTGTAAATGATATCCCACCATCCACAGCAAATGCATTCTCTTTGTGATGGCATTCTTGTGCAGAGGTAAATCGAATTAAGATCAATGCATTCACAGAAGAAGGTAAATACTCGGCTTACAGGAAGAAGATGCTTTAATGCAGCATGTCGGAGAGCAGCAAATCCCTGCAACAGCAAAAAAGTAAATTACATTCCAGGAATCTTCTTGGAGTTTTAAATGGAGGCAGAATGTGGGGCGACCTCCGGGTAAAGGCCTTTATTCTACTTCAACATTGGCATTAAAGGAATTGTTTACACAAGCCAAGGGACTCCTTAGCCATTCAATGTGCTGAACAATCTTTTCTAAACTTATGAGACAAAAGTGCAACACAATCCTAAAACATTGAAAACACTTGTTATTTCATTTCGCTTCCAAAATCCATTTAAAATGGGATTAATTCCAGAACCAAAACATAACAAAGAGAAAATTAGACTTTGTGCACAAATTGTGAACGACGTAGATTGTGTGTTTTCGTTTTGATTATTACCCCGCGCGCACTAAAGCGAAAAGCAGGTTGAAAAAGCAAATGGTTCACTTCTCTCTGTCTTTCTGTCCTTCTGTATAAAAGCTTAAACTTGTGATTGAGTCACAACTTACTTTCAATTTACTGTTATATTTTGAACAGAAAGCGGAACAAACAACAGGCATTTTAAGGCTAGAGCGGGGGTTAGCTTTTTTCCGGATTTTTCCGGAAAGTTATTTAGCTTTTAGGTTAGCTTTTCCCTGCTAGAGCGGGGGTTAGCCTTTTGGTCCCCATGACAATCTTCTCCATTTTGCCCTATTTTCTGCATCTCCCCTTGTTAACCCCCTTGCCCGCATTTCTTCTTCCACCATCTTTAGCCAAGTCTTTCTCGGTCTTCCCCGTCCTCTACTTCCTTCTACATTCATTTCCATCACTCTTCTCAACCAGTCATTTTCATCCTTCCTCAACACATGACCAAACCATCTCAACCTGTTCCTCTTCACAGCATCAATCACAGGCTCTATTCCCATCATCTTTCGCAATTCATCATTTGTCTTCCTCTCTCTCAACGATACTCCGCACATCCGTCGAACCATTCGCATTTCCACCCTTTCCAGCCTTCGTTGCTGCTCTACGTTCATTACCCATGTCTCGCTCCCATAAATCATAACACTTCTCACACATGCAGATATTTGTAATACATACAACACAACAACAACATGCATTTTAAGGCCATTTTCCCTGCTAGAGCGGGGTTTAGCCTTGCGGTCCCCATGACAATCTTCTCCATTTTGCCCTATTTTCTGCATCTCTCCTTGTTAACCCCCTTGCCCACATTTCTTCTTCCACCATCTTTAGCCAAGTCTTTCTCGGTCTTCCCCATCCTCTACTCCCTTCTACATTCATTTCCATCACTCTTCTCAACCAGTCACTTTCACCCTTCCTCAACACATGACCAAACCATCTCAACCTGTTCCTCTTCACAGCATCCATCACAGGCTCTATTCCCATCATCTTTCGCAATTCATCATTTGTCTTCCTCTCTCTCAATGATACTCCACACTTTTTAAGGAAGCGGAACATTAATGGAAAAACAAACCGAATTTGTCCCGATCGCGCATGCGCAGACATGAGTGAGATCGTTCTTAAGCGGTGAAGCAGCTTCAATATTTGGTTTATTCTGTCTGCCTGTCAGTCAAACAAGATTGAAAATCATTCCAAACAGGAAACTTACTGTTTTTCGGGACGTCATCAAAGACATAAACAACAGGCACGAATAAGTAATGCAACGTGTTAACGAAGGTGGTGTAAAAGACGTGACATCAACGGCGGTAAACTTACCAAAATTAGTTTTCTAGAACCTTTAAAATCCTTATTTAAATTTAATTTTATACTTGAACACAAACCCCCTTTTACCATAGCATTTTCAAAATTCTTCTGTTTAGCAGTACTTGGACAAAAAATTAAGGCATTTTACGTCATCACGACCAATCAAATGTTACACTCGTAGACCCGCCCATCTCCTTGCTTCTCAAGATTGTGCGCGTTAACGTTATATGAACTACCTTGTTTAATATGAACTAATTCACAAAAAAAAAGAAACAAATTTCCCCACAGGTCAAAAAAAAAGCAAATTAAAAGTTCTGTTTGAATAATTGAGTGAATATGTGCACCAGTATGAGTCAAGGAAGGTGTATTTATCATTTTATCTTTAATACAATTAAGAGATCACAAGGAAAGTAGACTTTTGTGCATGTGAAACTTCTACTTATTCTTCTTCTTTTGTATGCAGCACAAGACTGCTGGGTAGCATCATTGGCTGGGGCAAAGGCTGTGCTGCTGATGTAGTGACCCCTGCAAGTCAGGGCAGGAATTTGTAATTTGTTCATGGTGCCGGCGATAGATATACTCTTCGCAAAGGACACCGTGGAATATTCAAAGTCCAACAACTAATGCCAACAGCGGGACGCCTAGTTTAACGTCCATCCGAGGGGTGGCACACACATCGATACGTCTCGCCTTGTCTGTGAAACACCAGGTTGACAGGTTGTACCTGGGCCGACATTAGAACCCAGGCTAGATGGCTCAGAGGTGAGTGTATGTACCTCTAGGCCATTCTTCCAGCCCCCATATGGAATTGCTGTTGACTCCATTAGTATGAAATATGAATACCATAATATGAAATGCAAACACCATTAAATAATTGATGCAATCCATTTCCAAAACTAGATGGTATTCATAGAATACTTACCCTGCAGTCAACTTGATGTGAGCCAACTCTTCTGTTTTGGAACGTATTTTTTCTTTGATCCAATATGGTTGCCAGACCACATGAGCGATAACATCATAAATTTTTATTCTGTAATATAATTGTTGTGTAGATCCACTCAATAAATTTCAAACTGATCAGACTAAGCATTGTCCCTGTGAAATCATGATGTCATAATTACGACACCAATGACGTCATCGTAAACATCACCGACTCCCCATTTGGAGTTCATGACAATGAGCAACGTTTCAATTTTTTTCAAAGAGCAGTTTCAGAGATATAAAGGTGCAACGTTTTCTGGTTTTTCCAAGATGGCGGCTGTACCACGTGACCTATGACGTCATAATTATCATTAAAATATTCCACAGAGGAAGTGCTCCGATGGTGAAAAATTTGTGTCAATCGGACCAAGAACTGCAGAGAAGAAAAATTCATACTGATCGAATCAAGCGTTGTACTTGTCAAATTATGCCATCATAATTAAGGTACCGATGATATCATTAACATATCTTATTCCGCATGGGGAGTACTTGACAATGAGCTATGTTTCAATTTTTTTCCATGGAGCGGTTTTAGATATTAGAGAGGTGCAACGTTTTTCGATTTTTCCAAGATGGCGCCTCGATCACGTGACCTATGACGTCATAATTATCATTAAACATTTCTAAATGAGTCGCTATCGACTAACAGCTGCAGAGGAAAAAAAAAATCATACTGATCAGATCAAGCGTTGTACTTATCGAATTATGACGTCATAATGAAAGCACCGATGACATCATCATCAACATATCTTATTCCCCATGGGGAGTACTTGACAATGAGCCTTGCTTCAACTTTTTCGATCGAGCGGTTTGGGAGATACAGAGGTTTAAAGTTTTTTCAAGATGGCGTCTGTACCATGTGACCTATGACTTCATAATTATGAGTAAAAATATTCTACAGACGGAGGTGCTCCTATGGTAAAATTTTGTGCCAATCGGACCAATGTTTGCCGAGAAAATGAATTTAAAAAATGCAGACACGCCACACGTACGGACGCAGCCTAATGCTTAACCCTGATTTCGCTTCGCGAGCGCAGGGTAACAAGTTAGATGGTCTGAAGAAAACGCAAAAGCTAACTTTACATTGGGCATCAGATATATCCAGCATGTACTTTATGCCCCAGATATACCCCATTGAACATACCCCAGCAGGCTCAAGAAGAAAATATCTAAACTATTTTTAATTTGAGGAAAATAGGAAGGATGACTCATTTTCCTAATTAAAGCATTTTTGTGCCTCCGGCGACGTATTATGTTTTCAGGTTTTCCATCCAGCTGTCCGTCCGTCAGTCTGTCCGCGATAGGTCTTCGTTACCGCGATAACTTGACAACGGCTAAAGGGATATTCGTCAAACTTGGCACAGATATCTATAATGTGGTGAAGATGAGCTGATTAGATTTTTGGGTCATGGGGTAAAAGGGCAAAGGTCAGAGGTCATGTTAGGTAAAAATACTGTTACCGCGATAACTTGTGAACCAGTGATGGGATTCTGACCAAATTTTGTACACTTATGTAGAATGATATATAGATGAACTGATTAGATTTTGGGGTGAAGAGGTCAAAGTCTGTAATAGGTATATAACTTGAGAACGGCTGATGTGATCCAATCCAAACTTGGTGCAGGTATGTATAATATTGTAAAGATTAAGTGATTAGATTTTGGGGTCATAGGTAAAAGGGCAAAGGTCAAAGTCTGTAATATTTCTATAACTTGAGAATGGCTGAAATGATCAAATTCAAGCTTAGTACAGGTATGTATAATGGTGTAAAGATTAATGTATTCGATTTTGAGGTCAAAGGTCAAAGGTCAAATCTGTAATAGGTCTATACCTTGAGAACGGCTGAAGTTATTTAATTCAAAATTGGTACAGGCATGTATAATGTTGTAAAGATCAACTTATTAGATTTTGGGGTCAAAGGTCAAATCGGTAATAGGCCTATAACTTGGGAACGGCTGACGTTATCCAATTCAAACTTAGTACAGGCATGTATGATGATTTAAAGATTAAGTGATTAGATTTTGGGCTCAAAGGTCAAAGTCTATAAGAGGTCTATAACTCGAGTTGTCGATTTCAAACTTCAGATTAAATAACTTCAGATCGGCTGAAGTTATTTAATTCAAACTTGGTACAGGTATGTATAATGTTTTAAAGATCAACTTATTAGATTTTGGGGTCAAAGGTCAAATCTGTAATAGGCCTATAACATGGGAACGGCTGAAGTTATCCAATTCAAACTTAGTACAGGCATGTATGATGATGTAAAGATTAAGCGATTCGATTTTGGGGTCAAAGGTCAAAGTCTGTAAGAGGTCTATAACTCGAGAATGGCTGAAGTGATGTAATTCAAACTTGGTACAGGTAATATATAATGATGTAAAGATAACTGATTATATTTTGGGTTGAAGAGGTCAAAGGTTAAAGGTCAAAGTCTGTAATGGGTCTATAACTTGAGAATGGCTTAAGGGATCTAATTCAAACTTGGTACAGGTATGCATAATGATGTAAAGATTAACTGATTATATTTTAGGGGTCCTGAGGTCAAAGGCCAAAGGTCATGTCATGTAAAAATGTGCTAACTTGGGCACAGCTGAATGGATTTAAATAAAGCTTCATACAAGTATTATAATGATGTAATAATGTGGGCGGAGGCATATCAGTCGACGTTGTGACGTTGAAGAGTGCAGTTCTAGTTTGAAAGTTGAATCATATCTAGGCAAACAGTGCACAGCTTTGAACTACCATCACTACATGTATTTTCTTTAATAAGGTATGTTTTCGTGAGTGTTCTCTGTGGGACAGTTTTTTGTGATACTCTCTAAAGTACAGTTTCTGGACTCCAGGTAAATGGTGCAACAACAACAAATGACCAGTGAGGAAAAAACATATTAGAAGGGAAGAAAGAGAGGAAAGGACGACTGAGAGCAACAAGGCGAAGGCTGTGTTCCTTTGCGACTCACCTTCAGTGGCCACACTTTGTTTCCAGTGGTGCGTTCCATTTAAATCCGACATCCACAGTGAAAAAGAAATCGGGGGTTTCCTGCGTGGGAATCTGTGAAGGTTCACTGACTCATCAATTCCTTTGCCACATAGATGGCTCAACTCTAACCCACTATGCGCTGGTCCATGGAGGAGATTCAGTTTGTCTCCTTATATCTACCCTTTGAGTGATTCTTCTCGCTGAAATCCATCCACTATTCATTGGACCTGCCTGTTGGACATTGTGCTTCTCCTGTTACCTCAGTTACATCACTGCTTCATGTATTACCTCCTGGTGCCATTTTGGTGATTCATCCACCATTTCGACAAGGCGATCAGTGTGTTGACTGGTGTTTACTTTTGGAGCTTATCGTCCCTCAAACGTCTACAATCCTTCAACCAAATCATCCTTTTCAGCGAGTTCCTGTCTTCGTTTTCTGTACAGTACCACTGTAAAAGCTGAATAGGGTTCTCCTCCATGCTTCGGTGGTTCAGGAATTCACCTTCTGAGGACTTATTGAACATGACTGCCTGTATCGGCTTGATCATTGTTGTCCATCCTCCCGACTTTGACTCGGCCCACCACAGCTTGCCACAAACCTTTCACCCATTTATGACCCACTGTGTTTAATGTGCGAACTGCTTGATTAAGCTGAGTTGCTCAGTCGAGAGTCCTGACTTAATGTTTTGCTGAATTGCTGTATGTACCGTTTGGACTTATTAGACCCCTACCGTTGTACACCGGAGGGGACTATAGGTTTGCACGCCGTCCCTCCGTCTGTCCGTCTGTCAGTCTGTCAGTCTGTCCGTCTGTCACGCAAAGAACAGTTTTCTGGACTTTTTTTCTAAACACTTAATGCAAATGATTTCAAACTTGGCACATCGTTTCCTCATGATAAGTTACAGATCGAGTTCGAACTTCATGACGTTTCGATCATTTTTGACAAAGTTATGGCACTTTGAACTTTGGGGAATTCTGATAATTCTGATGTTCCTTAACTCAGTGCCATTTTAAGTTTTAATTTCCTTTAAAAAATATTTTCTCTGCAATAATAGGACCGATTGAGATCAAATTTTCACCATAGGAGGGACTCGGTCTGTAGAATATTTTAATGGTAATTATGACGTCACAGGTCACGTGGTTCGGGCGCCATATTGTTTTTCGTGGAAACACGAAAAGCCCTTTTTCTCTGCAACGGCTGAACAGATTGAGGCCAAACTTTGCAGGCAGAATCGCATACCCATGCGAACAAAAAGGTCAGCGAGCATGACGTCAAGCATCACATGGTTTCAGAGTTATGACGCTTTTAAGCATGAACCTTTAAAACCGAGCTCCTCCCTCATTTTTGATCCAATCGAGGGGAAACTTCACAGATCTGTTCAGCATGTCAGTCTACTAAAATATCTTTTTGGAATTTGCGATAGGGCACGTGGTTTGGCAGGTATCGTTTATTAAACGAAAATATTAAAGAAATGGATATCTCTTGTTTATTCTAGAGTTCTCCTCAAGCCGCACCGCTCGCCCTCAGCCTTGTCTCGTGAACATCAACAGCGTGACACAGCGCGCGCTTTCGGTAGGGGCGGAACCAAGCCGAGCAACATATATATACACATCGATCATTGATCGTGAACCGGAAAATATAATGAATTACTGACATTTAGCGACTCGAAAGGTTCTTTATCAACAACTTATTTTGTCGTGCTTCTGCTGACCTGTCTGCAAGGTGGATAAATCGAAGTCCCGAGTGTGAATCACAGGTGAGCCCATCCTGAGGTAATTTGCGATTGGGAACGATTCAGAACCTGTGGGTGAATAACCCTTGGTAATGTCCCCAACAGTTTTCCGGACGACAGACTGCCGTAGGGGACATGTATTGTAGCGCAATACTCAGAATGCTTGTTTCATTTGGGATTCTTAGGCAAGTCATTTATTGCTACATTTGACTCATAATATTGTGCTTACAATAAACATTAGGACATAGATATAGATTGTACTTACATATAAATATTTGTTATAATGCTACCCTTCTGTCTCCTGAGTTTGGTGGTTTCACCCTAAAAACAACACCAAGGGCACATCTTTGTCGACTTATAAAATGAGTCGTAATGTCCGGATGTCTGTCCATCCGTTCGTCGATCCGTTCGCTAACGTTTTGCTATTTTTGCTACTACTCCATTATTACCCGGCTGATTGTTCTGAAACTTGACGCATCAATCCAAGGCAGTAGACCACACAATCGCTTGGGCTTCGACTTTACGATTTTGGATCATGGGGGCTCCTGGGGAAGGTGAGAGAGGGGGCGACGGTGGAGTTAACCCCCAAACATTGAATCCCTACTACTCCCTTATTTACCAACTGGATTGCTCTGAAACCCGATACAACCCTTCTACTCGATGGTCCATAGGATCACTCAGTCTTAGATTTTTATATTTTGGATCATTGAGGCTCCCGGGACATGCGACACTCTTTACACATGCAGAGTTGGCATTCAAAAAGTTTCACATACAAGATACAAAGGTCCAAGACAAGTGAACTTTAAAAAAAAATAACAAGTAGATATATTGAGTAGTGAGATACGGATATATATTCGTAATAATACTAAACACTTAATTATATACAGAAAAAAAACTTTGATGTATCTTGCATTATTTTGTGAGATAATTTGTTCTTTTTAACCTCTGCCGACTAATGTTAGCAAGCTGGTTCCAAGCTTGACATCGGTTCTGTGAAGCATCAATATGGCACTTTATGGTTGGACTTTGAATTAAACGCAGACTCGCAGAGTATTTTTCCTGTGACATGTTGCAGGTCGACAAGAGGTCTGCATAGTTGCTGTTGCTGGTGTTCTTGTGGTTCTTGTTGGAGGTCGGTTTTTGAAAAACACACGGATAGCTGCCAGACCCCACTCACATCTGTCCTCCATTGTCCGAAATATGGCCGCCATCTTGGTTTTCTGGTGGACCTAAGACAACAGGCCTGTAGGCCTCTGCTGTTTATACACTGCCAGGGTTTGTTGCATCATATTTCCTTTGGCTTTGTTTGGGTCGAGTGTTATGACAATGAGGGACCCCAAAAAATGTAATCATATGTTGAATAAAAAAAATTATTAAGGTTTAATGAAGCGCAGATGCACGCATGGTACGTGCCTCCCTAAAAAAATAGCATTACAGAATTTTTGAATGTCCCCATATTGGGTTAAACAATCCGTGACAGTGTGAAGAATCAGCTAATACTGATATAACCGAGGCGGAGGGTGACATGGATTAGAGGTGTCTAGTTAATCTTTTAATTGTGCATTAAAAGTGTGTGTTCACAATCGGCCCGTTACCGGATTTTGTCGCAGGTAGTGACAACAGTGCTGTCATTGTTATATATCAACATAATCTTCTCAGCCAGCTCAACCAGAGTCAATGGATGGAATCAACAGCGGACGTTGATTTAGGTATGATAACTCCCATAGGAAGCAAGGAGAAGTCGACATTTCCGGTGTTAACCCTTCGTCGTAGCAAAAGAGGTTGTTGTCATTTGAGCATTTTTCTCTGATGAAGGGTTAGCACCTGAAACATCAGCTTCTATCCCTTCTTTCCATGGCGGTTGGCATACATCAATCAGCTTTCTGGTGGTTTCATCCACTGTTCCACATGATCCGCCGATGCAGATCGACCCGAGCCTTCACCGGCAAGACAAGTTCTTCATTCAATCATGGTCAGTTGACATTTTTTTTCAGTGCACCATGAACTTAATAATCATCCCTTAAGGATACTCAAACATCAATACAAATTTTTGCTTAAAAAAAAAATCACAAACAGAAAATAATCACAATCAAAGACCTTCATTTCATGCAATTTATGTTCATTAGTGGCAGCGAAGTGACCAAGATGCTCCTTTAATGCCAAAAAAACAAATCCCCACAAGGATATTAAATGGCCAATAAATAGGATATGATGATTTTTTTTGTTTTCTTTGCAAATTAGAAAGCACTGATTGTTCGCACCACAAAGAGCCTCTTATATCAATAAAATCTCATGCACAAACTGTTCAGTCCATTATTGAAGATGGCAACTAAGGTGATATATCAGCAGAATAAAAGAGGAGGACAATGTTCGTATTTTCTGAGATTAAAAGTGTGACTGATGAAACATTAACTGATGAAACGATGCTGCAGAACATTCGTTGTGACAAGAAGGCCGATGCAAACAACCCTTCTACTTCACAGATAATTTGAAATGAAAGGCGATGTTCTTGAACCAAAGATGTCTCGGAAACGATTCATATGGACTTGGGTCGCGGAGCTGTGAATAATTAAATCCTTGGTGGAGGAATTCCATTGACAAAAGCACATTTAACATGCTGTTCATGATGAAACCTCAAACAATAATGTTCATATGTGATGAAAGCCTTTTTGATTTAGACACTTTTTCTTTATCTTTCTGCTATTATACAACACAAGACACAAAACACAGCTCTCCACCCTTTTCTATCTTGGGGGACATCTTGTGCTTCTTCCATAGTCATTCCAGCTTACATTAGATATTTTGCCACTGTTTGCTTCCGTCTGGTTTTTGGTCTACCCTATAGCCTTCAACTGCTCCATCCCACATTGGTATATTATTATCCCCATGCTTTTAAAAAAAACCGGTGGTATATTGTAATTGGCTGTGTTTGTCTGTCCATCCGTCTGTCTGTCCATGCTATCTCCTCCTAAACGGTTGTGAAGAAATTCGCCAAACTTCGTTGTTAGGATCACCACATGAGAAGGTGTAAAAGAGTTATAATTTTGGCACCTCCCACTGGGGTGGGGCTAAAAGGTCAAATAACGAAAAATGCAACTAGGGGCGAATTTTAAAACATTATTTCACTGCAACTTTGTATTTGCAATCAACATTTATCTCTTACATGAGCCTCGAGTTATTGCCCTGGGACAGAACCCTGGGACAGTATGCATCAAGGCACCTTACCTTAAGTGCAGGTAGTTGCAGGTTGGTCGGGTCCAGGAATGCCAACCACCCTACCGAATTCCAAATTTACCCATGGGGCCCATCAATTTTCCTCAAATTTCTCTTTTATCCTGGCAAGTATGTGCATCCGCCTCCTCCCGTGACCTTTACTACACTACTACCCTTGGCTATGACAGCACAGCCCCTCTACCGTGCGAGAGCCATCGGTTAAGTTGAGCAGCCGAAATGCCAACATGGCCCACGAGTGTCCATAAGAGCGCGATCCACCATCCATCCTTCAGCCCCCTGTGAGGAACACGGCTCCACCAGCCCCAGCTGGCCAATGTGGTGAGCACCTGCTGCCAACTCCGCCATTCCCAAGGCCTCGGACCTGGGGGGAACGGTCGCAGTGCATGGCATCCACATCACATCCCCTGCACCTCTGACATCCCCAGGTCCACCCACATGCAGCCCTCAGTGCCCACCCACATATGACCATGCCCAAGATCAAGTCGACAGCCATGCTCCATCAGGAGACTCAATCCCAGGAGACATGGTCCGCACACCTCGGCCACCGATAACACCACATTGACCTCCAGACGGCCCAACTCCATCTCCACAACCCCGCGTCCCAATATTGGCGCCGTCGCCCCTGTAGCTAGTTGAAGGCTGTCCTGCTAACCTATCAATTTTATCACAGCCTCCAACACTTTGGTCTAACACACCTGGATCAATAATGGTGGAACTGTCCCCAGTCCCCAGTGTCCACCACGGCCTCACAAAATTCACCCATAAATTTGCATCTAACCTTCAGATTACCGGTGCCAATTATTTTTTTTCACAATTCACGACTCACCAAAGAAGGGCGCTTGTACGAACATTTGCCAGCCGAGCATGGCCCCGTATGCTCGGCTCGTTCCAATTTCCCGATTCAATCCCATGACTCTCTTCCCAAGCAGAGAGTCCACAAATCACAACAAAATATCTGTGGAAGATCATGCTCACACCCTCACGCTCCACAGATGCCCCAATGGTTGTCTGGTGGGCTATACCATTTCTGTCCATGCAGTTTGACCCGCATCCATTGACCAGCACAGCATGGCAGGTCATCACATGTTGGCTGTCCCAGAGACTTAGGAAGAGACTGTCAGGCCGTATGCCTGTGCGGTCACCACATCAGTCCCCTGTTGGCCGTCCATGGTGCCGCCACCAAAGCGTGACCTACAACACCTCCCCACAGTGGTCCTCATGATACACCATACCAGGTGCCTGTGAGAAACCACCTCGGACCCCAGGAGGTCTTAACCCCCTCCATGGTTCAGTGACCCTGCCGGCCCAAGATGCTCGCTCGGGCGGTGCCCCGATGGGCAAGGGACCCCACACTCCACCAGTCCCCCCCCCCCCCCCAGGGAGCCCAGGTCGTACCACGACAACCATGGTCGGACCACACGTCCAAATACTTCCAGTACAGCCCCCCAGCTGGCTGGTATAACCCAATTTTGAAAGGGGAAAATTTTACACGAGGTCAACCTCAATGACCTCTCCTGGTCCGAATTCCACAGCCTGGGGACCAACTCGCTCCAAGGCTGCTCCAAATCAAACTCCCATTTAAATTTAAATTTAATTTTCCTTTTTAAAATTTTGGCCTTGTGTGCCCAACCACTGTAGCTGCAGGTAACAACCCCTTCCTCTGGGTTTTCTGCCCCTCCCTGCAGCTGTTCCAAATTCTCTATGGGGACCAGTTTCTCCGAGGCTCTATTTCCCGACTCTTCCACGTTCGAGTCCAGCTCGGGGCCAAAACACCCCACCCCCCGCTGGGTATCCAGTTTCGGAGCCTCTGGTACCCAATCGTGGCTCGTGGTAAGGGTCCCCTTGGTCACTTTAACCTCATCCTGGGGATATTCAACAGACGGACTCACCTCTTCCCGCAGACTCTGTTGGACCCGAGCAATCTCCTCCACAATGCTAATGTCCAAGGTCTCCAGCCGCTGTGTCAAATCATTACTCTCATAATCCCCAATCAATTCTGGCCCCAACAAGTCTTTATCTATAACTACGCACCCCGGTTCCATTACATGGGCCTCCAATATTTCCTCCACCTCCAAATCACCGCCCTGGTGATGCACAAATCCCAATTCCTCTTCCTGCTGGTGCATTCCGGCATCCACGCAGATCCGACAGCCTTCCACGTCCTCATTTAATAAACATTCCCCATTTAAATTAAAATTTTCCCTCTCCAGTGCCCCAATTGAATCCTTTATTTCTTCCTTTCATTCATTTGTTTGTTTTCTTTGGGTTTTCATTAAAGCAATCAATCCATCCATTATGTTTTCTATTCATTCCTCATGCTCATTCTGAGCCTTCATTTTATCATTCAATCCATTAATTTGGCCCCCCCAACCGATCACTCATTCCCCTCATATAATTGAACATGGCCTGAAAATCTATCGGATCCGTTCCCATTGTCCCCGGCTCCCTCATAGGAGAGGGGGGGGCGGGGGGGGGATGAACTAATGCACGGGCCGGGGGAGGTTCCAATCCTACCCTCATCAAACTCTACCCCCGGCTCACGTCCGAATTCTTTGGGACCCTCCACCTGCTCGGCCATCTCACTCACTTCCGCCATCCGTGGTGAGAAAGCAGTTCCCGCTCGCACATATTTTTCCTCAGACAAAGAAAATGTAAATTTAGCGACACGATGTCTTGCGCTCTTTCCAACACCAATCGACTACAAAATTTGGACACCCCTGTACTACGATTACCTCTCTCTCGACGAGAGAAAGACAATCGTTAAAAAAAAATTGATTTCGAAAGCTGAGCGCAATTTTGCCCTCAGCGGGTGTAGAACTCGCAACCCTCGGACACCGAGTGACCGCTGGGTTCAAATCCCAAACTCCTGACACCAGTTGTCGTGATGTCAGAAAATTCGTATCCCACTCCTGACAACAGTTGTCGCGTTCACCGGGGGATTAAGATCCCCCAAGGTGACGGGTGGCCGATCGAGCTTACCTCCGAGGCGTTCAGTCAAACTATGGCATCTTCTTTACACGCGAGGGAACGGAGAGTGACGAACTTACCTGGACGGCCGGACACAGCCCGCTGTTCCGGAACCACTAACAAATAAAGGGGCAGGACAAGGAATTAAATTCAACAATACGACAGGTTTAATAAAAATAAATGTCAGGGACAAGAATTGCACGATAAACGAAAAATCCAAATTGGGTGGTCCCCACACTTATATTTACCTACAGGTCACAATTTTAAACCGATCTTCACGAAACTTCACCAAAGGGTAGAGTTCGTGGTCCGACAAAATCCTATATATTTTCGAGGTCAAAGGGTCGAAAGGTCAACATAGGCCAAAGGTCAACCACCTTTTTTGAATTTCTAAAATCCTCTATTTTCATCCAATTGACTTGAAATTTGAAGAGGATTTACACATCAGCTAATTGAATTCAACCACCAACAATTTTGAGATCAGCATAGGCCAAAAGGTCAACATAGGCCAAAGGTCAATAACAATTTCAAATTTCTAAAATCCTCAATTTTCATCCGATTGACTTGGAAATTTGAATGTGATTTTCATATCGGCTAACTGAATTCAACCAACAACTATTTTTGACATCAGCATAGGCCAAAAGGTCAACATAGGCCAAAGGTCAACAACAATTTCAAATTTCTAAAATCCCTAATTTTCGTCCGATTCACTTGAAATTTGAATGGGAGTTACATATCAGCTAACTCAATTCAACCTCCAACTAGTTTTGAGATCAGCATCAGCCAAAGGTCAACAACAATTTCAAATTTCTAAAATCCTCAATTTTCATCCGAATCACTTGAAATTTGAATGGGATTTACATATCAGTCAACTGAATTAAACCAGCAACTATTTTTGAGATCAGCATAAGGCCAAAAGGTCAAAATAGGCCAAAGGTCAACCACTTTTTTCTAATTTCAAAAACCCTCAATTTTCATACGATTGACTTGAAATTTGAATTGGATTTTCATATCAGCTAACTGAATTCAACCACCAATTATTTGTGAGGTCAAAAAGATGCTCTACTGAGTGCCATTCTGCTTTGTTCTCTTTTGCCAAGTGTCGCACTATGAGTGATTTTTCATTTGTGTGTTTGTCAGTTCGCTCACTTATACTTATCTACAGGACACAATTTTAAACCGAACTTCACGAAACTTCACCAAATGCTAGAGTTGGTGGTCCGACAGAATCCTCTTTATTTTTGAGGTCAAAAGGTCAATATAGGCCAAAGATCAACCACTTTTCTAATATCTAAAATTCCACAAATTTCTAAAACCCTCAATTTTCATCTGATTGACTTGAAATTTGAATTGGATTTCCATATCAGCTAACTGAATTCAACCACCAACTAGTTTTGAGATCAGCATCGGCCAAAGCTCAACCACTGTTTTCAAATTTCTTAAAGCCTCAATTTTCACCCGATTGACTTGAAATTTGAATTGGATTTCCATATCAGCTAACTGAATTCAACCACCAACTATATTTGAGGTCAACATAGTTCAAAAGGTCAACATAGGCCAAAGGTCAACAACCTTTTTAAATTTCTAAAATCCTAAATTTTCGTCCGAATGACTTGAAATTTGGAAAGGATTTTCATATCAGCGAACTGAATTCAACCATCAACTATTGTTGAGGTCAAAAGGATGCTCTATGAGTGCCATTCTACTCTATTCTCTTTTGCTAAATGTCGCTCTATGAGTGATATTTTATTTTTACTTTTTCTGATTTGTATCTCCTTTTTCCCAAAATCTATTTTTAGTGTTATAGGCCCTCACAGCTCATACCTTTCTACTTGTTATGTCTTTTGTTAAATTTCCATCAGATGTTACAATGGTCCCAAAATATATACTACATGGTCAAAAGTATGCGGACACCCCTTCTAATTAGTGGATTCGGCTGTTTCAGCCACACCTCTTGGTGACAGGTATATATAATCAGCACACAGCCATGCAATCTCCACAGACAAACATTGGCAGTAGAATGGGCCGTACTGAAGAGCTCAGTGACTTTCAATGTGGCATCGTCATAGGTTGCCACCTTTCCATCAAGGCAGTTCGTTAAATTTCTGCACTGCTAAAGCTGCTCCCGTCAACTGTAAGTGCTGTTATTGTGAAGTGATTTTATTATTATTTGGTACACCAAATAGTACACCGATTATTATTTGCACACCCATTATTATTATTTGTACAAAAGTAAATCCATTATTATTTGGAAATCTCCATGCATGGCTTGCGGACTTCCTCTCTGGTCGTAGTCAACGTGTGGCTCTGAATGGATTTCTCTCATCGCCGCTTCCTGTTCAGGCTGGAGTTCCCCAAGGCAGTGTTCTGGGCCCTGTGCTTTTTCTGGTCTTCATCAATGATCTCTCCGACTATCTTGAAAATCCTCTCTATCTCTTTGCTGATGACTCCACTATCTGCCGCTCCATTCCTCATCCCTCAGATTGGCAGTCTGCAGCATCTTCACTCTCTGTAGATATGGACAACATCACAGACTGGTCAATCACAGACAATCAAACAAGTGGAACGCACACCTTTCAATCCTGACAAATCTCACACTCTCACTATGTCCCTCCAAAAAGACCGAATGGACAACCCTCCCATCCAATTTCTGAATAATCCTCTCCAAGAAGTTCTGTCACTCAAGCTTTTGGGTCTCACTATCTGCCATGATCTTTCCTCGGAAAACCACATTTCCAAGCTGGCCTCCAAAACCAGTCGCCGACTGGGCATCCTCCGTCGTGCGAAGTCCTTCCTTGGCACACCTGAGCTCCTCACCACATACAAGGCTTTCATCCGCAGCTCAATGGAATACTGCTCTCCCCTCTGGTCTGGTGCTCCTGCCTCACTCCTAGCTCGTCTTCACGCTGTTGAAACCAAAGCGTTCAGAATCATTGGAATCTCCCGCGATGAAGTTGATTGTGAGGGCCTTTCACCTTTCAAACGATTCTGAGGGAAGAAGAAGACGTTTGGGCGCATATAAACAAACATAACCATATACGTTTGCTCTATTATAATAAGATGCAGTCATAATTTAAATTGTACTTTACAGACATTGAAATATTTTCAAAAACAACTGCAAACATGTCATCAATTAATGGACCAACAAAGAACAATTGCCAATTAATCAGACCGTGATTGATTGCTCTGACTAATTAGTGAGCAATGACAAATAACCCTTTACCCAGAAAAAACAACAGTTGAGAGTTTGCTTGTCTATTCATGTCGTGCACACCATGAGTCATCCTCCACCACTCATTCTTCCCCACATCACTTATTTGTCCAAGTCTCCCTCTGTTTTGTCTCTCAACCCCACTGGTGGTGTGTCCCGACTCCCAACCTGTCTTTCTCCTGATCTTTTTGTTCCGTTGCATCATGATCCATTATATGTGTGAGCTTCTCCATGAGCCTCGACTTTGTATACAAAAAAAACTTATTAAAAAACGAGCAGATTTAATGTTTTACAAGCATTCCATTTACTCATTGAACAATTAATTTGTAAGTTATTGTTCAATTCATCATTAAATGGCAGTTGTGATTACACACTCATGTTGCCATGGTGTTACCTGTAAACATGAATATTTGTGCTTTTCCTCAACGCATTTTGTCACAACTGTGGTATGTCTAAAAATCTGGTTTGGAAATTATTGTTCCAAGACCTCAATGCATCATACAATTTATTCGTGGTCGACAGAATTGTCAGAAAACGGCTTCAGGTGATAATGCACAGGTGCCTGAAGAAATGTGAAGCAACTGTACGACAACCTGAAATTACTCTTCTCAAAGCAGAAAGCTGGAAATTGCATCCTTGTTGATCATGGAAGTTTCCAAAGAAAGTAACGAAAAATAAAATACTAAAAGTACCATTTCATGACACACATTCCACGAGCCAAGATCCACTTTTAGCACCGAGCAGGTAACCAATCATTAGGCCTAAATACAAATTTCATCCCTATCACAAGTTAGGCATAAATATGAGGCCTTTACCAAGGTGGATGTAGATGGTGGAAGTGGCGCACATTTTCTTTTATATCACGTGATCTTAAAATAATGTCAGACAAAAAAGAAATTACCAAATAAGAAAGCCTGGTGTTTGCTTATGGGTAAAAGTGTCTGGCTTGAGATCTTCAGGTCTTGAGTTTGAGCCCTTGTCATGTTGTTAAATAACACTAGGTGGGTTGACTCAGCCCGTCGTCCTTCCAAGGTTGGGAAAATTAGTTCCAGATTACTGGAAACAGGGGGCACTGCATCAGCGGCACAGCTGCCCTCCCAGAAACGATGGAACCAGCAGCCACAGGTTGCGTCCAAGTGATGATGATGACCAAATAAGACCCGTAACTTCGATGCCCATTTCAATTCTAACTTGAACAGAACTCGGTAGAGCGCACACCTCCGCGAGGCTGAACAGTTTGTTTTGCATCCACTGATAGGCCGGACCTGGATTCGGACCTGAACCAAAATCTAATCGGATTGTTCTTGTCACCAAAACAACGCGTCCACCGAGTTTAGTCAAAATTCGTCCAGAACTTTTTAAAATATCATGTTATACATCACTTTTCGTCCGGTCTCTCAATGGTGAAGAAACACTTAAGAATTAAATAATTATCATAACCGAATCAATATTCAGATCTTCACCAAAATCGAATCGATTCTTCCTTATCACACACCCAACCGGTTCACCAAGTTTCGTCCAAATCTGTCCACAACTTTTTGAGATATCCTGCTATGTATCGTTCTTGGCCCTACCATTCAATGGTGAAGAATCACTTAAATAATTAAATAATTCTCATATCCGAATCAATATTCATATCTTCACCAAAATTGAATCTATTCTTCCTTGTCACACACCAAACCTCTCCACCAAGATTCATCCAAATCCATCCATAACTTTTTGAGATATCCTGCTGTATATCGATTTTGTCCCAATCTCCCAATAGTGAAGAATCACTTAAAAGATTCTACTAGCCGGATCCGAATCCTGATCTTCGCCAAAATTGAATAATTTCGTCTTTGTCACATAAGCTACATCTCTGCCAAATTTCGTCAGAATCCGTCCTCACCATTTTGAGATATCTTGTTCACAGACAAACAAACAGATAGACAGGGGTGAAAACATAACCTCCATCCACCTTCGGTGGCGGAGTTAACAATAATTGGTGCAGAAGTGTCAAAATGATGGTAACCTTTGGAAATACTAAAAATGGTCATAAAATGGAAGAATTCATTTAATAATAATAATAATAATAATACATTTATTTTATATAGCTCTTTTCAAGAAGCCCAAAGGCGCTTTGACAGAGTACAAAAAAACAAGTGCAAAAAGACAAGAATCAATAGGTAAATAATCAAAGCAAAAGGAAGGAGAAGGAGAAGAGATAGTCAGGGGTTAAATGCTGTGGGTTAAATGTTAAATGCAGTGTTGAACAGGTGGGTCTTGAGTGATGTTTTGAATGTGGTGAGTGAGGAGGAGTCTCTGAGGGTGTGAGGTAGTGAGTTCCAGAGGGTGGGAGCAGCGATGGAGAAGGCCCTGTCCCCCCAGGATCTGAATTTGGTCTGGATGGGGGGGGTGAGGGGGGGGGGGGTCAGGAGGTTGGTACCAGCAGAGCGGAGGTTGCGGGTGGGAGTGTGTCTGGAGAGGAGGTCAGTCAGGTAGGATGGGGCCAGGTTATGGAGGGCTTTGTAGGTCAAGAGGATTTTGTACTGGATTCTCTGGGGGATGGGGAGCCAGTGAAGCTTATAAAGGACGGGGGTGATGTGGTCACGGGTCCGGGAATGGGTGAGTAGACGGGCAGCGGAGTTCTGAATGTATTGGAGTTTATTGCTGATTATTGAGGGTGAACCATAGAGGAGGCTGTTGCAGTAGTCCAGACGGGAGGTGATGAAGGCGTGGATGAGGGTTTCTGCAGCCGTGGAGTAGAGGGATGGACGGAGACGGGCGATGTTTTTCAGGTGAAAGAAGGCTGTCTTTGTGATCTGTTTAGTGTATTTGTCGAAGGAGAGGGTCCGGATGTGAGGGGAGGTGGATACTGGGAAACCGTCAATGTTGAGGGCGAAGTTATGGGTGGATTTGGTGAGCGTTTTTGGGCCAATGATGATTATTTCAGATTTATCATAGTTAAGTTTGAGGAAGTTGATTTGAAGCCAGGATTTTATTTCAGTGATGCAGTTTGTCAGGATAGAGTGGGTGGCGGTGGAGATGGACTTGGTGGAGATGAAAAGCTGGATGTCATCGGCAAAGCAGTGGAATTGGAGACCATGACGGCGGATTAAGTGACCGAGGGGGGACAGGTACAGGATGAAGAGGAGGGGGCCAAGAACTGAACCTTGGGGGACACCTTGGGGGAGGGGAGCTGTGGGGGATTTGCAGTTATTGATGGAGATGAACTGGCGTCTGTCAGAGAGGTATGATTTGATCCAAGAGAGGGCAGTGCCGGTAATGTTAAAGGTGGTTTCAAGTCGGGTGAGGAGGATGGTGTGATTGATGGTGTCAAAGACGGCGCTGAGGTCGAGGAGGATGAGAATGTTGAGGTTGCCGGCGTCAGAGGAGAGGAGAAGGTCGTTGGTGATTTTGAGGAGAGCAGTTTCAGTACTGTGGTTGGAGCGGAATCCGGATTGGAATGTTTCATACAGGTTATTGGCAGAGAGGTGATGTTTGAGTTGAGTGGCTACAGCACGTTCCAAAACTTTTGACAGAAAGGGTAGGTTGGAGATGGGTCTGAAATTGTTTAGGGTGTCAGGGTTGAGTCCAGGTTTTTTCAGAATGGGGGTAACAGCAGCAATTTTGAGGGATGGTGGGACGATGCCTGTAGACAGGGAGGAGTTTATTGTTGTAGTGATAAGTGGAGAGAGAGCAGGAAGGGAGGCCTTGACAAAGCTGGAGGGGATGGGGTCAAGAGTGCAGGTGACAGTTTTAATTCCTATGAGGAGTTCAGAGAGGTCAGTTGGGGAGAACTGAGACAGGGGTTGGCAGGATAAGGGGGGGCAGGCGGTTTGAGGGGGAGTGGGTGCGGTGGTGGTTAAGCTGTTGTGGATGTTGTCAATTTTGCTTTGGAAGAATGAAAGGAAGGAGATGCAGTTGTCTACTGTGAATGACTGGGTGGTGGTGTTCAGGGGGCTGAGGAGTTTGTTTATTGTAGAGAAGAGTGCTTTTGGGTTTCCAGAGCCAGAGTGAATAATTTGAGAGTAGTAGGCGGAGCGGGCGTGGGAGAGGGCATCTTTGTAGTGCTGTAGGTGGTCCTTGTAGGTTTGGGAGTGAATTATGAGACCTGTTTTATTGCGGAGTCTTTCAAGTTGGCACGCACGAGTTTTCATCAGGCAGAGTTCAGGGGTAAACCAGGGAGCAGAATGGGTAAAAGAAACTGATTTGGTTTTTATAGGCGCAAGCTGGTCAAGGCAGGAGGAGAGAGTGTGGTTGTAGTAGTCAGTGAGGTCAGAAGGGGTGTGGAGGTCAACGAAGGGAGAAGTGGACATTTTTTCAGAGAGGGTGGATGAGAATGAGGTAGGTGAAAGAGCGTTTAGCTTGCGGAAGTTGATAGTGCGATAATGCCTTGGTGCTGGGGTGGGGATGTTGATGGTCATAGTGATGGCTAAGTGGTCAGAGAGGGTGAGGTCGGAGCCAGAGAGATGGTGCAAAATTAATCCAGTAGAGCAGACAAGGTCCAGAATGTGCCCACGGTTATGGGTAGGAAAGTTGACATGTTGAGTGAGGTTAAAGCAGGTGAGTAAATCAGTGAAGTCAGTGGTTATTGTGGAGTCAGTGGAGTCCATGTGGATATTGAAATCACCGAGGAGGAGGATTGAGGGGGAGAGGGAACAGAGCTGGGTCAGAAAGTAGGAGAAGTCAGACAGGAATGATGGGTGTGGTTTGGGAGGGCGGTAGACGACAGCCATGACTGACTGCGTGTGACCAGAGAGTTTAAAAGCCAGGTGTTCAAATGATGGAGCAGATGAGATGGAGATGAGGCTGGTCTTGATGTCCTGTCGGTGTATTACGGCAATTCCACCACCTCGGCCCTCCGAGCGTGGTTTATTGATGTATGAATATCCATTGGGTGTAGTGAGGTTGAGTGAGAAGTAGTCCAGAGGTTGTTGCCAGGTTTCAGTGAGACAGAGAAAGTCCAGCTTATTATCCAGAATGTAGTCGTTCAGGATGAGGCTTTTGTTGTTGAGGGACCGGGTATTGAACAGGGTGAGCTTCATGTTTGTTTGTACGTTGGGGATGAACTCAGGTGATTTAGCCAGGGTTTGCAGACAGGAGGTGCGATCGTGTGCGTTGCTGTGACCAGGTGCGCTGGGACGATGAGTGGGAGTGCGCTGAGCCAACCAGAGTACGGGAATGAAGTGACCTGTTTGTAAGTAAACAAACTTACGACCAGAGCCTCTATGAATATATCTGGGTCGTCGCAGGAGTCCATGGTATTTGATTGCAGAGATGCATGATGGGGTGGAGTAAGTGTTGAGCAGAAGTAGCTTTGCAGTGGAGTACCTAAGAGCCATGTCAGGCAGGAGCAAAGGGGACGAGGACAAGGCCAAGGTCGAGGAGGATGAGTAGGCCTTGCCAGTGGAAGTGGCTTGCCAGAAGCGGCGAGCAAGACAGTAAAGGCCGAAGTGGCAGACGAGGCGCAGGACAGTTCGGGAGCGGGCCTGAGGCAACGGTGGAAGAGCCAGGCAGGCGGAGCCAGGAGCAGAGCCGGGACTGAGCAGAGAGCAGACCAACGGCCAAAAAGCCGCCACGACCACCAGAAAAGCAGACTATGTACAATGACCCAGTCGGAGAAGCGGCGAGCAAGACAGTAAAGGCCGGAGCGGCAGACGAGGCGCAGGACAGTTCGGGAGCGGGCCTGAGGCAACAGTGGAAGAGCCGGGCAGGCGAAGCCAGGAGCAGAGTCAGGACCGAGCAGGGAGCAGATCCAACGGCCAAAAAGACGCCACGACCACCATAAAAGCAGACTATGTACAATGACCCAGTCGGAGAAGCGGCGAACAACTAACGCCAGCGTCCTCTCCAGACCGGACCGGAAGCATTTTGGGGGAATTCGACATTTTTTGGAGGAATTTAGCTTTTCCATGAATTTTTTTTAAGCTAAATTGAAGTTACTTGCCTCATTAACGCCTTGTTCACGTTTTGGTTCAATAATGACGAATATCTATGATTGACTTCATCACGGTTTCTAAGTTTCTAAGTTTTAAGTGGTAAGTAAGTTGTGTTCTAAGTGGTTTCTCAAACAGATTTTACACTTTTACTCCCCCATCTGAACCCGCATCCAATGTCCACAAGACCGTTGTTACGCATGAATATCTCACGTCCTCAAGCGCTGTAGAACACCAAGTCTCCACCGGTGGCATTTGCATCTTCTCATATTACAGATGTTCTAACGATCTAGTCAGGTTCACTGTTTTTTCGTTCAAAATTTTTGGAGATAAGAAAAACTATACATTTTTGGAATATTCAGAGCATGAGGAATCCAAAAATTAATGTTTACATTTGCGTAGACACCTTTTATTTTTTTATTTTTTTATTTTTTTTTTAATTTTTTTTTTATTTTTTTTTTGTATACTGAATCGAGGCTCGTGAAAGAGCTAACATTTACTTCACAAACAAATCAACCAGACAAACAAAATATACAAAAAGCGGGAGTGGAAAACAAGATGGGGAGAGAAGGTGAAGCACACAAACACAACATTTGAGAGCAGGGAGATGTGTGGAAGGGAGAGGGCTTGGGGGGAGGAGGCATGGGAAGGGGGGGGGGGGGGTGGAGGGAGAAGTATAAAACACAAGGACACCAATGACTTCCAGGACAGAAGTTGGTATTTGGTAAGGAACCTTTGCGAAAATGACACTCAGGACAGTGATGAAGATCTGTAAAAGCATATTCCTGAACGGTATAGATCTCGTAGATCCTGTGTATAGGACTTATAGTTCAATCTGATACTACCTATAACTTCCTATAACAACCTATAACTTCAAAGGACTTGCAATATCATGTATTATGTAATACAGTTATATCACAAATATAAAGACAATGGTTTCAATTACCTTTGTTAGTTGCTTTTATATAATCCTGAGCACTATTTTGAGGCCTTTATTGGATTCCTTGACCCAGAAAACATAGGATTAGCATATTTAAGTAAGTTTCTAGGTTGACTAGAAGCCGAAATCGCGCAAAATATGTATTTTATGGCGGCCATTTTGAAAATGCAAAATCTGTGTCTGTGCAAATGCCAACATTGATTTTCGGATTCTCCATGCTCTGATGACTCCAAAAATGTACAGGTTTGCTAATCCCAAAATTTTGAACGAAATTATATTTGTTAACATAGTGAACCTGACTTATCCCATTGCGCAGAGGTGAGGGCGACTTCTAGAGCAGGTGGCAGCATCATGATGCTGGGAACAGGATTCCCCATGTTATTCATCAGCCATCCATTGCTCACAGCAGACACGTGAAGATAAGGAACTGTTGCAAGAGTCCAATGTATGCTGGTAATTCACATGCTTCCTCTGCTGCCTGAAGGAATCCATCATCGGTAGCAGTTTCCGAATTATTTCGTTCCTTTTCGTAGCAAACAAGGTGCAGCGCAGTATCCAGAAATGCTTGTGTCTTTCCACTGCACTAGATACCAGTGACCTTTGGGCTGCCTCTCTTTGTTGACCTCAATAGCATTGCACCCAAGACATTTAAAATCTTCGGTCAACTCTCTGGATGTGCAGATTCTGTCTTGGGTCAAAAAAAAAAAAAAAAAAAAGGTCTTCTTTTTCATGCCACAGGAAGCTGAAGTAGAGTCGCATTCACTGACAGCATGGATTGCAGGCAGTAAAAGACAGATGACCGCTCCCAGCTCTGTCGTCACCTTGCGCATTCAAATGGATCTCTTGCCAAGCCTTACTTACACTGATCATGTGTGGTCTTGTAACTCACCAGAAGGGATGCCTAGCGATGTATAAATCTTGTTCCCAGCAATGGAATACTGCTCTCGACTCTGGGCTGGTGCTCCTGCCTCACACCTAGCTCGGCTTCACGCTGTTGAAACCAAAGCGTTCAGAATCATTGGAATCTCCCGCGATGAAGCTGATTCTAGGTGGCCTTTCTGTCTTCTACTGACTCCTCTCCGGCCTTGCTCCCCCAGCGCTGTCTGTGCTCTGTCCCCCAAATATTCCTGCAGGACACACAAGATCTGCCAGCAACCCTCTTATGGTGGAACTGCCAAAATCAAGACTCTCTGCTCACCTTCACTCCTTCATTCCTCTTTTCCCCCGCCTCTGGAACAAACTCCCTCACTCCCTTCAATCCCACTCCTCCCTCCAGGTCTTTAAAACAGCTGTTCACCACCATCTCTTATCTTCCCCCATCCAAAACCTTGATCATTTCTACCCCCGCTAATTCACCCCAAATCCGCCTCTTTCAACCCCAAACTTCTTTCCTGAAATTCCTAGAAGTGTTCATTTGCTTTGTACCGTGTACCCCTCCCTCCACCCCCAGGCCTCCACTTCCACAGATCTACCGATGTCCCTGTTCTCTACTGTTGTTGTACTTGTGTGCTTCTCTCTCTCTCCCTCTTGTCTCTCGCTCCTTTCATTGCATGTTTTGTGTGTCTGTGCATGTTTTTCATGTTCAATGTGTTGGCTCTTACACGAGCCTTGAATCTGTATACAAAAAACAAACAAACAAACAAAAAAACCATGAGAGGCTTCCCTCAGTGACTGTTGGAATAGTCTCTCATTTGCATGTTTCTTTTCCAGGAACCACGTTGTTTTTTTTTTTTTTTTTGTTTTTTTTTGTATACAAGATCGAGGCTCGTGAAAGAGCGAACATTAATCACACAGAAAGACAAACAGACACATAAAACAAATAACATCGGGAGCGGTAGACAAGATGGGGAGAGAGGGGGAAGGACACAAACACAACATTTGAGAGCAGGGACCGAGAGACATGGAGACATCGAGAGATCTGTGGGAGGGAGAGGGCTTTGGGGGGGAGGCATGTGAAGGGGGGGAGGCATGTGAAGGGGGGGAGGCATGTGAAGGGGGGGGGGGGTGGGAGAGGTATAAACATATGGACACTGCCAGGATTTCCAGGAAAGAAGTTGGAATTTCATACAAGGTGGATCTGGGGTGAATTAGTGGGGGTAGAAAAGATCAAGGTTATGGATGGGGGAAGATAAGAGATGGTGGTGAACAGCTGTTTTAAAGACCTGGAGGGAGGAGAGGGATTGAAGGGAGTGTGGGAGTTTGTTCCACAGGCGGGAGAAAAGAGGAATGAAAGAGTGAAGGTGAGCAGAGGGCCGAGATTTCGGCAGTTTAACCATCAGAGGGTTGCTGGCAGATCTTGTGCGACCTGTAGGAATATTTGGGGGACAGAGCACAGAGAGAGCTGGGGGAGCAAGGCCGGAGAGGAGTCGGTAGAAGACAGAAAGGCCACCTACCTGCCTGCGGTGAGTGAGTGAAAGGCCCTCAGAGATAGCTTCATCGTGGGAGATTCCAATGATTTTGAAAGCTTTGGATTCAACAGCGTGAAGCCGAGCCAGGTGTGAGGCAGGAGCACCAGCCCATAGGGGAGAACAGTATTCCATTGAGCTGCGGATGAAAGCCTTGTATGTGGTGAGGAGCTCAGGTGTGCCGAGGAAGGACTTCGCACAACGGAGGATGCCCAGTCGGCGACTGGCTTTGGAGGCCAGCTTGGAAATGTGGTTTTCCCAAGAAAGATCATGGCAGATAGTGAGACCCAAAAGCTTGAGTGACAGAACTTCTTGGAGAGGATTGTTGAGAAAGTAGATGGGAGGGTTGTCCAGTCGATCTTTTCGGAGAGACATAGTAAGAGAGTGAGATTTGGCAGGATTGAAAGACATGTTCCACTTGTTTGACCAGTCTGTGATTTTGTCCAGGTCTTCAGAGAGTGAGGAGGCTGCAGACTGCCGATCTGAGGGAAGAGGAATGGAGCGGCAGAGAGTGGAGTCATCAGCAAAGAGATAGAGAGGATTTTCCAGAGAGTCAGAGAGATCATTGATAAAGACCAGAAAAAGCACAGGGCCCAGCACACTTCCTTGGGGAACTCCAGCCTGAACAGGAAGGGGAGATGAGAGAAATCCATTCAGGGCCACACGTTGACTACGACCAGAGAGGAAGTCCGCAAGCCATGCATGGAGATTTCCATGGATACCATAGGAGGAGAGTTTGGTGAGCAGAGCTGGGTGCCAGACCGTATCAAAGGCCCTTGATATGTCAAGGGAGACAGCTCTGATTTCCTGTTTGGCATTGAGGACCTCCATCCATTGTTGAGACAGCAGAAGCAGCATGTCCAGAGTAGAGTGACCTGGTCTGAAACCAAATTGATGATCAGAGATCAAGCCATTGGAGAAGAGGAAAGATTTCATATCCGAAGCAATGATGGATTCCATGACTTTGCTGATAATTGGGAGCAGGCTGATTGGTCTGTAGTTGCAAGGATCTGTTTTTGCACCTTTTTTGTGTAAAGCGGTAATGTTAGCTGATTTCCAGGATGCTGGCAGATGACCTTGAGCAAAAGATAGGGTGAAAAGGACAGAGAGAGGGTGAGATAGAGCGGCAGCGCAGGATTTTAGGACCCGTGGGCTGATGCCGTCTGGTCCAGTTGCAGAATCAGAGTCGAGGTTTGACAAAAACTCCTCCACCTTGTCAGGAGAGAAGGACACAGAGTCCAGGAGCAGTTGGGTTCGACTGGGAAAGGTGGGAACAGAGAGAGATGGGTTTGGGACTCAGGATTTCGAGGCGAACACAGAGTTGAGGCATTCGGCTTTGTCACGTGCGATGTCAACTGTGTGGCCATTTGAGGTAAGGGAGGGGATGGAGGGGGAACAAACACCAGAAACGGATTTGACCAGACGCCACCAGGATTTGGAGGAAGGAGACAGGTTTGAGAGTTCATTCTTGAGTGAGGAGAGATAGTGCTTCCTGGCACTCCTGAGGGTAGACACACACTTGTTCCGAGCTTGGTGGAAGGAACTGAGATTTCCTTCAGTTGGATTAGCCTTCCAAGAGGCAAAGGCAAGTTGTTTCAGGGCAACTGCCTCACCACAAGATTCAGTGTACCATGGACGGGAGGAAGGGTAAGACAATTGAAGGCGAGATGGGATAAATCTGTGCATGAGAGAGATCAGTTTGCTTTGGAAGAATTCCCAGGAAGAATTGATGTCAGAGGCAGTGGAGATGGGAGACCAATCCAGACGATTGATGGCTGCTTGAAGACCGACCCAGTCGGCCTGAGTGAAATGCCAGACTCGTCGACGCTGAGGAGGCTCTCTGAGAATGGCCAGAGAGATGTCCACTTTGACAAGCACATGATCAGAAGAACCGATTGGAGCAGAAGAAGAGCAGCAGACATTGGCAGGGAAGTTTGTCATAACTAAGTCTAGAAGAGAAGATACTCCATTGGCTGAGATCCGGGTCGGGAAATTGACAGATTGTGTCAATCCCAGTGAGTCACAGAAGTCCTTTGCTGAGGTGCCATGACTAGTGAGAGAGGAACCCACACCCAACCAGGTGGCATGATGACAGTTGAAGTCACCACATATGAGGAAGAGAGAGTTGGGATGAGTGGATAGAAGTTGGTCCATGTTGTCAGACATTGAAATGTAGATGGAGTCATCACTGTTTGTGGGACGGTACAGAACACATATGAACAAAAGGTGGGAGCGGAGAGGAAGCCGTAACCAGAGGTACTCCTGCGGGTGAGGAGGAAAGAGAGCAGTGCAAGGAGAGTGAGGAAGAGAGTTTTTGACAAAGATAGCCACCCCACCACCAGGCCGAGGCTCAGGTCTATCATACCGGAGGAGGGAGTAACCAGGAAGAGATATTAAGGAATCAGAGACATCTTGAAGGAGGAAAGTCTCTGTTAAGCAGATCAAGTCTGGATTGTCAGAAGCAACCTGTATGGAGAGATCAGTCAGGTTTGAGCGAAGGCCCCGGATGTTTGAGGTCCATACCGTTAATGAAGAGAGAGGGGGAGCATCGGGTACAGGACAGGGGAGGGGAGGAGTAGGGTAAGATGAAGGATGAGAGGGGGAGGTAGGGAGAGCAGTTGATAGTGTTTCAGATGTTGCAGAAGAGTTCCAAGAAAGGGAAGGATGAGGAGGATGAAAGGTTTGATGGTGAAGGGATGCGGCACAGTGAGGGGTTGTTTGAGGGGGGGCAGAGGAAAGTAGAAGGTTTGGGGGGGGTGGAGGTATGAGATAGAAGGGAGACGAAGTGGGGAGGAGGCAGCTTGGAGGAGGAGGGGGGAGGAGAGAGAATTGGAGAGGAATGGTATGGGGGGAGAATTGAATGGGAGGCATTGGGGGGGAGTTTTGAAGGGGAGGAGTGAGGGGGGAGTTTAGGAGGGGAGGGGCAAGGGGGGAGTTTTGGAGGGAAGGGGAAAGGGGGGAGATCAGGAGTGGAGGGGCAAGGGGGGGGATTAGGAGGGGAGGGGCAAAGGGGAAGTTTAGGAGGGGAAGGGCAAGGGGGGAGTTCAGGAGTGGAGGGGCAAGGGGGGAGTTTAAGAGTGGAGGGGCAAGGGGGAAGTTTCGGAGTGTAGGTGCAAGGGGGGGGGGATTTGGATGGGAGGGGCAAGAGGGGAGTTTAGAAAGTGGATGATTAATGAAAGACGAACATTGATAAACAAATTGGGTTTGTTGTGATTTTCAAGTTAGCAATCCGGTTCAGAATGATGGAGGAGGGATGGAATGAATGTGAATTTAGACCATGTAGTGAGGGAGACGTATAAGATATTGAATTTCTTTTTTTTGAAGTGGAATGAGTTGGAGAGGAAATTGAGAAAAGCCTTTTAAATAGGAAGAAAAACAGCGTGTTGTAATATACCACTGAATAAAAATCAGAAGGGGAAAGGTTAAACATATTTAAATAATATTTAAACAGAACTATGAACAATCTTATATGCACAAAAATACCAACGGGGGGAGAGCCGAGAGGGACCACCACGAGTCACGTGAACAGGGCAAACGGTGGATGGCAAGGAGATAATGGGGGTGGGGCGAACAGCACACCTGGACAGAAAATACAGGATGAGACAACAGTACACGTGGAGAAAAAGAAAAATAAATGTTTTTTTTTTTTTTTTTTTTTTTTTGGGGGGGGGGGGGGGGTGGGGATTTAGAACGTTAGACAGTATTATGTTCGGGGTAGAAGGGAAAAAAACCAAGAGCCAAGCAAAACACACTTAAGTTAACAAAACACCGACGGGGGTACAACTACAAGTACAACTACAAGTACAACT